>NC_070635.1:177500-497500 GCF_947347685.1 Pleuronectes platessa
GAGTAGATTCAACCAACAATAATAATTATCAACAATCTATACAAATAAATGATGATCTACAATCAATGATAATTGATGGACTTTTAAAAGTCGTCGCTGAAGCAGCTCTTTCTCTCAGGGTGCAGTGGAGTTCCTCAGACTGGCTCTAGGAGGCAGTGTGGCTAAAGCTGGAGCTCTGACTGACTGTCCGTTCCAGGGAGACGGCTCCACCTACAACTCAGGTGAATTCACCTTTAGCCCCTCCCACTCAGTAACAAGACGAGGCAGTCGTTCTGTATATAAAGTGGAGCCATGGTCCTGAGGCCCCGCCCTAACACCCACCCAACGAATCAGGAGTCAGTCCAACCTGTCAGTCATGATGTCTTCTTGTTGTTTTCCAGTGGTCGGGGACATGAACTCCATCCTGGGTGAGTTTAATCAATAATTATTATGTTTTTAATATTAATCAAAACTGATCAAATTCATTTTGCTTTGATGATGTCATCCCTCAGGTGAACACACCAAGGCTCTGATTGGTCAGCTCATCATCTTCAACCAGATCCTGGGAGAGTTGCGACAGGACATCAGAGAACAGGTGAGACAGACTTGACAGGTGAGACAGACAGGGCCTTAGAGGACAGGTGAGACAGACATTACATCAGAGGACAGGTGAGACAGACATTACATCAGAGGACAGGTGAGACAGACTTGACAGGTGAGACAGACTTGACAGGTGAGACAGACATTACATCAGAGGACAGGTGAGACATTTTGTAGCGTGGACAAACCTGTAGAGATGACGTCTCATGGTCTCGTCCTTAGGTGAAGGAGATGTCTCTGATCAGAAACACCATCATGGAATGTCAGGTTTGTGGTGAGTCTCTGATGCCCTGATGGACATGGACCATGTGGACGACTGAGTACCTGATTGAAGACAGTCTCTCTCTCCTCAGGTTTCCATGAGCCTCGCTCTCGTTGTTCTCCTAACCCGTGTTATAAAGGCGTCTCCTGTGTGGACAGTCTTGATTACCCAGGATACACCTGTGGACCCTGTAAGCCAGGAATGAGAGGCAACGGGACTCACTGTCAGGACATGGACGAGGTAACGAGACAAAGCGCTAGACAACAAACACAACAGCAACAACAAGATACACATTAACACAGAGGACGTGTCCTGGTGTGGTCACTTCAGGTCTTTCCATGTTTGGACGTAAAATATTTTGTATAGTTGTTAGCGTCTCTGTAATTTACTGCTCCTCTGTGTGTGTGTGAGTGTGTGTGTGTGAGAGTGTGTCTGTGAGAGTGTGTGTCTGTGTGAGAGTGTGTGTGTGTGAGAGTGTGTGTGTGTGAGAGTGTGTCTGTGAGAGTGTGTGTCTGTGTGAGAGTGTGTGTGTGTGAGAGTGTGTGTGTGTGAGAGTGTGTTTGTGAGAGTGTGTGTGTGTGAGAGTGTGTTTGTGAGAGTGTGTGTGTGTGAGAGTGTGTTTGTGAGAGTGTGTGTGTGTGAGAGTGTGTGTCTGTGTGAGAGTGTGTTTGTGAGAGTGTGTGTGTGTGAGAGTGTGTTTGTGAGAGTGTGTGTGTGTGAGAGTGTGTCTGTGAGAGTGTGTGTCTGTGTGAGAGTGTGTGTGTGTGAGAGTGTGTTTGTGAGAGTGTGTGTGTGTGAGAGTGTGTTTGTGAGAGTGTGTGTGTGTGAGAGTGTGTGTCTGTGTGAGAGTGTGTGTCTGTGTGAGAGTGTGTGTGTGTGTGTGAGAGTGTGTGTGTGTGAGAGTGTGTTTGTGAGAGTGTGTGTGTGTGAGAGTGTGTGTCTGTGTGAGAGTGTGTGTCTGTGTGAGAGTGTGTGTGAGAGTGTGTGTCTGTGAGATTGTGTGTCTGTGTGACAGTGTGTGTCTGTGTGAGAGTGTGTGTGTGTGAGAGTGTGTGTCTGTGTGACAGTGTGTGTGTGTGAGAGTGTGTGTCTGTGTGAGAGTGTGTGTGTGAGAGTGTGTGTCTGTGTGAGAGTGTGTTTGTGAGAGTGTGTGTGTGTGAGAGTGTGTGTCTGTGTGAGAGTGTGTCCATCGTAACCTTTCCCTCACGATCATACAGAAGCTACGTAATATGTTAATCAACCTTTGTGATGAATTTGTACAAACCTGATATCTGTAATGTTGTTATCATTATTATAATAACCCCCCCCCCCCCCCCTCAGTGCGAGCTGAAGCCATGTTTCTCTCCTGACGCCTGCGTCAACACAATCGGGGGGTTCAGCTGTCAGCCCTGTCCTCCTGGACTGTGGGGGGCGCCACTGGTTGGTACTGGACTGGACTACGCCAAGACACACAAACAGGTGAGAACCACACAAAGACACACACAAACTGATGAGGGACATGATGATGAGGCAATGTGTCTGTGTGTCCTCAGGAGTGTGTGGACATTGATGAGTGTGTCGACCTCCCTGACGCCTGCGTCTCAAACTCCGTCTGCATCAACACTGTGGTGAGTGTTCTTCTTCTTCTCTGACACAGTCTGACCAGTAGTCAGGTGCTGCCCCCTGGTGGACAGTAGCTAGGCGCTGCCCCCTGGTGGACAGTAGCTAGGCGCTGCCCCCTGGTGGACAGTAGCCAGGCGCTGCCCCCTGGTGGACAGTAGCCAGGCGCTGCCCCCTGGTGGACAGTAGCCAGGCGCTGCCCCCTGGTGGACAGTAGTCAGGTGCTGTCCCCTGGTGGACAGTAGTCAGGTGCTGCCCCCTGGTGGACAGTAGTCAGGCGCTGCCCCCTGGTGGACAGTAGCTAGGCGCTGTCCCCTGGTGGACAGTAGCCAGGCGCTGCCCCCTGGTGGACAGTAGTCAGGCGCTGTCCCCTGGTGGACAGTAGTCAGGCGCTGCCCCCTGGTGGACAGTAGTCAGGCGCTGCCCCCTGGTGGACAGTAGTCAGGCGCTGCCCCCTGGTGGACAGTAGCTAGGCGCTGCCCCCTGGTGGACAGTAGCTAGGCGCTGTCCCCTGGTGGACAGTAGCCAGGCGCTGCCCCCTGGTGGACAGTAGTCAGGCGCTGTCCCCTGGTGGACAGTAGTCAGGCGCTGCCCCCTGGTGGACAGTAGCTAGGCGCTGCCCCCTGGTGGACAGTAGCTAGGCGCTGCCCCCTGGTGGACAGTAGCTAGGCGCTGCCCCCTGGTGGACAGTAGCTAGGCGCTGTCCCCTGGTGGACAGTAGCCAGGCGCTGTCCCCTGGTGGACAGTAGTCAGGCGCTGCCCCCTGGTGGACAGTAGTCAGGCGCTGCCCCCTGGTGGACAGTAGTCAGGCGCTGCCCCCTGGTGGACAGTAGTCAGGCGCTGCCCCCTGGTGGACAGAAGGTCAAACCTCTTCACTTTCTCAGGGTTCCTACAAGTGTGGCGGCTGTAGACCCGGTTTCCTTGGCAACCAGACTTCAGGCTGCTTCCCCAGGAGTTCCTGCGCTGCGTTGACCTTTGACCCCTGTGACACCCATGCCCACTGCACCATGGAGAGGAACGGGCAGGTTTCATGCAGGGTGAGGTTGCTGCCCGGCTCAGAGGCTCAGTCAGTCGGATCACACGGCTTCATTAACTCCTGAGGTGTGTGTTGCAGTGTAACGTGGGCTGGGCCGGCAACGGGAACACGTGCGGCGTGGACACGGACATCGACGGGTATCCTGACCGCTCCCTCCCCTGCATGGACAACAACAAACACTGTAAAAAGGTGAGACAACAAACACTGTAAAAAGGTGAGACTCACAGACAAGATACATTTATTGTCCCACACACACACATGACACGCAAGGGGGGACATTTGTTTCCTGCTATGACCCATCTGGTGAACACAGGAGGACACACAGGGCAGTGGGCAGCACGGCGCCCCGGGAGCAGGTGTAAGGGGAGTAAGGTGCCTTGCTCAGGGGCACTTAGACAGTGGGGTGGGGTAGGCACTTTGACAGTGTGGAACAGATCCAGGTGTTGTCCAGGAGTTGTCCGTCCAGGTGTCCCTCCGTGGATTCGAACCAGAGACCACCGTCGGCTTTTCTGCCCACAGTCCAACTTTCTGCCACTAGTCCACCGTCTCTCCGCAAGACGAGTGACGGACGCCAGTCACATGTGTTTCTGTCCCTGTCCCCAAGGACAACTGTGTGTTCACGCCCAACTCTGGTCAGGAGGACGCCGACAATGACGGGATCGGAGATCAGTGTGACGAGGACGCAGACGGAGATGGCATCAAGAACGTGGAGGTGAGCCAGACGCCCTCATAACCAAATGTGCCCACAGCGTGTGTTGTAGATGTGGTCACATGTCCTCTGTCCCTCAGGATAACTGCCGATTGGTTCCCAACAAAGACCAGCAGAACTCAGACAGTGACTCATTTGGAGACGCTTGCGACAACTGTCCCAATGTCCCCAACGGCGACCAGAAGGACACCGACAACAACGGACAGGGAGACGCCTGCGACCAGGACATCGACGGAGATGGTGAGAGGAAGCACATTTAGTCCAGGTTGATCTGAGTGAGACGCTGAAGGAGACAAACTGGACAGAGTGAGACGTCTCAGCTGCTTCACAGCCCTGTGTGTGTGTGTGTGTGTGTGTGTGTGTGTGTGTGTGTGTGTGTGTGTGTGTGTGTGTGTGTGTGTGTGTGTGTGTGTGTCTGTCTGTCTGTGCAGGGATTCCCAACGTTCTTGATAACTGTCCGAAAGTTCCAAACCCAATGCAGACGGACAGAGACAGGGACGGCGTGGGAGACGCCTGCGACAGTTGTCCCGAGCTCAGTAACCCCATGCAGGTCCCCCTCTACACTGACATCACATGACCTCTGTCACATGACCTCAGAGGTCGACCACAGGGCTTTAATACTTATGCTTTCAAAAAAGATTCTAACAGAATAGTTGTGAAAATTAAAAGAGTGATAATGTGATGCAGCAGTGTAACATAACTGTAATAATATATAATAAGACTCAGGGATAATCTGTGCTGCTCGGCGAGGCCCCGTACGTCCTTCAGAGGGACAGGTGGGACATGTGGGACATGTGGGACAGGTGGGACAGGTGGGACATGTGGGACAGGTGGGACAGGTGGGACAGGTGGGACATGTGGGACATGTGGGACAGGTGGGACAGGTGGGACATGTGGGACAGGTGGGACATGTGGGACAGGTGGGACATGTGGGACAGGTGGGACAGGTGGGACATGTGGGACAGGTGGGACATGTGGGACAGGTGGGACAGGTGGGACATGTGGGACAGGTGGGACATGTGGGACAGGTGGGACAGGTGGGACATGTGGGACATGTGGGACAGGTGGGACAGGTGGGACATGTGGAACAGGTGGGACATGTGGGACAGGTGGGACATGTGGGACAGGTGGGACATGTGGGACAGGTGGGACAGGCTGATTATAATGATGTCTGGCAGTGAACATATTCATGTTGGCTCATCTCCACAGAGTTCATCCAGGTGGTGTTTCACTCTTCTTTTGCGGATATCCACAAATTTGTGCTGCGCTCCCGTCTGCAAGATTTTAAGTTGTGCGCTTCACCTCAGCAAGAATATATGAATCCATCTCAATTGGTAAATGGAAACAATCTCAATCTATGACTGTTCAAGGTCATAGGACCGTGGGGGGGGCCCCCTACACCCTTTGGGCCCAAGTGCGGTGCACCGATTGCGACAATTACGCCGGTGATTGTAGATGCAAAGATTTGATTCATCATAGCAGCAACAGTTAATAAAGTAATAATTGTTAGGGTTAGGGTTAACCCTCTGGAGTCAGAGATACCTGCCGAGGGAGAGATGTGCTCAGTGCATGATGGGAGTCCATTACATGATGGTTCAGGATCTGATCCAGAATTTAGAGATGGTGTCTGGTAGTCAGGTTTCCACAGGAGAGGAGCCCGGTAGCTGAAGGTTCTACCTCCTGTTCTACTCCTACAGGAACCACAAGAGAACCTGTGTTTTGGGGGTGAAATGATATATTTGGATAATATTGTGTTATGACCATGTGTTTCCTCCCATCTCTACGTTTAATGTAAAACTTTGATGAAGCCTAAAGTTCTAGATCAGGTCCTGAACCATCCCTTAGTGATGCTGATGTAGGTCTAGACTGCTGGAGAACTCCCATCATGCACTGAGGGTGAACTCCCATCATGCACTGAGGGTGAACTCCCATCATGCACTGAGGGTGAACTCCCATCATGCACTGAGGGTGAACTCCCATCATGCACTGTGGACATCTCCCCTTCTCTCTGTCTCCCCCCCCCTATCTCTGTGGTTACCAAGACTAGATAAGGTGTATATAAATACAGACCATAATCACATGGCTGGTTAGCAACAGCTTTTTCTAAGATTTTGGAAATCTATATATAAACATATATTCAGTATATGTGTGTGTGTGCGGGTTGTCATTAAACACAGTTCAGTCCGGTCCAGGGTCAGTGAACGCAGCATGCTCACTTCATATGTCATATATGATCATATACACACAGAGACACACATAAACAAAGGTCAGAGGTCAAAGTCTGTCTTCATCTCTTTGTCAGACGGACATCGACAACGACCTGGTCGGAGACGTTTGTGACACGAACCAGGACACGTACGTCTCACTAACCCCGCCCACATCTGTCTATACCACAACTGTAATTAAAGATGGACGACAAGATGACATCAACTGAGAGCAGCAGCATTTGTTAAAGAGATATTTGGCTTCACTTCAGGAAGTGGAGTCCATCGTCTTCCATCTTTGTTTAGAGCCTTTGTCTGAAGTGAGACTGAATCTAAACTGAACTGGTCAATGAAACGTGTTTCCCCTCAGGGACGGGGACGGACTGCAGGACAGCAGGGACAACTGTCCCCTCCTCCCCAACAGCTCCCAGCTGGACTCCGACAACGACGGCCTCGGAGACGACTGCGACCACGACGACGACAACGACGGCGTCCTTGACGACCACGACAACTGCCGACTCATCGTGAACCCGAACCAGAAAGACTCTGACGGTACCGATCTGTCTGTCCTGCCCCCCCCCCCCCCCGTCCCCCTCTCTCTCTGACCTGATTGTCTGTCCTCAGCTAACGGCGTCGGAGACGTCTGTGAGAACGACTTTGACAACGACGCGGTGGTGGACTCGATGGACGTGTGTCCAGAGAGCGCTGAGGTCACGCTGACAGACTTCAGGGCCTATCAGACGGTCGTCCTGGACCCAGAGGGCGACGCCCAGATCGACCCCAACTGGGTCGTTCTGAATCAGGTGACCTTTGAACTAACGTCACGCTTTTATTTGCAGAATCATCAAATGTGTTTTCATGTTTTTATATTTGGTTTATTGTTTTGTAAATTCTGTCTGGTTACCACGGTTACCACGGTCAACTTATCACATGTTGTGTGATGAGCTGAAGGGGGAGGAGCTAAGTTCAGGACAGTGTGAACAGGAAGGATCCTCCTCATGTGTTTACCTCCTCTCTCTCCAGGGGATGGAGATTGTCCAGACGATGAACAGTGACCCCGGTCTCGCTGTGGGTACGTGTCTCCACCTGAACCTTTAATACAGCCCCCCCACCTGTCCTCAGGCTTTGTCCCAGTGAAGACTGTCCCTGATTGTCCGTAGGTTACACAGCGTTCAACGGCGTCGACTTCGAGGGAACATTTCACGTCAACACGGTGACAGACGACGACTACGCCGGCTTCATCTTTGGTTACCAGGACTCTTCAAGTTTCTACGTGGTGATGTGGAAGCAGACGGAGCAGACGTACTGGCAGCCGGTTCCCTTCAGAGCCATGGCCCAGCCCGCTCTGCAGCTCAAGGTGTTACTCTGCTGTCCAATCAGAGGAGTTACAGCTCTCTTCCGCCCTCGTTAATCAGACCCGCAGTCTGTTGTTGACCAGTGCAATTGAGCCATCGGTACGAGTGTGAACGATTCATGATGTCACTCGTCACACCTGTTCCCGTGTCTGCCCTGCAGGCGGTAAAGTCTGGAACTGGCCCCGGTGAGTTTCTGAGGAACGCTCTGTGGCACACCGGAGACACGCCTGGAGAGGTGAGGCTGCTCTGGAAGGACCCGAGAAACATCGGCTGGAAGGACAAGACGTCGTACCGCTGGCAGCTGAGCCACCGGCCGCAGGTCGGATACATGAGGTGAGACCTTGAACCAGGTCCACAGGTGTGTTGGATTCTGACAAAATGATCAATCACGTTTTATTTGTCAGATTCACAAATCCCAGTTTGTCTCACAGATGTTATAAGGATCAACTTCCTGTTCTTAACACAACAAGAGTCAAATAGAAACTTAGTGATCAGTGAATAAACTCAGTCCCATGTGAGGATCCTCTCCCAGGATTCAATCAATTTGGTTATCAAAATAAAATATAAAACATTCATATTCAAAATATTAATATTAAATCATAACTTGAATTGGTTAAAGTTACCTCGGGGCACCACCCTTCAAAAGGAAGGGAAATGAGAACCAAGTTATTGATTAAGATCAGACTCATTTAGATCTAGTTCTATTAGAAATCTCAATATTTAGTATTAAAGATTATATAATGAACAGTGAAGGTTATGGAGTATCATTATTAAGCCCAGATTATGTTACCAGTCCGAGGGAAAAGGAAAAAGAACCTGCAGGTTGTTTGGAAGAGCTTGGTTTGAGAGGAGGTTTCCTTGAAAGATGAGGGTTGAGCTGGAGAAATCAGGTTTCTCCCTCTGAGGCTGGAAGAGCTGCAGCCTCACTCCTGGAAGAGCTAGAGAAAAAGTTTGGGGCTGAAGTCCCCTTATATTGGCCTGGTGACCTCACAGTCCAGGGGCCAGAGTGACCAATAGGAGATGAGCGTTGTTGCTTTTCACATCACTGTGTGAGGTTGCTGAAACCAAAGGAACCTGTTGCCCCCTGGGAGACTGAGTTCCTTGGCTTTCTCTTTAACAAAGAGAACATGTTGCACCCTGGGAGACTGAGTTTGGATAGCTTCCCCCTGACCAAAGACCAAGTGATTTCAGGTTTTGACCACACATGTAGGCCTGTGGTTTCCTCAAAGACATTTCCCAACAGTGATCATAGTCCTCGATCAGTCGACACCATCAGGATCTGGATCCACCATCATGTTTCACCATGTGGCTGCAGCAGTGATCCTGAATCTGTCCTTGAGACGTGCTTGAAGTTTAGTTAATTGATTACGTTAGGGTTAGGTTTAGGTGTTAGGGTTAGGTGTTAGGGTTAGGGTTAGGTGTTAGGTGTTAGGGTTAGGGTTAGGTGTTAGGTGTTAGGGTTAGGGTTAGGTTTAGGTGTTAGGGTTAGGGTTAGGTGTTAGGGTTAGGGTTAGGTGTTAGGGTTAGGGTTAGGGTTAGGTGTTAGGGTTAGGGTTAGGTGTTATTGACAAGTATAACTGGACTCATCCGCATAGCAGTGGAAATGAGCAGTGTGTACTGATATGTTGTTCTTTGAATGCTAATGACCTCTGTAATAAAGTGTGATGGTCAATAGTGTTGAATGCTGCACTGAGATCCAACAGGACGAGGACAGACACACACTGCTGAAGCTATTAGGTCGTTGGTGACTTTAATCAAGACTGTCTCTGTGCTGTGATTGGCTCTGAACCCAGACTGAAAGTCTTCACATTACTTTCCTGGCGTAAGTCTCACAGCTGATTGGCTACAACCTTCTCAGGAGTTTAGACAGGAAGGGGGGGTTGGATATCGGTCTATAGGTGTTTGAGGAGTAGTGTACTCTGGTGAACTCTGTAGTACTACTCAAGTACTACAGTGTACTATCGTACTGTGGCCAGACATCTGTTTCCAGTAATGTGATTGGTCATTAGTTGAGCTGTTGCTGCTCAGGTCAGTGTCAGTGGCCGTGGGACCACAGTGTTTGTTTCTATCCGGTGTGTGTCTGTGTTTCAGGGTGAAGCTGTTCGAGGGGACGTCCATGGTGGCGGACTCTGGCGTCGTGATCGACACCACGATGAGAGGAGGCCGACTCGGCGTCTTCTGCTTCTCCCAAGAAAACATCATCTGGTCCAACCTGCGCTACAGATGCAACGGTACGACCTCTGACCCCGAGCACGCCCAGAGAGGGTCACCTGTCAGAGGCATCTCTACTCTGACGTGTTGTTGTGATCGTGTGACTTATTGTGTTGTTGTGATTATTTTGTGTTTTTGTCGTTTCAGACACGGTGCCTGAAGACTTCAAGTCTCATCGTAAACAAGTGCTGATGCACATTCATGTGTGAGAGTAGCAGAGGAACTGAAACACACACAAATACACAAACAAACACAAACACAAACACATACCCTGAGCTTCTCTGAATCCACTTAACTGTAGTTTGTTTGAGTCTGTGTGTGTGTGTGTGTGTGTGTGTGTGTGTGTGTGTGTGTGTGTGGCGTCATGTAAAAATATACGTCTGTTTCAATTGATGTGAACGTTGCTTTCTTCTTTGTGTGCTATGGTCAACTTCCCTTAACTGTGGCTACACTGCCCCCTGTGGTGTCCAGAGGCACAGGCACAGAGAGCCCCTAGTAGACAGACAGACAGACAGACAGACAGACAGACAGACAGACAGACAGACAGACAGACAGACAGACAGAGAGACAGACAGACAGGTAGACAGACAGACAGAGAGAGGGACAGACAGACAGACAGACAGACAGACAGACAGACAGAGAGACAGGTAGACAGACCGGTAGACAGACAGACAGGTAGACAGACAGACAGACAGACAGACAGAGACAAACAGACAGACAGACAGACAGACAGACAGACAGAGAGAGGGACAGACAGACAGACAGACAGACAGACAGACAGGTAGACAGACAGACAGACAGACAGACAGAGAGAGGGACAGACAGACAGACAGACAGGCAGACAGACAGACAGAGAGAGGGACAGACAGACAGACAGACAGAGAGAGGGACAGACAGACAGACAGACAGACAGACAGAGAGAGGGACAGACAGACAGGTAGACAGACAGACAGAGAGAGGGACAGACAGACAAACAGACAGACAGACAGAGAGAGGGACAGACAGACAGAGAGACAGACAGACAGACAGAGAGAGGGACAGACAGACAGACAGACAGACAGACAGACAGAGAGAGGGACAGACAGACAGACAGACAGACAGACAGACAGAGAGAGGGACAGACAGACAGACAGACAGACAGACAGACAGAGAGAGGGACAGACAGACAGACAGACAGGTAGACAGACAGACAGAGAGAGGGACAGACAGACAGACAGACAGACAGACAGAGAGAGGGACAGACAGACAGACAGACAGACAGACAGAGAGAGGGACAGACAGACAAACAGACAGACAGACAGACAGACAAACAGACAGACAGACAGACAGACAGACAGACAAACAGACAGACAGACAGACAGACAAACAGACAGACAGACAGACAAACAGACAGACAGACAGACAGACAGACAGACAGAGAGTTAGACAGACAAAGAATTTAAAGGCAGTTTTACTATTCTACAAATTAGACAAGTTCCCTTGTTTTGTTTCATTTAAAATCGTAATTATTGAAATGATTGGCAGGTCGTAAGTTGAGCTACATGACAGTCTGGTGAGGTATATTGTGTAATATTATTAGTGTAATGCTGCTTATGCTTCAACTCTGTCAGTTGGCTTTGTTTTGTCTGTTTTTGCCTGTTATTCATTTATTTATTCAATTTGATAATTTTTGTTAGTTTGTTAACAAAAATAAATACATAAGTTGAAAATATCCTACTGTGTTTTTTATTTATTTATTATTATTTTTAATTTCATAAATAATTTTGGCGATGGGTGCCCTTTTTTTTGGTTTGAGCACCTGCCCCCCAAAATGTCTGTGCACGTGCCTGCAGAGCCACTCCCTTTTCCACATTGTGGTCCGATCTGTAAACTTCATAAGACGTGAACAAGTACAGACGAAATGAATCCGAGTTTGAAGCGAAGGTGTCTCAGGCCGTGACTTGTTGGGATGAGGGGGAGGGGCAGGTGTTTGGGCGCCACAGTCCTCTAAACACGGATGTCTTAGACCAGGGGTGTCAAACTCATTTTAGTTATGGGGCCACATACTGCCCACTTTGATCTCAAGTGGGCCAGACCAGTACAATCATAGCATCTTCGTACCCCCCCTCTATTTTCCACCGCCGCCGCCACGCCCCTCTGCCCTGGACGACCTCGTGTTGCTCAGGGTGGGGGGGCATGGCGGCGGCGGATGCCAACATGAAACCAACATAACGGGGGGGGAACACTGTTCCACCGTCTTGGAACACAGACCTAGGAGTCTGATGCACGCATTGAAAGTGAAAGGTGAGGGCCGGCTGAGGTGGGATTCCAGCCCCCGGGGCTCCGTGCACACCACCGCGTACCACCTGAACCGCTCTGCGTACCCGTACCCCAGTTTGGGAACCGATGGTCTATGGCCGGGGTCACCAACCTTTTTGAAACTGAGAGCTACTTCAAAGGTACTGAGTAGTACGAAGGGCTACTTGTTTGACACCTTTTAATAAAAATAATAATATAAGTGAAGAGACTGTCTGATCACGTCAATGTTAATTATTACTCACTATAATTATTAACAATGATTTCCACAACAATTTCCAATTTATTTGTCTTATTAAAAACTATTAGTTTTTCACTCTTTTGTTTTAATTAATATTTTCATTATTAATTCTGCCCTTTTAGGACTTCTTTTTGGGCAAATAAAAATTCCCATCATACAAACTACATCTCAAAGACCTCCTGAGAGTTTTTCTACCTGCTCAACCTTCTACATCTACCGGTAACACACATGCTCAGGGGAAACTACTGGCAGTTTCTAGCCCCAAGCCGGTTTCAAGGTTCCCCTCATCACCTTTATTTAATTTTAGACATATTTTTCATATTTTAGATATTTTTCACGAAATTCAAGAGTAATCTGTAAATGTGTTGAAATATCAAAGCGAATTTCGCGGACCCCCTGCAATGCCGTCGCGGACCACCAGGGGGCCGCGGACCGCTGGTTGAAAACCCCTGGTAGGAGACAGAACCTGATCTGACGACACCTCAGACCTGCCACCAGGAAAAGCCTGGAAACATTTCCTCTAACTTTCCTGGAAGTTTTTTTTAAATATTTCCTGGAACTTTTTTCTGGAATATTTCGTGACAGTAAGTTTTTTTCTGTGAAAAGTTTAAGGAGTGGCCAAGTTGAGATGGGCGGGACCAGGTGGTATGGGAGGGGCCAGCATCCAGCTTGTTGTCACGTATGAAGAGTTTTTAAGAAATCCTCTTGGTCGATCTCTACGACCACAGTGTCAGATGTTTTAATCCCTCCCTATGGTCATCCAGTTTGAATGTAAGCTATTTTATTTAATTGCCTTATTGTGAAAGGTTGGTGAGTGAATTTGTGTTTCCTGTCATCATAAGCAGTGTATCTGTAGGGGACTTATATTGTGAAGGGTCACCAGCGGAGCTTGTTTGTTGTTTTGGAGACTTGACCAGATGTAGAAAAGTAAACGGACACGTCGTCCAGGTTCGAGTCCACGTTGCTCAGTTGTTATTTACTACTGGCTCCCAGTGAAGGAGAATGAAACCCTCGGCTACATGTTCATCAGACACTGGAAACCTGCGACTCACAACCAGCTCGGGGATGAGAGTTACTGATGGACTCAGTTGTCACCACCTCTCCACTAGTCGGTCACTCACTGACTTCCATCATGTCACAGAAGTGTGCGGCAAGGACTAAACCATTTGTTTGTAGGGGTGAGACAGGTGACCTCAGGAGGCCTCCACTATTTGTGGATACAAATTTCAGTCAGTCGATCGATTTATTCACCCAGTTTCGGGTCATTTTCAAAAAAAATTTCGAAATATAATTAATCTTTTTATCATAAATATATTATTTAATCATTCAGGCTTTCTAGGCCCCCCCCCCCCGTACGACACTGCTGTCTGCAGGGGGGGCGGGGGGGATTAGGTGTGAACAAAACGCTGACTCATATAAAAAACTGCTTCCCTCCATTCTTCTTGCTAAGTAGGCTCCTGCTCCAGACAGACTCCATCTGTACAAGTTGGTAACAACATCTCACTGCTGGACAAATTCTACAATTGCATATAAAGATTTTAATTATCATAATATTTTATTATTTTTGTCTTTAAAAACAAGTTTCAGGGCATATTATAATAGTTGTAAACTCATGAACATGTTGAAGAGGAGCATTTGTATTCATCTAAACATTCGCCATCTGAATGTTTGACACACGCACATATTAAATCAATAAATGTATCTTATCTATTAACCCACATGTTCCACAGTTTCACAGCTTTTAGTTTCCTGTTGATTCTGAAAGTTCATTTCTGTTGTGAAACCAGAAACGTGTCAGGAGATGTAACTTCACTGAACCCAGGTCTGTGGCTGCAGAGCTCTCTGTGTCAGCACCGAGCAGAACCAGGTGTGTCTGTGTGTGTGTGTATATGAGTGTGTGTCTGTGTATCTCTGTGTGTGTGTGTGTCTGTGTGTCTCTGTGTCTCTGTGTGTGTCTGTGTGTGTCTGTGTGTGGGTCTGCAGCTGTTGGTTGTTGGTGATTTATTTAGAAACTGAAGCTCAGTCGTCAGCTGTGAACGACCACGAGGCAAAGACCAGAACCTGGACTGGGACTTCAGACCTGAAGAGTCCTCTGCAGGTTCTGGAGTGTGTGGGACTGAGGGAGGACATGGACGGACTCTGATCCGGAACCAGGTAAGAGACGTTCTACAGGTTTCACGCACATGTGATTCAACTCCATCTCCCATCAGCCCCTGCTACGTCTCTTCTTCATTTATCAACTGTTGTCAGATCCAGACTCAGACCTGTGTCACTTCTTCCTGTCGTATCTCCCACAGCACTTTGTGCATTTTAATTTCCCTTTTGTGTATTTATACCTTGTATTTTATTGTATTTTGATATATGTGGCTGCGGCTATGACAGTTTAATTTGATCTGTGTGTGTGTCTGTGAGTCTGGTGGCAACAGAAGTTTAAATTTAGCCGTCATATATATAACACACAACACGGAGCCCCTCCCCCATCCCAGAGGTCAGATTCATTTGAAATGAAACGTTTGTCTGTCAGTATTTGTTTTTACCTTTGTGAGTCCAAACGTGCCAACAACAACAAAACCTGTCAACAAAACTATTTTGTGGTTATTAGGTTTAATTCAGAGTTTTTAGTCCTAGCTCGTTCCCCAGGGGAAGTTGGAGAAAAGAGATCGAGATCCTCTGAGGAGCTTCTGAAAGATCTGGATTCTCCTCAGAGGATGAACCTCTGTCAGCTGCTGGGGCCCAACAGAACCAACTGACCAGTAAAGTGCTCCCAGTCCCACAGACTGCAGCTGCTTCACTTACTGGACCTGGTGTCCTGGGAGTGTTAGTGGAGGAAAACATACTTTAATACTCTGATCCTTTAAGTAGCTTCATCCTGTGGGATACATATTTATTTGGGGGACAGATGGTTTCCAGATTTACCTTGTGACAGAGACAGTGTGTGTCCTCGGAGACAGAGTGTGTCCTCGGAGACAGAGTGTGTCCTCAGAGTCAGTGTGTGTCCTCAGAGTCAGTGTGTGTCCTCAGAGACAGAGTGTGTCCTCGGAGACAGAGTGTGTCCTCGGAGACAGAGTGTGTCCTCAGAGTCAGAGTGTGTCCTCAGAGTCAGTGTGTGTCCTCAGAGTCAGAGTGTGTCCTCAGAGTCAGTGTGTGTCCTCAGAGTCAGAGTGTGTCCTCAGAGTCAGTGTGTGTCCTCAGAGACAGAGTGTGTCCTCAGAGTCAGTGCAGACAGTGCGTGTCAAACTAAAGCTCATTATAGAGTCATGTGACCACTAAGTTCAGCTGGATAAACAGATCCTGGGTTCTGCTCCTAATATTCTGAGCATCAGTGTTAATATTAAAAGTTCTCACTCTGTCCTGCAGGGCGGCGCTGTCTCCAAACTGTTCTGGGTTCAGTCTGATAATGAAGCCTTGGGCCATGTTACCATGGAAACTCTGTATCCATCTGAGTCTGCTGCTGAGTTTAACTGAAGGTACACACATACACACACACACACACACACACACACACACATGAACACACACACACACATGAACACACACACACACATGAACACACATGAACGCACACGCACATACACACACACACACACACACATACACACACACACACACACACATGAACACACATGAACACACACACACACACACACACACATGAACACACACACACACATGAACACACACACACATGAACACACACACACACACACACACACACACACATGAACACACACACACACAAACACACACACACACACACACACACATGAACACACACATGAACACACACACACACACATGAACACACACACACACACACACACACATGAACACACACATGAACACACACACACACAAACACACACACACACACACACACACACACACATGAACACACACACACACACACACACACACATGAACACACACACACACACACACACACACACACGAACACACATATGAACACACACACACACACACACACACACACACATGAACACACACACTGCTCTTTCTGCATTCAGCAGCTGGAACTGTGTCGTAAATCTTTAATATTCAACTCAACAGCTGTCAGTCAAACTGTCCATGTCTGTGATTGGTCATATGCAGTAAGCCCCGCCCCTCTCTTGTGTCATATCTTGATGAAGAAACCTGAGTTAACTTAAGGAGAGAGAGGAGAGATGATACCCATGACGCTGGGTATCATCTCTCCCCCCCCCCCCAGACCTCTAGGACCCTAGGTGTGACACTCCACAGTCAACTCTCCCTCACACCAAGACTCCTGCCCCCCCCCCTCCTGGCAGGTCTACCTGCTGCTGCCCTCTGACCTCAGCAGCTCATCCAGAAACCAGCAGCTCCACTGGTCTTCAACCTGAGTTCACTCAAACTACTCCGCTCCCTTCACTGGTTACCAGTGGCTGCCCGCATCCGTTTCTAAACACTAGTACTGGGTACCATGCTGTGACCGGATCAGGTCCAGTCCACATCCAGGACCTGGTCAAACCTCACAGCCCGTCCTCTCCGCTCTGCTTCGACCAATCAGCTGCTCCCTCCCAGTGAGGGACAGCTGTCACTCAACAACATCACAACTGTTTCCTGTCCTGGCTCCTAAACGTTGGAACCAGCTCCACGTGGACAATCAGGACGGGAAGTCCACACATCGTCCTCCACACTGAAGACACATCTCTACAGACGATAACTTGAATAAAAGTTTAATCTAATAAGTTAGTAGCACTTACATGTCCCTCACTTATAGAACTTTGTAGTTCTGCTTTGTTGAAGAAATAGTTCTTTCTTGATTCTGGTTTGTTCCTCGTGGTTGATGCACTTCCTGTGAGTCACTGAGGATAAAAGCTCAATGTAACGTAGCTCACCTCGTAGAACAGATGCTAATTCATCAACTCACATTAATAATAATTAACAAACAAAGACTTTAAAACACTTGACTTGTATCCATGGCAACAATTGATGATATTCATCTGTCAGCTGATGACGTCTCCAAGGAGAAGTTTAACGACTGTGATGTTCTTCCTGTCTCTGCAGTTGCAGCTTCCTGTCGCATCCTGACATGTAATTCTGACTTTGTGGCTGCGACACTGGACCTGGGCGGCGGCGGCGGTATGGTCGGGACTGATGGTGTTGGAAGAGGTGGTGGACCAGATGGAGCAGCTCTGAGCAGGGAGGCGGTGAACACCGGTTACTGCAGCGCCCTGCGCTCCTACGGCATGTGCACCAAGCGGATGGCACGGGCGTGTCGCGGTGACCTGGCGTACCACTCGGCGGTTCAGGGCATCGAGGACCTCCTGATCCAGCACCGCTGCACCCGAGTGGGGCCCACAGCCCAGCCCCGCCCCCTCCCTCAGGGCACGCTGTCGGGAGATGCCTGCCTTTACGAGAGGAGCTTCTTGAGCAGAGAAGGTCGGGCACCAGAGTACCTGCACTGTGGCGTGTTCGGAGACCCACACATCAGAACCTTCCACGATGACTTCCAGACGTGTTCCATGCAGGGGGCGTGGCCTCTCATGGATAACGACTACCTGTACATACAGGCCACCAGCTCGCCAAAGAGGGCGAGGTCACATGGCACGGTGCTCACAAAGGTGAGTCTCAGAGTGCACAGGTCGAACAGGTCGTCTTGTTTAAGGAAACTTTATTAAAAAATGTTTTCAGTGTTTGATTTTGTGGGCTACAGTGACCTTGCACTCTGTGACATCACTGAATCAGAATCAGAATCAGAAGTATTTTATTGCCAAGTAGGTTTACACCTACAAGGAATTTGCTCTGGTAATTGGTGCTTACAATTAACATAGAAACATAAAAACGCAATAACATAAAAACGCAATAAATACAACATACATAGGAAAAGCAATAAAAAATAGAAAACCAGTATATATGTACTCACTGTTTACTTCTTATTTACTCACTTTTTTCCAATATCTATACAAAGTAACATTTATCCCGGGCCTTGTTGATGAGGCCGACTGCAGCCGGGAAGAAGCTGGTCTTGTGGCGGGAGGTTCTGGTCCTGATGGACCGCAGCCTCTTGCCCGAGGGAAGAACCTCACAGAGTTTGTGACCCGGGTGGGAGGGGTCAGCCACCATCTTACCTGCACGCCTCAGGGTCCTAGAGGCAACAGGTCCTGTAGAGATGGCAGATTGCAGCCGATCACCTTCTCAGCAGAACGGATGATCCGCTGCAGCCTCCTTCTGTCGTTAGCGGTGGCAGCAGCGAACCAGATGGTGATGGAGGAGGTGAGGATGGACTCGATGATGCAGGTGTAGAAGTGCACCATCATTGTCTTTGGCAGGTTGAATTTCTTCAGCTGCCGCAGGAAGAACATCCTCTGTTGTCCTCTTCTGGTGATGGAGATGATGTTCAGCTCCCACTTGAGGTCCTGGGAGATGATGGTGCCCAGGAA
This sequence comes from Pleuronectes platessa, assembly GCF_947347685.1. Taxonomy (NCBI): domain Eukaryota; kingdom Metazoa; phylum Chordata; class Actinopteri; order Pleuronectiformes; family Pleuronectidae; genus Pleuronectes; species Pleuronectes platessa. The sequence goes on from NC_070635.1 coordinate 196,411, forward strand.
GAGGAAGGACTCCGCAGTGACGACTGGGGCATCTCTCAGGGTGATGGGGTTGGGTGGGGCTCGGTTCCTTCTGAAGTCCACAACCATCTCCACTGTTTTCAGAGCATTGAGCTCCAGGTTGTTCCGGTCACACCAGGTCACCAGATGGTCAATCTCCCACCTGTAGGCGGACTCATCCCCATCAGAGATGAGCCCAATGAGGGTGGTGTCATCCGCAAACTGAAGGAGTTTGACGGACTGGTGACTGGAGGTGCAGCTGTTGGTATACAGGGAGAAGAGAAGAGGGGAAAGAACACAGCCTTGAGGGGAACCGGTGCTGATGGATCTGAGTTCAGATCGTTGCCTCCTGTCAGACAGGAAGTCAGTGATCCACCTGCAGGTGGAGTCAGGCCCACTCAGCTGGGAGAGCTTCTCCTGTAGCAGGTTCAGGATGATAGTGTTGAAGGCAGAGCTGAAGTCCACAAACAGGATCCTGGCGTAGGTTCCTGAGGAGTCCAGGTGCTGGAGGATGAAGTGGAGGGCCAGGTTGACTGCATGGTCTACAGACCTGTTGGCTCTGTAGGCAAACTGCAGGGGGTCCAGGAGAGGGTCAGTGATGGCTTTGAGGTGGAGCAGCAAGAGGCGCTCGAATGCCTTCATCACCACAGAGGTCAGGGCGACGGGTCTGTAGTCGTTGAGTCCAGAGATCTTAGTTTTTTTGGGGACAGGGATGATGGTGGAGGTCTTGAAGCAGGCTGGTACGTGACATGTCTCCAGTGAGGTGTTAAAAATGTCAGTAAACACCGGAGACAGCTGATCAGCACAGTGCTTCAGGATTGATGGAGAGACAGAGTCTGGCCCGGATGCTTTGCGGGGGTTCTGTCTCCTGAAGAGTCTGTTGACGTCCCTCTCCAGGATGGAGAGAGTCGTCCCTGTGGTAGAGGGGGGGAGGGACTTAGAGGTGGGAAGTTGTGGAGAGGTGGAGGCCCTTGCTTTGGTGGGGGAGCTGCAGCTGATGGGCTGTAGTGTTGTGTCATGGGGGATGGTTTCAGGACTTTCCCATTGTCTTTCGAAGCGACAGTAAAACTCGTTCAAGTCGTTGGCCAGGCGTGAGTCGTTAGTGGAGTGGGGGGGCTCTGGGCTTGCAATTTGTAATCTGCCTAAAGGCCGAATTATACTCGTGTTGCACGCACGCATGCACGCAAGACACGCAACACGCCCCTTTCGTGCCCTCTGGCGGCTTGCGTGCGTCCGCCAATTTTTCTAACTACACGACAAAGCGACGCGAGCCTGACGCAGCCCGCAAGGCTTGTGATTGGTCTGCTTACTACATCCCGTCCGGAGTCTAGTTTCCGGTTTCATGTCCCATAATACGCGGAAATCACGGAAGATTTAGAAGAACGAATATCGACCAAATACAAGAGCACTTTGCAGAAGAGATCTGAAAGTATGACCACTTGTATAACCCGTCACTGACTGGAGGATTTGTCCGCCAGAAATAGGCTATGAGGAGCCGGAGTGGCGATGTAAATAAACAGTCGACGAAGAAGAAGACGTCTCTTCTTTGTGTGTTTTATCATTGAAAAAAAACGTTACTCCGCCTAGTGTTCTGGCGGTGAATTGCGTTGCAACACGCGCAGCACGTTAGAGAAGTATAAACCAAAACGAGTCCGTCGATGCAGCTGCGTGGCCTTCTGCAGTCGCAGGACTATAATTCAGCCTTAAGCCCTCTCCAGACAGAGGCAGAGTCATTGGCTGAGAACTGTTGTTGAAGTTTCTCAGAGTACAGTCGTTTAGCTTCTCTCAGCTCTTTGCTAAACCTGTATTTAGACTCTATATACCTGACTCTGTCCCCGCTCCTGAACGCCTCTTCCTTCTCCAACCTTAACTGTTTGAGTTTAGCTGTGAACCAGGGTTTGTCATTATTGTAAATCACCCTGGTGCGTGATGGAACACAGCTGTCCTCACAGAAGCTGATATAAGAAGTCACAGCCTCTGTGTACTCATCTAGGCTATTAGTAGCAGTCCTGAACACATCCCAATCTGTACAGTCAAAACACGCCTGAAGATCCTGAAGTCCTCACAACAGGTTTACAGAGTTTTAATTTCTGCCTGTATGCAGGAATCAAATGGACCATGACGTGGTCCAAGAGTCCCAGTGCAGCCCGGGGGACGGCGTGATAAGCACTGCTTACTGTGGTGTAACACTGATCCAGAATGTTCTCCTCTCTGGTCGGACATTTAATAAATTGTTTATATTTGGGAAGTTCACGGGTGAGATTTCCTTTGTTAAAGTCCCCGAGGACAATAACTAAGGAGTCCGGGTTAGTCCGCTCCACACACAGTATCTGATCAGCGAGCGTGCGTTTAGCCTCTTGCACGTTAGCCTGTGATGGTATGTACACGCCGACCAGAATGAATGAAGCGAACTCACGGGGGGAGTAGAAGGGTTTGCAGTGAATGAAAAAATATTCCAGATCAGGAGAACAGTGCTGTTGAATCACTGTCACATCGTTGCACCAGCCAGAGTTAGTGTAGAAGCAGATGCGAGAGCTCCGTGTTGCGGTCCACTCTGAAGAGTTGGAACCCAGCCAACTGCAGCGCAGAGTCCGGTACAGATCCACACAGCCACGTCTCTGTGAAGCACAGCACGGAAGATGAGGAGAAGTCTCTGTTTTTACCAACTAGTAGCTGCAGTTCGTCCAGTTTGTTGCACAGTGAGCGCACGTTGGAGAGGAATATTCCCGGAAGCGCTGTGCGAAGTCCCCGCCGGCGGAGACGCACAAGAGCGCCGGATCGTTTCCCTCTCCTCCGCCGCTTCACCGTGTGAACAAAGGTGAGCGCACCTTTGACCAGAATGTCCAAAATATCGATAGATGAGGCAATAAAAGTCGGTAGTAAATTATCAGGAGTTATATCCCTGATGTTCATGAGCATCTCTCTGGTGAAAGGTTTTTAAGCAGAAAACTGGGTTAACTAACAATACAAGACAAAACATCACGCACCAAATCACCGAAGCAGCCTTACTCGGCGCCATCTTAGATCAATCTGCTGGTCACTCTGACAATGGTTGACAGGAAGTGTCTCTGAATATTGCGTCTTGTCTCTTCACAGATAACCATCATCTTTAAAAACGTGCGTCAGTGTGTTGATCAGCAGCTCTACCAGGCCGAGCTGGACAACGTCCCTGCGGCGTTCGCTGACGGCTCGGTGGCGAGTGGCCAGTGGCAAGGTCACGACCTCCTGACCGTCTGGACTCGCATCGCCGGCCGACACGTGGAGATCCGAGCGGCTCACATCGGCACGTTGCTGGTGGTGCGTCAGAGCGGCCGGTCGCTCGGCCTATCGATCCGGTCGCCGCGTGACGTCATGGAGGCGTTTGGCCCAGACCAGGACCTGCAGCTGTGTGTGTGGGGCTGCCCCCCCGCCCAAAGACTCAACACGCTGCGCCCGCTGCCGCCGCTGGACTCCTCTCGGCCTGCGGATGTCAGCGCCCATGACCACTGTGCTACGCTGCTTCCTGCCCAGGATGTTTACTACCAGGCCTGTGTGTTTGACCTGATCACCAGCGCAGACCTGAACTCCAGCGCAGCCGCCGTCAGTGCGCTGCAGGATGCCAGACACATGATCTCAGAGCGGGAGAGAGTTCACCTGCTGCTGGTCACCTCCGCCGAGCAGCGAGCACAACCACACCTGACACTGCTGCTGCTGCCGCTCGGCATGCTGGGACCTCTGAGCAGAGCCTGAAGAAGCAGGAAGTCACTCCGCGTAGGCAGAAACGAATCAGCCCGAGGTCACGTGTTCAGAATCTGTGGCAGATGAAGTGAGGTTCTAATCAGAACACATGATAATGTTATAACCTGATGCCATGTTTCCTCTTGTGGAGTGTAAACTTGATTCTGTAAATTATTAACTATCAATGTTTACATCTCGAACAAGAAAAAAACTGTAGATGACTTTTTTAACTGCATAAAACATGTTGCGTGTGATGAGGATGTGACATCATCTGGTGGGTGGAGAAATGATCACACATCGTCATGCTGTCATCGTGTCTCTGCACTAAGAACTTTCTGACAGCAGTGCATTCTGGGTCTGGGAGTTGACTTGAAAATAATTATAATATTTAAAGCTACAAGTAGCCATGATTAAATCATGTCATCTCCTGTGTCCAATAGGTGGTTCTATGACTCCGACTGAATAATGTCTGAGACAAATTAAAATAACTTCCTGTTTCATGGTGAAACCTGATTGAACTGTTCTGCTCCTGAAGGCTGGAGATCTCCTTCTGCTCCATCTTCCCATCTTCTCTTCTTCTGATTCCACATCAAATCCGTCACCAAATCTGTCTTCTTTCACCTAAACGTCTTCTCCGGACTCCTCCCCTCACTCAGGACTCCTCCCCTCCCGCCTGGAATGTGATGGAGTCCGTTCTGGTGCACCAGACAACCTCCTGAACCAGGGTTCTCACCGGCTCTAAGCCCTGGCAGCCCATCACCCCGACCTTCATTCACTCCAAGTGGGCCTTGATACTCACCTAGAAATCCCCCCCGCCCGATCCCCACCGTATCTAACCGGCCTCCTCCAACCCTGAACTCGCTCGGAGGGCTGCAGTCCTCCATCTCAGGTTTTCTCTCCGACAGTGGTCTGACAACAGGACCGTGCACAGACATTTTAGGGGGCAGGTGCTCAAACCCCCCAAAAAAGGGCACCCATCGCCAAAATTATCTATGAAATTAAAAATAATAATAATAAATAAATAAAAAACACAGTAGGATATTTTCAACTTATGTATTTATTTTGTGAGCGCCGCGGATTATGTCAGGCCGACATTCTCACAAGAACTCAAATAAATGCCCCGTCAGATATCAAAACACATTTAGGGGGAATTGATGACAGAGAGAGTTATTGTTATTCTTAAATATTGATGTATGAAGAAAAAATTGGTCTCCGGCAGAAGGGGCACTTTTCTCCTCCAGGTGCTTGAGCACCACTAGGGGGCTCTCTGTGCACGTGCCTTCTAAAACCCTCTAGCACCACCCGACCACCAAGGCCTCAGTTACTCCACCCTGCTGTTTATTTCTATCCTGTTTTGTGCTAATTACTTTCTTTTCTCTTCTGTTCTGTCCTCACAGACATATGCAAAGCGTCCTTGGTTCGCTTTATAAATTCAAGCTATTATTATTATTATTATTATTATTATCGCAGATGTCCAGTTAAAAACCAAACTGATTATCAGCAGCAGGAAACCAAATGTTAATGTTAAAATAAGTGATGAAGAGTTTTCACGCTGTTTCTTTAGTTTTTAAAGTTTTTATAGAAGTTCCGTTTTTTAAAAAATGTTTATAAAAACTGACTTCGGAACCTGAAACCTGTGTTCTTCCTCTGACCAGCAGGGGGCGACTCCACAGGTAGTTTCTATAGAAAATGATTCTACTTCTCGCTTTATGTCTCAATCGCTAGTTTCAAGTCTTCTTCAAACAGCTGATGTTCATTTAGTAAATTATGATTATTTAGAATCAAATAGACCTACCATACTTTTAGAGACTTTAGGGACGGGGGGTGAAGTGTTTGAGTCCACAAAACACTTTCGGGGGAAATAGTTTTGCAGTCAAAAAAAATACAATTGAAGTAACAAGTGACAGAGACTTCCTCCAAGTTTCTGTAAGTGGGTCAGCCGTGTCCGTAAGGAAGTTCCAAGTTCCTGTTCAACTGGTGTTGAACCTGAATAGTTATCATCAAATCAGGTTGTTACTGGCTCCAGCACACACCCATGTGTGTGTGTGTGTGTGTGTGTGTGTGTGTGTGTGTATGTGTGTGTGTGTGTGTGTGTCACTGAAGCTTCCAGTAAGTTTGACTTATCAAGAAAACAATGACAAAGAAAAGTTTCCTCTCTGGAGCAACAGGAAACAACTCTGCAACACATTAATGCATCAATAATGTATCGCCTCAATCAATTTATTGTAATTAATAAAAATAATTGTTTCCAGATCAGTATTGCAGCTTTAAATCTTCAGTTGTTAAACAAAGGTTTTTAACAAAGATCGTTATTAATGTGATTATTAGTATTACGACTATCGTTATTACCATTTTCTTGAAGGAGTCTGAACGTTAGAGTGAAGAGTGATAGCATTAAAGTGTCAACAGCTGGGATCCACCAACCATTCATCGTCATGAAGCGTGAAGTTCAACAGAAGACGTGAAAAATCAGTGATGATGGAAGAAGAGTGACGAAGCACAACACACCTTCACTGAAACCAGGATAAATATCTGCATCTGCAACACAAAGCCAACAGACCAAGACCAGGACCGTCAGACCAGGACCAGGACCGTCAGACCAAGACCAGGACCCGGACCGTCAGACCAGAGCCGTCAGACCAGGACCAGGACCATCAGACCAGGACCGTCTGACCAAGTACAGAACCAGGACCGTCAGACCAGGACCGTCAGACCAGAGCCGTCAGACCAGGACCAGGACCATCAGACCAGGACCGTCTGACCAAGTACAGAACCAGGACCGTCAGACCAGGACCGTCAGACCAGAGCCGTCAGACCAGGACCAGGACCATCAGACCAGGACTGTCAGACCAAGACCAGGACCCGGACCGTCAGACGAGAGCCGTCAGACCAGGACCAGGGCCGAGACCAGGACGTCAGACCAAGACCCGGACCAGGACCAGGGCAGAGACCAGGACGTCAGATCAGGACCAGGACCATCAGACCAAGACCAGGACCAGGACCGTCAGACCAGGACCGTCAGATCTGCAGAGAGTGAGTTTTAACCTCCGACCTTAGCCGCAGCATCTTTACTTTATTTGTTTTATTTATTCATTTGGATCTTCATGATGCAACTCCTCTTCGAGTTAAAAACTGAAATGAACAATTAAGGAGATTTGATACTCGACAAAAGAAAGCACCAAAAAGACAAATAAAGAAAAAGAACATATTTGAACCAACGATAATAATCCACAAAAGATACGAAAACCAACAAAAACACGCAACAACGTCAAGTCAATCAGAATAAGTTTTTTTCTAAACCACATCAATATCTTATAGTTTTTTAGTCAGGATCCCGTTCAGGAATCTCACACTTTAACTAATCTGCTCTGTATGAACTGATGAACTGTGACTTAAGCTTAAATCATCATTTATCCATAACAGCACAGAACATGTGCAGAAACTTCCTCGAAGCATCTTTTCCATCTCAGAGATGATGGACTCAAACTGGTCCCACTGTAATTTATCTGATTTACTAGAAACCTTCAGCTGATTTCCCATCTGAACACTTCAATATTATACAGAATATAACTACATCAGCATGTTGGAGACAGATGGTGAATCATTTATAGAAGTTGATATTGAATGTGTCTTCCTTGTGGAAATGTCACATTCCTGTTTATGAGTCTTACCTGAATGAATCTGATGAAGACAGAAACTTCCTCTTCCTGATTCACATCATCAAATCAAAGATTCCAGGTGATTGACTTTGTTGATGAAAAAGTTTAAATATTTCTGAACATCATATTTAATTCAATGTCAGTTTTCCACCATTTACACGTGAATGTAAAACCCCTCCTTTTTTTGTTGCAGTGCATTGTGGGTCCCTGATCCTCCTCTTCCTGGGGTTGTGGGCGGAGCTTGCTGCAGGTAGAGCGATACTGAAGGACCCTGAAATGCAAAGTATTGCTGATGACCTGCAGGTGGCGCTGATGGACTTCAGCAGGATCCTCAAGGAGACAGTGAGACAGAAAACATTTTCACCAAACTCTTTTAAAATCTTTGTTGGACGGATGTCATCTTCTGGTGGGGGGTGGAGTTAAAAACTCTTTTTACTTCTCGTAGCATCGGAGACGAGCACAACGACCGAATTCATAGCGTCTATGAAACCGAAGTTTTTAAAATCCTCCTTTGAACCAAGATCAATAAACAATGAGGTTGACTGAGAACTTTGTTTCAGCAGAAATTTAAAACTACATTTACGAACTTTTAGGAGATGAAATTCATCACATCATCTTTTTCTTCTTTATTTATCAGCACATTATGAACATTAAATAATACACATATGTAATAACAGAGCATAAACAAAGAGACAAACAAATACATTTCCAGTTGTTATATATGTTCTTCAGGTCACACGGTTTTATTTTTTGTTGCAGAGTTTCCCCAGAGATCTTCTGGCTCCGCCCTGTCACCATGTGATGGATCTGAACCAGGTGAACATCAACACACTCACGTCTGTAGCTGCACACTTTCAACACTTTTAACTAAACACTGTAACATTTAAGCTGTTTATGCCCCAATTTCTCAGTCGATTCTCAGAGACAGTGTGTGTCCTCAGAGTCAGTTTGTGTCCTCAAAGGCATTGTGTGTCCTCAGAGACATTGTGTGTCCTCAGAGACAGAGTGTGTCCTCAAAGGCATTGTGTGTCCTCAGAGACATTGTGTGTCCTCAGAGACAGAGTGTGTCCTCAAAGGCATTGTGTGTCCTCAGAGACAGTGTGTGTCCTCAGAGACAGTGTGTGTCCTCAGAGACATTGTGTGTCCTCAGAGACAGAGTGTGTCCTCAAAGGCATTGTGTGTCCTCAGAGACAGTGTGTGTCCTCAGAGTCAGTGTATGTCCTCAGAGACAGAGTGTGTCCTCAAAGGCATTGTGTGTCCTCAGAGACATTGTGTGTCCTCAAAGGCATTGTGTGTCCTCAGAGACATTGTGTGTCCTCAGAGACAGAGTGTGTCCTCAAAGGCATTGTGTGTCCTCAGAGACAGTGTGTGTCCTCAGAGACAGTGTGTGTCCTCAGAGACAGGGTTGTCTGATGCTCAGCTGCAACATGACACTTCACCACTAGATGTCACTAAACTCTACACACTAACCTTCAAAAAGACATGTAGCCACGTGAGTGACCGATGATTGGTTAATGTGATTGATGATGTGATTGGTTCTCAGGGCTCCCAGCTGCTCCACAGACTCGCCCAGTATCAGACGTGTGCGGCGCAGCTGGTCTCTCTCTCTCCCGATGTCGACGCTCTGTGTCGAGTCGTCACGCTGAACCACGACCTGCTGCAACACCTGGTCAGTATCTGAGCCCTGATTGGCTGATTCATACAGCATCAGAGGGGGGGGCAGAGAGGGCAGAAATAGGAAAAGAAAAGAGAGATAGAGAATCAGGAAGAAGAACAGAAGGAAAGTAGATGGAAGAAATAAAAAGAAAAATTAAGAAAGATTGATTGATAACACAAAAAACATCTGTGTGAGGTCGCTGTCGGTTTTGTATCTTTATGTGGACGTGTTCGGTGTTAAGATCCGTTCACATACAACACTAACTGAATGTGTGTGTGTGTGTGTGTGTGTGTGTGTGTGAGAGTGTGTGTGTGTGTGTGCGTGTGTGTGTGTCTGTGTGTCTGTGTGTGTGTGTGTATGTGTGTGTGCGTGTGTGTCTGTGTGTGTGCGTGTGTGTTTTAAGGGCGGATCACACCAGGACTCTGCAGTGTGTCCTTCCTCGTCCTCTTCGTCTCCAGCAGACTTTGACTCTGTGCGTCAGTCCCTGCGCTGTGTTCAGTGCTGGAGCCAGCAGGTGGCAGCACTGTGTAGATGATGGATTGTTGTGTTTTCAGTCACTGATACATTTGAACCATTGAGACGCTTCAGACAGAATTCTTTACATTATTTATGATTTCTTTATCACGTCATCGTCACATGTGATTTAATCTGCTGCCTTTTCATAAAATATCCGATCACGATAAAAGAAACAGATTCTGACAAACATATTATCTGTTATATATTAATATATTTATCATATTTATAATTTAAACGTTAAATTAAACAGATTTTTCTATTTATATATTTACATGATTTTTGTTCTAATGACTTGTTTTCTATAATTATTGTATTGAACAGCAGACGGCACTGCTGCTACTTTTCTACTTTTGTATTAAACTGTGGTTTTAATGATTTAAAAAGCACTTCAGTCATTTGTATTGTTTTTACTGATATATTTTTAAATAAAGCTTATAATAAAATAAGCAGAAAGACAATCTTTTCATTTCCCTATATTTTCACTTTGTACAAATAATTCAACCTGGCTGCAATAACTGAGGCACAGGACGCTGTGTCCTGCACAGAGCTGAGCTCTAGAGCTGTGGACATGTCTCTTTGCATGGCGTTGGGACGTGGACTCCACTGAATGATTATAACACCGCTTCTCCAGGATCAGGACAGACGCACACTAAAGGTCCGGTCGTCCTGTGTCTCTGTCGGAGTGTGTGTCGTCCTCTGACCTGCGCTCAGTTTACATTTTAACAATAAACACTGATCACAAGTTGTCAGGACACGTACAGGACTGACGTTCACTTTGTGTTTGTTTGATTCTCTAGAGTTTGAGACACGTGACGCACACAAGAGGGAAAGAGACGAGCACACACACATACACACACACAGATACAGACACACACACACACACACACTCCTGCAGACAGAAGAGTTCCACCTGCACGGTTTAAGGACAGCTTTGTGTGTACACAGTGTCAGACCCATTGTCTGTTGTGTGCTGTCCAGCTACATGTAGTGTTTCAAGAGGACAAGCAGGAATATGCCTGGTCAATAAAATGTCCTGTCCCAGTCAGAAGCTTGAGTTGTCCTCGCTGTCCACACATCACTTACAAACCACACATGCTGATATGATGGAGTCTTTCAGAGTTGTTTTACCTCATAGCTTTGGAAATTCACTTGACATCAAGGATTTCCAACAGAAACCTGGTCCACATCAGAGTCTGATCCACATCACTGTAACCCCTCCCCGTCGTATCTCCGCCTCCCCCAGTCCCCGCCCCCTGCAGCACCTCCTCAGTGTCAGTGTGTGGCTGCTGTGAACAGGATCGTGAACCGATGTGGATCAGACGCTTGTTGTGTTGGAGTGAAGAGAGAACATGAGACTGTGACCTGAGGTGAGCACGTTCAGGTAAGAACACTTGTCTGACCAGGTCTCAGATTCAGGACTGAGGTTAAGGAGATGAGGTCAGGTCTGCAGAGAGGTGGAAGGTCCCATCATGAAAACACAAAGACAGACACACAAACACACACACAGTATGACAGCAGCTGTGTGGATCAGTTCCTCTTGTCTAAGCTCAAGTTTCTTCATATTAATCTTCTAGTTTCCGATTAACTCATAAAGTTTATCTTCTAAAGGTTCCACCATTGTTGAAGTGTCTCCCTTGTGTCATGTGATCATCCCTCTTAAACTGTTGGCTACTTAGCCCCCCCCCCCCCCCATGGTTTCCAGTGGTACTGCTCAGTTTCTCTCTTTTGTCCGTACCTGTAACTTTAGAAGAAGTAAACAAATAAAGGAAATCTTAACGCAGAGAAAGCTCCGTCTGTTATTAAAATATAATCTTGAGAATAAATTAGCATTTAATCAACGTGTTCACAACACAAACAACAACACAAAGTTCAGTTTCTAATGAAAAAACACGTTTTCTGTTCATCAGAAGCGTCACATCATCAAACCTCAGTCTAAACTCCTCTTTTTCTGCAGGATGTCAGGTGACTGGTCCATTCCGGGGGTGTCGTCCCTGTCTCCACCCAGCAGCCATGTAGCCCCACCCCCTACCAACGTCTCTCAGCCCCACCCCCTCTCAGACTGGGACGCGCCCAGTTTCACTCGGGCTGCTCAGTTCCGTGTCGGCGCCACCTTGGTCCTCTTCCTGTTTGCGGCCTGCAGTAACCTGGCCCTATTGGCCAGCGTGTGGCGTGGCCGGCGGCTGGCATCTCACTTGCGTCCGCTGATGCTGAGCCTAGCATCGGCTGACCTGATGATGACGTTCGTGGTGATGCCTCTGGACGCAGTTTGGAACCGGACGGTGCAGTGGTATGGAGGAGACGTGCTCTGTAAACTCCTTTCCTTCCTTAAGTTGTTTGCCATGCACGCGTCGGCCTTCATCCTCGTTGTCATCAGCCTCGACCGCCAGCACGCCATCCTGCACCCGCTGGAAGCTCTGAGCGCTCACCGGAGGAATCGGCGAATGGTTCTGACGGCCTGGAGCCTCAGCCTGCTGCTCGCATCACCGCAGGTAGATCGTTTGACGTGTGTCTTGTGTTTCATGTGTTTTTTGTGATTGCTGTGTTTGGCGTGTTGGCGTGTTGGTGTGTTTGGCGTGTTGGTGTGTTAACGTGTTGCTGTGTTTGGCGTGTTGGCGTGTTGGTGTGTTGCTGTGTTTGGCTTGTTGGCGTGTTGGTGTGTTAACGTGTTGCTGTGTTTGGCGTGTTGGTGTGTTGCTGTGTTTGGCTTGTTGGTGTGTTGGTGTGTTGCTTTGTTTGGCGTGTTGGTGTGTTGGCGTGTTGGTGTGTTGGTGTGTTTTGCTTGTTGGTGTGTTGGTGTGTTGGTGTGTTGCTGTGTTTGGCGTGTTGGCGTGTTGCTTTGTTTGGCGTGTTGGTGTGTTGGCGTGTTGGTGTGTTGGTGTGTTTTGCTTGTTGGTGTGTTGGCGTGTGGGTGTGTTGCTTTGTGTTGCTGTGTTTGGCGTGTTGGTGTGTAGGTGTGTTGCTGTGTTTGGCGTGTTGGCGTGTTGGCGTGTGGGTGTGTTGCTTTGTGTTGGGCGTGTTGGCGTGTGGGTGTGTTGCTTTGTGTTGCTGTGTTTGGTGTGTTGGTGTGTTGCTGTGTTTGGCGTGTTGGCGTGTTGGCGTGTGGGTGTGTTGCTTTGTGTTGCTGTGTTTGGCGTGTTGGCGTGTTGGCGTGTGGGTGTGTTGCTTTGTGTTGGGCGTGTTGGCGTGTGGGTGTGTTGCTTTGTGTTGCTGTGTTTGGCGTGTTGGTGTGTTGCTGTGTTTGGCGTGTTGGCGTGTTGGCGTGTGGGTGTGTTGCTTTGTGTTGCTGTGTTTGGCGTGTTGGTGTGTTGGTGTGTTTGGTGTGTTGGGGTGTTTGGCGTGTTGGCGTGTTGGTGTGTTGCTGTGTTTGGTGTGTTGGGGTGTTTGGCGTGTTGGCGTGTTGGCGTGTTGGCGTGTTGCTTTGTGTTGGTGTGTTGCTTTGTGTTGGTGTGTTGGCGTGTTGGCGTGTTGGCGTGTTGCTTTGTGTTGGTGTGTTGGCGTGTTGCTTTGTGTTGGTGTGTTGGCGTGTTGGCGTGTTGCTTTGTGTTGGTGTGTTGGCGTGTTGGCGTGTTGGCGTGTTGGCGTGTTGCTTTGTGTTGGTGTGTTGGCGTGTTGCTTTGTGTTGGTGTGTTGGCGTGTTGGCGTGTTGGTGTGTTGGCGTGTTGGCGTGTTGGCGTGTTGGCGTGTTGCTTTGTGTTGGTGTGTTGGCGTGTTGCTTTGTGTTGGTGTGTTGGCGTGTTGGCGTGTTGGTGTGTTGGCGTGTTGGCGTGTTGCTTTGTGTTGGTGTGTTGGCGTGTTGCTTTGTGTTGGCGTGTTGGCGTGTTGGCGTGTTGGCGTGTTCCATACAGGTAACAAGTCACAGAAGCAGCTCCGGCTTTAAACCCTGAACATGAAATCTCTTCAGGAATGTTCTGATTAAAAGTGAAACCCCCCCTGCTGTTAGCTCTGCTAACTGTGCCACTGGGTTTTTGTAAGGAATGCTAACAATGCTAAGATGCTCTGAGCTGGAGACAGTGAAGACTATGACGCCTCCATGAGGCGATCAGAGGAAAGGGTTCCTTGTACAGAGAAGCAGAGTGTGTGGTGAACGTGGGCCGAGCTGCTTGGTGGAGGTTCAGAGGGACCAGACCGTCTCTGGACACCACGGTCTGAAGCTATAGGACCTTTGAAGACTGCGTCTGTGAACATGCTGTGAACGTCAGTGATCACACGTGAAAGAATGGGAACTGTGTAGAACTGAGATGTGAAGCGTCCTGACAGGTTGACTGCACAACATCATCAAACATTTGATTTGTCGACAGAATGATGAAGTGCTGCCGTCATTAGCATAGCCCGCCCCCAAACTTTATAAGAGCTAAAGCAGCATAACATCAATGGTTGATGGCGGTAGTGCACGTTGAGTTTCTGGCCTTAACCGAAACCGGCTCAAAGAACAAGAGTCACAGTCTGACCTGGAGGGTTCGGTGGTCTTCACAGAGACTTTAACCCATTTGAACCAAGGAAGTCGTTTGGTACATTTTACCAGTACAGGTCCAGACTGCGACTGACACAGACACACACACACACACACACACACACACACACACACACACACACACACACACATACACAGTGAGATGTGGAAGAGATCTCAGGAAGAGTTAATCCCTCAATCCCACAAACAAATGTTCTTTCATCAGAGGCTCCTTAACTTTAACATTGATTTTACTTTGATGAAAATGTTTTATTCTTGGTTTATTGAGTCAGTGCTCATTTGTACTTGTATCTGTTGGTCTTATTGTCTATTAGAAATAACAGTGAATGCAGGGCACGTAACAGTGTGCAGTGGAATCCTCATGATGTTCCTCATCAGACCAGATGTTTGAAGAAGGTCCCGTCTGTCCTGCTGGGTTCAAGCCCTCCGCTGTTCAAAGAGGTTCTGTTGCTTCCCTCTGGAAACAGATTCTCTTGGATGAATAGATTTAGCTCATTGACCCTTTGGCCTTTTTTAATGAGAATTTTTTATATTGTATTTATTGACATGGTATTTTTGGGATGTCTGTCATCCACTGATTGGCTATACAACAAATTTCACTACTCGGTTAATAAAGATTTCTTGACTTGAGGTGAATACGGGTTAGTCCTTCCATGGCCGTCTCTCCTGCTGTGGGACAGTGGCAGGACTAGAATCACTTCCTCAGATGAGACTTTGAGAGTCTGTGGAGAGAAGGACTCTCTAACATCAGTGAGAAGGTTCTAAACGTGGGCTCTCAGGCGGGGTGGAGGTGTGGAGGTGGACGGAGGGGCTGTTGGTCCCTGTACAAACCCCCCTGTGGACAAACGGGTGACCTCCAGTGGAGGATTGTACATGGGGCAAATAAAAAAACAGTTCACACTCTGATGAGCTTCATCTCAGAACCGTCTAAATCAGGGGTGTCCAAACTATGGCCCGCGGGCCAACTGCGGCACGCCATCCATTTTTAATTGGCCCGTATCAAGGTCTAAAATTATAATTGACTATGGCTCACTGTATTGCACTGGCGTCAAACTTACTCCTGACCTGCCAGCTGTCCCTCAGACACTGACAACAGTCCCCGGTCAACGTCTCGTGAGTGGCCCAGTCCTTCCTGTATTTTTCTGCCTGGGCCCTCGGGAAAAAAAAGTTTGGACACCCCTTGTCCAAATGATCCATCTGGAAAAACAGCGTGAGGGGTCTGTCTCTCTAACCTGTCTTTGACCATGTCTCCAGCTCTTCATCTTCAGGACCATCATGGTAGACGGTGAGGACTTCACTCAGTGTGCGTCTCACGGCAGCTTCAGTCGCCGGTGGCAGGAGACACTTTACAACATGTTTCACTTCACCACGCTATACGTGGTTCCCCTGCTGGTGATGAGCTGCTGTTACAGCCGCATCCTGCTGCACATTCACCAGCAGCACATGAGGGACAAAGGTAACGCACCTGAAACACACTCTCATGGTATGACTTCCCTGATGACATCACCTATAGATTCCCTCCTCAGCAGGGGACTCGTACCTGCGGCGCAGCGGCACTGACGTCATCCCCAAAGCTCGGATGAAGACTCTGAAGATGACGCTGGTCATCGTTCTGTCCTTCGTCGTGTGCTGGACGCCGTACTACCTGCTGGGGATCTGGTATTGGTTCCAGCCTGAAATGCTGCGCGTCACTCCCGAGTATATCCACCACGCCCTCTTTGTATTTGGGAACTTGAACACCTGCTGTGACCCCGTCATCTACGGCTTCTACACGCCGTCCTTCAGGGCCGACCTCGCCGTCTGCTTCCGCCGGACAACGAGCGCTGCCGCTGCTTTGCCACGATCTCCAGAGCGACTGTGTGCCAGACGACGTCCTCGCAGCAAGGAGCACGACACACCAGTGAACAACCACGCAGCCGCATGACACCGACCAATCAGAGGGTAGGCCTCCACCCAGATGAACCAATCGGAGGAAAGATAGATGACGCAGAAATTACAGTTGTAACTGTTTTAGTGACATTTTAAATTTGGGTGATCAATCAGTAACTGATTCTTACTCCATTAATCAATCATATTTATTGAAAATATAAACCTTTTTGCAAAGCAGCCATTTATTTTGCTCTGATTGGCTGCAGCTTCCAGACCGACTGAGTGATGTCACATATCAATCATTCTGTGACAGATCAACAGACGAAATAAAGATCAAAGTTTCTGTTTCTACATCAGTTTATTTGGTTTCATGTGTCGACAAATATTCACAAATAGACTTCATCATCTTCATCATCAAAATAATAATATGAATCAGTAACAGTAAAAAAACAAATCATTTCATCAGAAGTTTATGTAATTTAACATTTGTAAATGTTAGTAAATCTATTTGGTGTAAATCTGTTTAAAATCACATTAAAGCTTTGGGATGTTTAGTTTTTTTTGACATATTAAAAATAAAATGGTTTTGAGAAAAGAATAAATTAAAGCATCACTTTTCTCATTGGTTCTAGCTTCAGTCACCAAACAGTGA
Source organism: Pleuronectes platessa (assembly GCF_947347685.1). Classification (NCBI taxonomy): domain Eukaryota; kingdom Metazoa; phylum Chordata; class Actinopteri; order Pleuronectiformes; family Pleuronectidae; genus Pleuronectes; species Pleuronectes platessa. The sequence continues at coordinate 212,949 of NC_070635.1, forward strand.
TGATGACCTCATTGTGAGAACTACTTCATAACATCGTGAGAACAAACGTATCGTTGAACAGCTGCTCGACCTTCAGCTGAAAACTACTTTTATCAAATTCTAGAAAAAATGTCACACTTTCATTCAACTACAAGAAAAAGTTAATATTGAAAACAGGGAAAACATGTAATAATTATAATATTTTCAGTGTTAATCATCCAAAATTCTTGTTGTCATTTTGGTAGAATTTCCTCTTCACAGAAATATCTGAACTGAAAGAATAAAGTTCTGGAAAAAGAAATACTTTTATAAAACATTTTCTGTTGTTTGACTCTGACAGTGACTCTCGACCTTTGACCCTGAGACGTCAACATGTTTCTACAGATCTGAAAGTCTCCTCGTCGGGTCCCAGGGTCGAGACGTCCCGGGTCACTGTCAGCAACAGAGACAGACGCTGTAGAGACATTCGACCATAACCAGAACTCACAGACTCTGGTTCTCATAATCAATAATTATAGATCGTTCGGTCGAGGCGTTTCTTTCACTCTTTTGGTTTTGACCGTTTGTAAACGGATCCTGACACACGAAGCACATTATAAAAAATACTGAAAATTCACTGAAATATATATTTGTTCAGTTTGTTCTTCGACTCTGAAAAAACAGTTTGAACATTAAAAACGTTTTATCTTTGGGAATCAATCAGCTCGCCTAATATTGAAATTACAATTTTTTAATTTGACTAAAACTCTTCAGAAGCTGCGACGTGTTCTTCGATAGAAGAGTTTGTAAAGAGGTCAAAGGTCAGGTTTAACAAAGCTGACGAGGCTGCACACACCTGCAGGCAGGGGACAGGAAGTGGCTTCAGTCCAACAGGAAGTGGCGATGGGCGGGGTAAGACAAGCAACATTCAGACTCTAAGGGAGTCGGGGTCACGTCGGGGTCACGTCGGGGTCACGTCGGGGTCACGTCGGGGTCACGTCGGGTTCAATGACAAAGTGGCCTTTTGGTTTCACGGAGGTGAGCAGCAGCAGGAGACTCGGGGCGTCTCCAGGCTGAGGTCACTCTCTTTGGAGGTAGTGTGGTGGAGAAGCGGGGGGGCAGCAGACCGACGGCCTCCTCTGCGTTCTGACCTGAGGTGAGAAACACTAACGAGCTAAAGCAAAGGACAGTTGACGTCCTCCTCAGACGCCTGCTGACCAGAGTCATAATATTTCACTTTGGCTTTGGGCCTCAGAAGGAGGACGCCCCGCGGCGGCGCCCCCTGCTGACGACCCGTCTCTGGTCAGACCGGCTGGAGGCCTCATGGGCTCAGGACACTCGGCACTGACGGTGACTCAATTAAAATGAACTTAAGAAAAAAGGTTTTGGTTTCAACTGCAAACATCAGTGATGTCACACGGGAACATTCACATAAGCTCTGTCAGAAAAGATTTGAACATCTAAGTTTTCATCCCTGTGACATCTTCTTCATCTTCATCACAATCTTCATCTTCATCAATCTCTGTGTGTCATTATAATGGGTCGGGGGTTGTAAGGCTGTCAGAAGCAGAGGAGCCGACCCCAGGCTGGGGGGGGGGGGGGTTATCTAGTGCCTAGGATTGGCTGAAAGGGGGATGTCGGTTCAACCATGACCATCACTGGAGGAGGGGCGGAGTCACATCTCTGTGGGAGGAGTAGACGGGTCACAATTAACAGGATGAAAGCCGTAACCATGACCACCATGATGAAAACAAATGAAAACACATGAAAAGACTAAAGTGATGATCTGATTGGAGGAAACGTGAATGATGTCACTCATGAGGTCAGAGGAGGTGAACCATCAAAGTAGCTGAACTCATCCTGGCTTCAACTTGATGCTCGAGGGTTAGTTAGTTAACGACTGGTTAGTAAACCAGTCGTTAACTCACCAGTCGTTAGTAAACCAGTCGTTTATAAACCAGTCGTTAGTAAACCAGTCGTTAGTAAACCAGTCGTTTATAAACCAGTCGTTAGTAAACCAGTCGTTAACAAACCAGTCGTTAGTAAACCAGTCGTTTATAAACCAGTCGTTAGTAAACCAGTCGTTAGTAAACCAGTCGTTAACTCACCAGTCGTTAGTAAACCAGTCGTTTATAAACCAGTCGTTAGTAAACCAGTCGTTAGTAAACCAGTCGTTTATAAACCAGTCGTTAGTAAACCAGTCGTTAGTAAACCAGTCGTTAACTCACCAGTCGTTTATAAACCAATCGTTAGTAAACCAGTCGTTTATAAACCAGTCGTTAGTAAACCAGTCGTTTATAAACCAGTCGTTGGTAAACCAGTAGTTTATAAACCAGTCATTAACAAACCAGTCATTAGTAAACCAGTCGTTTATAAACCAGTCGTTAACAAACCAGTCGTTAGTAAACCAGTCGTTAGTAAAGCAGTCGTTAGTAAAGCAGTCATTAGTAAACCAGTCGTTTATAAACCAGTCGTTAACAAACCAGTCGTTAGTAAACCAGTCGTTAGTAAAGCAGTCATTAGTAAAGCAGTCGTTAGTAAACCAGTCGTTTATAAACCAGTCGTTAACAAACCAGTCGTTAATAAACCAGTCGTTTATAAACAGGTTGTTAATAAACCAGTCGTTAATAAACCAGTCATTAATAAACCAGTCGTTTATAAACAGGTTGTTAATAAATCAGTCATTAATAAACCAGCTGTTAATAAACCAGTCGTTAATAAACCAGTCATTAATAAACCAGACGTTAATAAACCAGTCGTTTATAAACCAGTCGTTAATAAACCAGTCGTCTATAAACAGGTTGTTAATAAACCAGTCGTTTATAAACAGGTTGTTAATAAACCAGTCGTTAATAAACCAGTCGTTAATAAACCAGTCGTTTATAAACAGGTTGTTAATAAACCAGTCATTAATAAACCAGCTGTTAATAAACCAGTCGTTAATAAACCAGTCGTTTTAAACAGGTTGTTAATAAACCAGTCATTAATAAACCAGTCGTTAATAAACCAGTCGTTTATAAACCAGTCGTTAATAAACCAGTCGTCTATAAACAGGTTGTTAATAAACCAGTCGTTACTAAACCAGTCGTTAACAAACCAGTCGTTAATAAACCAGTCGTTAATAAACCAGTCGTTAGTAAACCAGTCGTTAATAAACCAGTCGTTTTAAACAGGTTGTTAATAAACCAGTCATTAATAAACCAGTCGTTAGTAAACCAGTCGTTTATAAACCAGTCATTAACAAACCAGTCGTTAGTAAACCAGTCGTTTATAAACCAGTCGTTAACTCACCAGTCGTTAGTAAACCAGTCGTTAGTAAACCAGTCGTTTATAAACCAGTCGTTAACTCACCAGTCGTTAGTAAACCAGTCGTTTATAAACCAGTCGTTAACTCACCAGTCGTTAGTAAACCAGTCGTTAGTAAACCAGTCGTTTATAAACCAGTCGTTAACTCACCAGTCGTTAGTAAACCAGTCGTTTATAAACCAGTCGTTAGTAAACCAGTCGTTAACAAACCAGTCGTTAGTAAACCAGTCGTTTATAAACCAGTCGTTAGTAAACCAGTCGTTAGTAAACCAGTCGTTAACTCACCAGTCGTTAGTAAACCAGTCGTTTATAAACCAGTCGTTAGTAAACCAGTCGTTAGTAAACCAGTCGTTTATAAACCAGTCGTTAGTAAACCAGTCGTTAGTAAACCAGTCGTTAACTCACCAGTCGTTAGTAAACCAGTCGTTTATAAACCAGTCGTTAGTAAACCAGTCGTTTATAAACCAGTCGTTGGTAAACCAGTAGTTTATAAACCAGTCATTAACAAACCAGTCATTAGTAAACCAGTCGTTTATAAACCAGTCGTTAACAAACCAGTCGTTAGTAAACCAGTCGTTAGTAAAGCAGTCGTTAGTAAAGCAGTCATTAGTAAACCAGTCGTTTATAAACCAGTCGTTAACAAACCAGTCGTTAGTAAACCAGTCGTTAGTAAAGCAGTCATTAGTAAAGCAGTCGTTAGTAAACCAGTCGTTTATAAACCAGTCGTTAACAAACCAGTCGTTAATAAACCAGTCGTTTATAAACAGGTTGTTAATAAACCAGTCGTTAATAAACCAGTCATTGATAAACCAGTCGTTTATAAACAGGTTGTTAATAAATCAGTCATTAATAAACCAGCTGTTAATAAACCAGTCGTTAATAAACCAGTCATTAATAAACCAGACGTTAATAAACCAGTCGTTTATAAACCAGTCGTTAATAAACCAGTCGTTAATAAACCAGTCGTTAGTAAACCAGTCGTTAATAAACCAGTCGTTTTAAACAGGTTGTTAATAAACCAGTCATTAATAAACCAGTCGTTAGTAAACCAGTCGTTTATAAACCAGTCATTAACAAACCAGTCGTTAGTAAACCAGTCGTTTATAAACCAGTCGTTAACTCACCAGTCGTTAGTAAACCAGTCGTTAGTAAACCAGTCGTTTATAAACCAGTCGTTAACTCACCAGTCGTTAGTAAACCAGTCGTTTATAAACCAGTCGTTAACTCACCAGTCGTTAGTAAACCAGTCGTTAGTAAACCAGTCGTTTATAAACCAGTCGTTAACTCACCAGTCGTTAGTAAACCAGTCGTTTATAAACCAGTCGTTAGTAAACCAGTCGTTAACAAACCAGTCGTTAGTAAACCAGTCGTTTATAAACCAGTCGTTAGTAAACCAGTCGTTAGTAAACCAGTCGTTAACTCACCAGTCGTTAGTAAACCAGTCGTTTATAAACCAGTCGTTAGTAAACCAGTCGTTAGTAAACCAGTCGTTTATAAACCAGTCGTTAGTAAACCAGTCGTTAGTAAACCAGTCGTTAACTCACCAGTCGTTAGTAAACCAGTCGTTTATAAACCAGTCGTTAGTAAACCAGTCGTTTATAAACCAGTCGTTGGTAAACCAGTAGTTTATAAACCAGTCATTAACAAACCAGTCATTAGTAAACCAGTCGTTTATAAACCAGTCGTTAACAAACCAGTCGTTAGTAAACCAGTCGTTAGTAAAGCAGTCGTTAGTAAAGCAGTCATTAGTAAACCAGTCGTTTATAAACCAGTCGTTAACAAACCAGTCGTTAGTAAACCAGTCGTTAGTAAAGCAGTCATTAGTAAAGCAGTCGTTAGTAAACCAGTCGTTTATAAACCAGTCGTTAACAAACCAGTCGTTAATAAACCAGTCGTTTATAAACAGGTTGTTAATAAACCAGTCGTTAATAAACCAGTCATTAATAAACCAGTCGTTTATAAACAGGTTGTTAATAAATCAGTCATTAATAAACCAGCTGTTAATAAACCAGTCGTTAATAAACCAGTCATTAATAAACCAGACGTTAATAAACCAGTCGTTTATAAACCAGTCGTTAATAAACCAGTCGTCTATAAACAGGTTGTTAATAAACCAGTCGTTTATAAACAGGTTGTTAATAAACCAGTCGTTAATAAACCAGTCGTTAATAAACCAGTCGTTTATAAACAGGTTGTTAATAAACCAGTCATTAATAAACCAGCTGTTAATAAACCAGTCGTTAATAAACCAGTCGTTTTAAACAGGTTGTTAATAAACCAGTCATTAATAAACCAGTCGTTAATAAACCAGTCGTTTATAAACCAGTCGTTAATAAACCAGTCGTCTATAAACAGGTTGTTAATAAACCAGTCGTTACTAAACCAGTCGTTAACAAACCAGTCGTTAATAAACCAGTCGTTAATAAACCAGTCGTTAGTAAACCAGTCGTTAATAAACCAGTCGTTTTAAACAGGTTGTTAATAAACCAGTCATTAATAAACCAGTCGTTAGTAAACCAGTCGTTTATAAACCAGTCATTAACAAACCAGTCGTTAGTAAACCAGTCGTTTATAAACCAGTCGTTAACTCACCAGTCGTTAGTAAACCAGTCGTTAGTAAACCAGTCGTTTATAAACCAGTCGTTAACTCACCAGTCGTTAGTAAACCAGTCGTTTATAAACCAGTCGTTAACTCACCAGTCGTTAGTAAACCAGTCGTTAGTAAACCAGTCGTTTATAAACCAGTCGTTAACTCACCAGTCGTTAGTAAACCAGTCGTTTATAAACCAGTCGTTAGTAAACCAGTCGTTAACAAACCAGTCGTTAGTAAACCAGTCGTTTATAAACCAGTCGTTAGTAAACCAGTCGTTAGTAAACCAGTCGTTAACTCACCAGTCGTTAGTAAACCAGTCGTTTATAAACCAGTCGTTAGTAAACCAGTCGTTAGTAAACCAGTCGTTTATAAACCAGTCGTTAGTAAACCAGTCGTTAGTAAACCAGTCGTTAACTCACCAGTCGTTAGTAAACCAGTCGTTTATAAACCAGTCGTTAGTAAACCAGTCGTTTATAAACCAGTCGTTGGTAAACCAGTAGTTTATAAACCAGTCATTAACAAACCAGTCATTAGTAAACCAGTCGTTTATAAACCAGTCGTTAACAAACCAGTCGTTAGTAAACCAGTCGTTAGTAAAGCAGTCGTTAGTAAAGCAGTCATTAGTAAACCAGTCGTTTATAAACCAGTCGTTAACAAACCAGTCGTTAGTAAACCAGTCGTTAGTAAAGCAGTCGTTAGTAAACCAGTCGTTTATAAACCAGTCGTTAACAAACCAGTCGTTAGTAAACCAGTCGTTAGTAAACCAGTCGTTAGTAAAGCAGTCGTTAGTAAACCAGTCGTTTATAAACCAGTCGTTAACAAACCAGTCGTTAATAAACCAGTCGTTTATAAACAGGTTGTTAATAAACCAGTCGTTAATAAACCAGTCATTAATAAACCAGTCGTTTATAAACAGGTTGTTAATAAATCAGTCATTAATAAACCAGCTGTTAATAAACCAGTCGTTAGTAAACCAGTCGTTAACTCACCAGTCGTTAGTAAACCAGTCGTTTATAAACCAGTCGTTAACAAACCAGTCGTTAGTAAACCAGTCGTTAGTAAAGCAGTCATTAGTAAAGCAGTCGTTAGTAAACCAGTCGTTTATAAACCAGTCGTTAACAAACCAGTCGTTAATAAACCAGTCGTTTATAAACAGGTTGTTAATAAACCAGTCGTTAATAAACCAGTCATTAATAAACCAGTCGTTTATAAACAGGTTGTTAATAAATCAGTCATTAATAAACCAGCTGTTAATAAACCAGTCGTTAATAAACCAGTCATTAATAAACCAGACGTTAATAAACCAGTCGTTTATAAACCAGTCGTTAATAAACCAGTCCTCTATAAACAGGTTGTTAATAAACCAGTCGTTTATAAACAGGTTGTTAATAAACCAGTCGTTAATAAACCAGTCGTTAATAAACCAGTCGTTTATAAACAGGTTGTTAATAAACCAGTCATTAATAAACCAGCTGTTAATAAACCAGTCGTTAATAAACCAGTCGTTTTAAACAGGTTGTTAATAAACCAGTCATTAATAAACCAGTCGTTAATAAACCAGTCGTTTATAAACCAGTCGTTAATAAACCAGTCGTCTATAAACAGGTTGTTAATAAACCAGTCGTTACTAAACCAGTCGTTAACAAACCAGTCGTTAATAAACCAGTCGTTAATAAACCAGTCGTTAGTAAACCAGTCGTTAATAAACCAGTCGTTTTAAACAGGTTGTTAATAAACCAGTCATTAATAAACCAGTCGTTAGTAAACCAGTCGTTTATAAACCAGTCATTAACAAACCAGTCGTTAGTAAACCAGTCGTTTATAAACCAGTCGTTAACTCACCAGTCGTTAGTAAACCAGTCGTTAGTAAACCAGTCGTTTATAAACCAGTCGTTAACTCACCAGTCGTTAGTAAACCAGTCGTTTATAAACCAGTCGTTAACTCACCAGTCGTTAGTAAACCAGTCGTTAGTAAACCAGTCGTTTATAAACCAGTCGTTAACTCACCAGTCGTTAGTAAACCAGTCGTTTATAAACCAGTCGTTAGTAAACCAGTCGTTAACAAACCAGTCGTTAGTAAACCAGTCGTTTATAAACCAGTCGTTAGTAAACCAGTCGTTAGTAAACCAGTCGTTAACTCACCAGTCGTTAGTAAACCAGTCGTTTATAAACCAGTCGTTAGTAAACCAGTCGTTAGTAAACCAGTCGTTTATAAACCAGTCGTTAGTAAACCAGTCGTTAGTAAACCAGTCGTTAACTCACCAGTCGTTAGTAAACCAGTCGTTTATAAACCAGTCGTTAGTAAACCAGTCGTTTATAAACCAGTCGTTGGTAAACCAGTAGTTTATAAACCAGTCATTAACAAACCAGTCATTAGTAAACCAGTCGTTTATAAACCAGTCGTTAACAAACCAGTCGTTAGTAAACCAGTCGTTAGTAAAGCAGTCGTTAGTAAAGCAGTCATTAGTAAACCAGTCGTTTATAAACCAGTCGTTAACAAACCAGTCGTTAGTAAACCAGTCGTTAGTAAAGCAGTCATTAGTAAAGCAGTCGTTAGTAAACCAGTCGTTTATAAACCAGTCGTTAACAAACCAGTCGTTAATAAACCAGTCGTTTATAAACAGGTTGTTAATAAACCAGTCGTTAATAAACCAGTCATTAATAAACCAGTCGTTTATAAACAGGTTGTTAATAAATCAGTCATTAATAAACCAGCTGTTAATAAACCAGTCGTTAATAAACCAGTCATTAATAAACCAGACGTTAATAAACCAGTCGTTTATAAACCAGTCGTTAATAAACCAGTCGTTAATAAACCAGTCGTTAGTAAACCAGTCGTTAATAAACCAGTCGTTTTAAACAGGTTGTTAATAAACCAGTCATTAATAAACCAGTCGTTAGTAAACCAGTCGTTTATAAACCAGTCATTAACAAACCAGTCGTTAGTAAACCAGTCGTTTATAAACCAGTCGTTAACTCACCAGTCGTTAGTAAACCAGTCGTTAGTAAACCAGTCGTTTATAAACCAGTCGTTAACTCACCAGTCGTTAGTAAACCAGTCGTTTATAAACCAGTCGTTAACTCACCAGTCGTTAGTAAACCAGTCGTTAGTAAACCAGTCGTTTATAAACCAGTCGTTGGTAAACCAGTAGTTTATAAACCAGTCATTAACAAACCAGTCATTAGTAAACCAGTCGTTTATAAACCAGTCGTTAACAAACCAGTCGTTAGTAAACCAGTCGTTAGTAAAGCAGTCGTTAGTAAAGCAGTCATTAGTAAACCAGTCGTTTATAAACCAGTCGTTAACAAACCAGTCGTTAGTAAACCAGTCGTTAGTAAAGCAGTCATTAGTAAAGCAGTCGTTAGTAAACCAGTCGTTTATAAACCAGTCGTTAACAAACCAGTCGTTAATAAACCAGTCGTTTATAAACAGGTTGTTAATAAACCAGTCGTTAATAAACCAGTCATTAATAAACCAGTCGTTTATAAACAGGTTGTTAATAAATCAGTCATTAATAAACCAGCTGTTAATAAACCAGTCGTTAATAAACCAGTCATTAATAAACCAGACGTTAATAAACCAGTCGTTTATAAACCAGTCGTTAATAAACCAGTCGTCTATAAACAGGTTGTTAATAAACCAGTCGTTTATAAACAGGTTGTTAATAAACCAGTCGTTAATAAACCAGTCGTTAATAAACCAGTCGTTTATAAACAGGTTGTTAATAAACCAGTCATTAATAAACCAGCTGTTAATAAACCAGTCGTTAATAAACCAGTCGTTTTAAACAGGTTGTTAATAAACCAGTCATTAATAAACCAGTCGTTAATAAACCAGTCGTTTATAAACCAGTCGTTAATAAACCAGTCGTCTATAAACAGGTTGTTAATAAACCAGTCGTTACTAAACCAGTCGTTAACAAACCAGTCGTTAATAAACCAGTCGTTAATAAACCAGTCGTTAGTAAACCAGTCGTTAATAAACCAGTCGTTTTAAACAGGTTGTTAATAAACCAGTCATTAATAAACCAGTCGTTAGTAAACCAGTCGTTTATAAACCAGTCATTAACAAACCAGTCGTTAGTAAACCAGTCGTTTATAAACCAGTCGTTAACTCACCAGTCGTTAGTAAACCAGTCGTTAGTAAACCAGTCGTTTATAAACCAGTCGTTAACTCACCAGTCGTTAGTAAACCAGTCGTTTATAAACCAGTCGTTAACTCACCAGTCGTTAGTAAACCAGTCGTTAGTAAACCAGTCGTTTATAAACCAGTCGTTAACTCACCAGTCGTTAGTAAACCAGTCGTTTATAAACCAGTCGTTAGTAAACCAGTCGTTAACAAACCAGTCGTTAGTAAACCAGTCGTTTATAAACCAGTCGTAAGTAAACCAGTCGTTAGTAAACCAGTCGTTAACTCACCAGTCGTTAGTAAACCAGTCGTTTATAAACCAGTCGTTAGTAAACCAGTCGTTAGTAAACCAGTCGTTTATAAACCAGTCGTTAGTAAACCAGTCGTTAGTAAACCAGTCGTTAACTCACCAGTCGTTAGTAAACCAGTCGTTTATAAACCAGTCGTTAGTAAACCAGTCGTTTATAAACCAGTCGTTGGTAAACCAGTAGTTTATAAACCAGTCATTAACAAACCAGTCATTAGTAAACCAGTCGTTTATAAACCAGTCGTTAACAAACCAGTCGTTAGTAAACCAGTCGTTAGTAAAGCAGTCGTTAGTAAAGCAGTCATTAGTAAACCAGTCGTTTATAAACCAGTCGTTAACAAACCAGTCGTTAGTAAACCAGTCGTTAGTAAAGCAGTCGTTAGTAAACCAGTCGTTTATAAACCAGTCGTTAACAAACCAGTCGTTAGTAAACCAGTCGTTAGTAAACCAGTCGTTAGTAAAGCAGTCGTTAGTAAACCAGTCGTTTATAAACCAGTCGTTAACAAACCAGTCGTTAATAAACCAGTCGTTTATAAACAGGTTGTTAATAAACCAGTCGTTAATAAACCAGTCATTAATAAACCAGTCGTTTATAAACAGGTTGTTAATAAATCAGTCATTAATAAACCAGCTGTTAATAAACCAGTCGTTAGTAAACCAGTCGTTAACTCACCAGTCGTTAGTAAACCAGTCGTTTATAAACCAGTCGTTAGTAAACCAGTCGTTAACTCACCAGTCGTTAGTAAACCAGTCGTTTATAAACCAGTCGTTAATAAACCAGTCGTCTATAAACAGGTTGTTAATAAACCAGTCGTTACTAAACCAGTCGTTAACAAACCAGTCGTTAATAAACCAGTCGTTAATAAACCAGTCGTTAGTAAACCAGTCGTTAATAAACCAGTCATTAATAAACCAGCTGTTAATAAACCAGTCGTTAATAAACCAGTCGTTAATAAACCAGTCGTTTATAAACAGGTTGTTAATAAACCAGTCATTAATAAACCAGCTGTTAATAAACCAGTCGTTAATAAACCAGTCGTTTTAAACAGGTTGTTAATAAACCAGTCATTAATAAACCAGTCGTTAGTAAACCAGTCGTTAGTAAACCAGTAGTTTATAAACCTGTCGTTAATAAACCAGTCGTTAATAAACCAGTAGTTTATAAACCAGTCGTTAATAAACAGGTTGTTAATAAACCAATCGTTAATAAACCAGTCGTTAGTAAACCAGTCGTTAATAAACCATTCGTTAATAAACCAGTCGTTAATAAACCAGTAGTTTATAAACCAGTCGTTAATAAACAGGTTGTTAATAAACCAATCGTTAATAAACCAGTCGTTAGTAAACCAGTAGTTTATAAACCATTCGTTAACAAACCAGGCGTTAGTAAACCAGTCGTTAATAAACCAGTAGTTTATAAACCATTCGTTAACAAACCAGTCGTTAATAAACCAGTCGTTAATAAACTAGTCGTTTATAAACCAGTCGTTAGTAAACCAGTCGTTAACAAACCAGTCGTTTATAAACAGGTTGTTAATAAACCAGTCGTTAATAAACAGGTTGTTAATAAACCAGACATTAATAAACCAGTCGTTAATAAACCAGTCGTTTATAAACAGGTTGTTAATAAACCAGTCGTTAATAAACCAGTCGTTTATAAACCAGTCGTTAATAAACCAGTCGTTTATAAACAGGTTGTTAATAAACCAGTCGTTTATAAACAGGTCGTTAATAAACCAGTCGTTTATAAACAGGTTGTTAATAAACCAGTCGTTAATAAACCAGTCGTTAATAAACCAGTCGTTTATAAACCAGTCGTTAACAAACCAGTCGTTAGTAAACCAGTCGTTTATAAACCAGTCATTAGTAAACCAGTCGTTTATAAACCAGTCGTTAACAAACCAGTCGTTAGTAAACCAGTCGTTAGTAAAGCAGTCGTTAGTAAACCAGTCGTTTATAAACCAGTCGTTAACAAACCAGTCGTTAATAAACCAGTCGTTTATAAACAGGTTGTTAATAAATCAGTCGTTAATAAACCCGCTGTTAATAAACCAGTCGTTAATAAACCAGTCATTAATAAACCAGACGTTAATAAACCAGTCGTTTATAAACCAGTCGTTAATAAACCAGTCGTCTATAAACAGGTTGTTAATAAACCAGTCGTTTATAAACAGGTTGTTAATAAACCAGTCGTTAATAAACCAGTCGTTAATAAACCAGTCGTTTATAAACAGGTTGTTAATAAACCAGTCATTAATAAACCAGCTGTTAATAAACCAGTCGTTAATAAACCAGTCGTTAATAAACCAGACGTTAATAAACCAGTCGTTTATAAACCAGTCGTTAATAAACCAGTCGTCTATAAACAGGTTGTTAATAAACCAGTCGTTACTAAACCAGTCGTTAACAAACCAGTCGTTAATAAACCAGTCGTTAATAAACCAGTCGTTAGTAAACCAGTCGTTAATAAACCAGTCATTAATAAACCAGCTGTTAATAAACCAGTCGTTAATAAACCAGTCGTTTTAAACAGGTTGTTAATAAACCAGTCATTAATAAACCAGCTGTTAATAAACCAGTCGTTAACAAACCAGTCGTTAATAAACCAGTCGTTAATAAACCAGTCGTTTATAAACCAGCTGTTAATAAACCAGTCGTTAATAAACCAGTCGTTAATAAACCAGTTTAATAAACCAGGTGTTAATAATTGTTAAATTATTCATTCACACACACTACTCTGCTCCCTTCACTGGTTACCAGTGGCTGCCGTAATAGTTCAGCCACTTTGATGGAGGATCCCCCCCCCGATGTTTGTGTGTGTGTGTGTGTGTGTGTGTGCGTATGTGTGTGCGTATGTGTGTGTGTGTGTGTGTGTGTGTGTGTGTGTGTGTGTGTGTGTGTGTGCGTGTGTTACCTGGCTGAGCTCGATGTTTTCAGGTATGTGACCTTTAGGATCTCTGACATCATTCAGGGTGGGCGGAGCATCCCAGCTCGCTGCCTTCCTACAGAACAAACTGAAAATAGAAAAATGATGAAGATGACGAAGATGACGAAGATCAAGGTGATGATGAGGATGAAGGTGTTACCTGCGTCTGTATCCCAGCAGGATGAAGATGATGCAGCAGAGGACGCAGGCGAGGCCACTGTGGACCCCGACCAGCAGAGTGGAGACAGATCCATCGGACTGATCACAGTTACAGGTCGGACCAGCTGAGACACACACACACACTAGTTCAATAGAGGCCAGGGGTCAGGGGTCAGAGTTCACAGGTCCGAGTTCATGGGTCAAGGCCTACCTGCTGCTGTGTTTCCACCCTCGTCCAGAGACACGAGGCGCCGGTTGACTGGACTGTCGCCATTGCCATTAAACGCCACCAGCTGGATATCATACACTGCTGCAGGTTCTACAGGAAGTCAAGAAAATAAACAATTGGATGAGTTCGGGGTTAGCTAGCTAACGGCTAACAGCTAACATCCTCGGTCCTTGGGCTACAGAGGAACCAGATTCCACTAGAGCTGCAGATTCATGGTCCTGCTCGGACCAGCAGCCTCGGCAGAGCGGCCACATCGTCATCTCCACCTTGTTACTGTTGTTTGGTTAATAATTCAATTTATCAACCTCAGGGGCCACGCTGACCTCAGGGGCCACGCTGAGGTCAGGGGCCACGCTGAGGTCAGGGGCCACGCTGAGGTCAGGAGCCACACTGAGGTCAGGGGTCAGGCTGATCTCAGGGGTCACGCTGAGGTCAGGGGCCACGCTGAGGTCAGGGGTCAGGCTGATCTCAGGGGTCACGCTGAGGTCAGGAGCCACACTGAGGTCAGGGGTCAGGCTGACCTCAGGGGCCTCACACTTCAGCAGGAGAGACCTTGGCGCTCGCACTGACCCAGGTGGGACACCGTGTGTGTGTTGATGTGGGCGGGGAAGGTTTCCTGTCCCTGGACGTTGGGGTTAGAAACCCTGCGGTACTCCAGTCTGAAGCCCTCCAGCTTGCCAGGCACCGGCTGGTCCCAGTACACCTGCATCGCTGTCTGGTTCAGAACCTTCGTGAAGAAACGGGGAGAAGTGGGAACTGTGGGACGAAAGAGACAAAGAGATAAAGAGATAAAGAGATAAAGAGACACAGAGACAGAGATAAAGAAACAGAGGGACTCCGAAACAGGAGGACGGACATGAGGACATGGGGACGGAGTCAGGACAGGAGGACAGAGTCAGGACATGAGGACAGAGTCAGGACATGAGGACGGAGTTAGGACAGGAGGATGGAGTCAGGACATGGGGACGGAGTTAGGACATGGGGACGGAGTTAGGACAGGAGGACAGAGTCAGGACATGGGGACGGAGTTAGGACAGGAGGATGGAGTCAGGACATGGGGACGGAGTTAGGACATGGGGACGGAGTTAGGACAGGAGGACAGAGTCAGGACATGAGGACAGAGTCAGGACAGGAGGATGGAGTCAGGACATGGGGACGGAGTCAGGACATGGGGACAGAGTCAGGACAGGAGGATGGAGTCAGGACAGGTGGATGGAGTCAGGACAGGTGGACGGAGTCAGGACATGGGGACAGAGTCAGGACAGGAGGACAGAGTCAGGACATGGGGACGGAGTTAGGACAGGAGGACAGAGTCAGGACATGGGGACGGAGTTAGGACATGGGGACGGAGTTAGGACAGGAGGACAGAGTCAGGACATGAGGACAGAGTCAGGACAGGAGGATGGAGTCAGGACAGGAGGACAGAGTCAGGACATGGGGACGGAGTCAGGACAGGAGGATGGAGTCAGGACATGTGGACGGAGTCAGGACATGGGGACAGAGTCAGGACATGGGGACGGAGTCAGGACAGGAGGACAGAGTCAGGACAGGAGGATGGAGTCAGGACAGGAGGACAGAGTCAGGACATGGGGACAGAGTTAGGACAGGAGGACAGAGTCAGGACATGAGGACAGAGTCAGGACAGGAGGATGGAGTCAGGACAGGAGGATGGAGTCAGGACATGGGGACGGAGTTAGGACATGGGGACGGAGTCAGGACATGGGGACAGAGTCAGGACAGGTGGACGGAGTCAGGACATGGGGACAGAGTCAGGACATGGGGACGGACCTCCTCCCAGCGTGGTGGCTGTGATGCTGTTGGACCTCTGACTCCCTCCCTGAGCAGAGTAGGCCTTCAGGTAGAGGTCGTAGGTCGTGGCCTCCTCCAGGTTGTTGAAGTGGTGAGTGAAGGAGCTTTGACTGACGGCCTCCTGCAGCTCTGCACTGTCCGGCTCTGAGGACACACCGGAGACATTCAGGTAAATACAACGTTTGTCTTCATCCAATCACAGAGAAGGACTCTTGTAAACACAGGAAACAATCTGACCTCCGAGTCGTCGCATGTGCAGAACGTATCCGATGATCACGTGACTGACGTGTTCCACCGGCTGATCCCAGGTCAGCTGCAGGCTGCTCGAGCTCAGGGCCGTCGCCCGGAGCCCGGTGGGGGCCTCAGGGACATCGGGCCCCTGGCTGATGGCGAGACGAGCACTGGCCTGGTTTGTCCCGGCGCTGTTTTCAGCGATGCACTGATAGATGGCCTCGTCCTCGGACGTGATGTAAGTGATGGCAAGTGTCCTGCAGGGGGAGATAGAGACGTGAATTACTCGTCCTTGCTGACCTCCTCAGTCACGAAGTCTTTCAGGTTCTCACGTGTTTCCATTGGTCAGTTTGACGCTGCCGCTGGGTGTCAGCAGTTTGCCGTTCTTCAGCCAAATGAGGTGTGGTTCAGGGACGCCAGACGCTGTACAGCTGAAGACAGCGCTGCCCCCTGCTGGTCTGGAGACAGACTGAGGCCATTGCACAAACTCTGGAGGAGCTGAAAAAATTAATAAAAATGATGTAATTACTTACTTCAGATAATAACATAGAACAGAGATTTTGTGTATATATACACACATGTATTCATATAAATTACATGAATAGTATATATTATTTCATATAGTATCTTGATCTTGCTGGCTGCTGACCAGAGACTATGATGCAGCAGGACTGATTGACATGTCGTCAATCCTTTAATCCTGATGATGTTTCCTTCACTTGACATCTGTTGACTTGTGTCCGTCCTGGGAGACGGGTCCTCACATGTGTCTCTGAGGTTTCTGTGTATTTGTACCTGTTAAAAGGTTTTTAGTAGTTTGTCCTGACTCTTGTTGAGGGTGAAGGACAGAGGATGTCTCACCATGTTAAAGACTATGAGACAAACTGTGATTTGTGAATATGGGCTACACAAATAAAATTTGATTGATTGATTGATATGGTAAAGTTGTGTGTCTGTGAAATGTTCAAAAGTGGTTTATATAAATGTTTGAATAAATTACTGAACTGATATTATCTAGTTGTCTAGAGAGAGACAGAGACACAGACAGAGACAGAGACAGAGAGAGAGAGAGAGACAGAGAGACAGAGAGAGAGAGAGAGACAGAGAGACAGAGACAGAGACAGAGAGAGAGACAGAGACAGAGACAGAGACACAGACAGAGACAGAGAGAGAGACAGAGACAGAGAGACAGAGACAGAGACAGAGACAGAGAGAGAGACAGAGACAGAGACAGAGACAGAGAGACACAGAGACACAGATACATAGAGAGAGACAGAGACAGAGACAGAGACAGAGAGACACAGAGACAGAGACAGAGACAGAGACAGAGAGACACAGAGACAGAGAGAGAGAGAGAGAGAGAGAGACAGAGACACAGACACAGACAGAGACAGAGAGAGAGACAGAGACAGAGAGAGAGAGACACAGAGACACAGATACATAGAGAGAGACAGAGACAGAGACACAGACAGAGACAGAGACACAGACAGAGACAGAGAGACAGAGACAGAGACAGAGAGAGAGACAGAGACAGAGACAGAGACAGAGAGACACAGAGACACAGATACATAGAGAGAGACAGAGACAGAGACAGAGACAGAGAGACACAGAGACAGAGACAGAGACAGAGACAGAGAGACACAGAGACAGAGACAGAGACAGAGACAGAGAGACACAGAGACAGAGAGAGAGAGAGAGAGAGAGAGAGACAGAGACAGAGACAGAGACAGAGACACAGACAGAGACAGAGACACAGACAGAGACAGAGACAGAGAGACACAGAGACAGAGAGACACAGATACATAGAGAGAGACAGAGACAGAGACACAGACAGAGACAGACAGAGAGACAGAGACACAGAGACACAGAGAACTGTTTTCTACGTTGACTTGGTTTATTAAGTCAAGATGTGATGATGTCAATAAATGAGTTTTGTGAACTTGAACTTGTCTGTGACCTTTGACCCCTGAACACATTCTGCATCAGACAGACAGGTGCTGTCTCGCCTCTACTCTGTCTCCACGGAAACAAAGAGTCTCTGTGCCCTCGATTCACCCCCTCCGGCTCCGCCCCCTGCTCTTCTCAGGGGGGTCAGAGGTCAGGTGAGGGATGGGGGAGGGGTGAGGGGGGTGAATAGAAGCCATTTATCAATGAGGGGGGGGGGGGGTCATTAAGAGAGAAATAAAGTTGATTTGTGAAGAAGGCGACAAACACACAGACACACACACACCAAGTTCAACAGCAAACACACACACACACCAAGTTCAACAGCAAAACACACACACACACCAAGTTCAACAGCAAAACACACAGACACACACACACCAAGTTCAACAGCTCACACCATTAAACCCGAGGACTCATCTTTTTTAGCTGAAACGTTTCTTCTCTAAACTTTGAGCAACAACTCAATAAAAAGTAAGAACCACTCGTTTGTTTCTGTTCATGTGGTTGTGTTGGGATGTGGATCTGGTTCTGTTTGTGTTGTGGATCTGGTTCTGTTTGTGTTGTGGATCTGGTTGTGTTGTGTTGTGGTTCTGGCTCTGGTAGTGTTCTGGTGGTGTTTTGGTTCTGGTTCTGTTCTGGTTGTGTTGTGGTTCTGGTTGTGGTTGTGGTTGTGGTTGTGTTGTGGATATGGTTGTGTTATGTTGTGGTTCTGACTCTGGTAGTGTTCTGGTGGTGTTTTGGTTGTGGTTCTGGTTGTGTTCTGGTTGTGTTGTGGTTGTGGTTCTGGTTGTGTTGTGTTGTGGTTCTGACTCTGGTAGTGCTCTGGTTGTGTTGTGGTTCTGGTTGTGTCGTGGTTCTGGTTGTGTTGTAGATCTGGTTGTGTTGTGGATTTGGTTGTGTTGTGTTGTGGTTCTGACTGGTAGTGTTCTGGTTGTGTTGTGGTTGTGGTTCTGGTTGTGTTCTGTTTGTGCTGTGGTTGTGGTTGTGGTTCAGTTGTGGTTCTGACTCTGGTAGTGCTCTGGTTGTGTTGTGGTTCTGGTCGTGTTGTGGTTCTGGTTGTGTTGTAGATCTGGTTGTGTTGCGGATTTGGTTGTGTTGTGTTGTGGTTCTGACTCTGGTAGTGTTCTGGTGGTGTTGTGGTTGTGGTTCTGGTTGTGTTGTGGTTGTGTTGTGGATCTGGTTGTGTTGTTAGTCTGGACTCTTCACATGCTAATCCTTATTCTAATGAAGCTCAGTCTGAGAAACAGACACACAATGAGCCTGTGTGACCTCTGACCCCACCCCCTGTGATCTGCAGCTGGAGCGAATATTATATGTATATTCAATATATATATATATAAATTGTCTAGGATATTGAAACATGTATATTATAAATGTTATTTATGATGTACAAATAGATAGATTGATACTCTATTGAAATGATTGTGTGTAACTCTCACCTATAGTTTCTATCCACACAGAACTCTTGCATTAGTTGCTGCAATTACTGTGAATTGATATTATTTTAGGCACATATTATATTCACATACATTTGTTATTTTATATTGTTTTCGTATTCCTCAGTGTTTGTCTGGATCTCTGTGTGTATGTGTGTGTATGTGTGTGTTGTTTTAGACGTGCTACATGAAGGACTTGTGTGTGAGTCACCTTGAACCACCAGTCGTCCGAGCGCCGTCCTTCTCGAGCGACTTCCCGGTCGGTTCGCTGAACAGACATAAACTCCTGAGTGCTGCACAGTCGCGTCCGAGATCATCAAGTTCCCTGTTCCCAGAACCTGGATCCCCTCCACACCCATGGAGCGACCATCTACACACACACACACACACACAGACACACGAACAGACACACACACAGACACATGATCAGAGCAAGTTAAAAAACGAGTTCAGGTGTTTGTTGAGTTTTATGGTGGAGTTGTTACCGAGGCGACTCCAGGACACAATGGGGCGGGGGTTCCCTGTGGCGATACACTCCAAGATGGCCGTCTGGTGGATGTTGATGGTGAGGTTCTGAGGTCCAGACAGGATGACAGGCTCCTGGTAGATTCTGGATCCTGCAACTGGACCCAGAGAAACCAGAAACCTTCATTAGCACAGACACCACATTAAACCTGACTCTTTGCCCTCAGTTTGGTCTGTCGGTCTCTTTGCCCTCAGTTTGGTCTGTCGGTCTCTTTGCCCTCAGTTTGGTCTGTCGGTCTCTTTGCCCTCAGTTTGGTCTGTCGGTGTCTTTGCCCTCAGTTTGGTCTGTCGGTGTCTTTGCCCTCAGTTTGGTCTGTCGGTCTCTTTGCCCTCAGTTTGGTCTTACCAGTAACAGACAGCTGTGCCTCGTGGCTGTATCGAGTGTTGGCGATGTTTGAGGCGACACAGCGAAACAAGCCGCGGTCTTTTTGCTGAACGCTGGTGATCTGCAGGACGCCGTTAGGAAGCAGAGTGTACCTGTTTGTAAATATACATGAACAGATGTATTAATACATGTTTTAAATGATGTAAACATCAACAACACGTCTGTTTGATTAGAGAATCTGATGAATCATTTGTATGATTTATAAGTATAATGGTAAAATTATATGCACCTTACCATATATCGGCTCTACTTTTATTTTAGGTGTACATTTTTATATATATATATATATATATATATATTTTGGGATATTCAATTCGATATTCTATTTTTATTTTTTGTTTGTGAAATATTTTGAGCATTGCTAGAAGAGAAAGATGTCTGTGAGGACACGAGCGAGTCGGTGGCGTGTCAGTGTATCTACCGGGGGTCCTCTGTACTCAGTGGGCGTCGATCTCTCTGCCAGGTGATGTTGGCCTCTGGGATTCCATGTACCTGACAGGTGAGTCTGGACACGCCCCCTTCATCCACAGCAACGGACTCTGGGTGAGACAGGAACTTAGGGAGGACTAGGGGAGACGGGGGAGACAAGATGAATATATACTGTATGTGTGGCGTATGTTTGTGTGACATGTTTGCAGGGACTCACATGCGAGCTGGACTCGGGCCTTGCGGCTGATCAACCTGCCGTGGCGGTTCTGTGCGGCGCAGTCGTACTGTCCCGCGTCCGTCTCGTCCCCGTCTCGTCTCTTGGAGACGCTCCTGATGAGCAGCGTGCCGTTGCCGAGCACCGTGGCCTTGAAGCCGGCTGCCAAGGGAACACCGTTCCTCCTCCAGGTGATGGAGATGGGCCCCTCCCCCTCCACCCGACAGTCAAGCATCAGGGGGCGGTCCCGCACCGCAATGATATCATTGGGTTCTTTTAGGAAGGCCAGCTCTGATGCTCCGCCCACACCTGAGGAGGAGACAGGCTTTTACATCCAGGAACCTTTAAGCAATATTTTTAATATAGCGGACGTTTAAGTTCTGCTGATGCATGTTGTTATTATTATTAGTTAATAACAGAAAATACTCACTGAGTGAAATGATGAAGATGAGAATGATGATGAAGATGATGTGTCACAGTATCGAACACGTGTTTCTTTATCGGTCTCATGTGAATGGTCCTTCAAAGGCTCATGGGAAATGTGATGTGGTGATGAAGAAAACCAGAAGCCACAGATTTTATATCAAATCAAAAACATTTAAAATAGACTTCGGTGAAAGGGTCGAGTCCCCCCCCCACACACACTAACCTCCTCCTCCCTCAGGCGACATTGTCCAACCCCCCCTTCCTCCATCTTGTTCTCGCCCCAGCTGGTCTGTGGGAGAAGGACAACCTATGATGTCAGCCCCCCCACTGACCCCCCAAAAACCTCCCCTAGACCTACCCCAACCCCCCCCCCCCCCCTCTACTTTCTATAGTATGAATGACAACAATGACAAAAGTCTGAACCAGACACAGCAGCCCCCTCATCCCAAAAAGCACCAGGACCTCGAAATACACCAGACCCCCCCCCCCCATCCTGCAGCTGCTTCACTTTTATAATTCATTCACTTTTTATTTTGATCCAAGTTCAAGTTCAACTGGACTCAGAGTCAACTCTGAGCCGACAGAATGAATGTCCCAGGGTCGTCTGCTGGACCAGAATCCTCTCAGCTCCCAGCGCCGGACTCATACCGGCACTGAGCCAAACTGGGCTGAGTGCAGCCAACAGAGCCAGAACTCCACTGCCGACGTTCAGCCACAATGAGCCCGGCGGGTTGACTGAGCTGAAGTGAAGCTGGTCGGAATCTCCCCTGGACTCATATCTGGGTCCTGGTCTGACAGTGACGCTGCAGACTGATCTATTTATGTGTGAAAAGTTCAAGAACTGGATGAAACTAAACTTGCTTCAGTTAAATGACGATGTCAAAAAAAAGCATTTGCGATTATTCACCTCTAGCCTCAACGTCCCCTTATGTTGGAATGTATCATTGACTTCAAGGCCAAAACACCTGTTGACGCCAAGGTGCACAGCTGAAGTTATGTTCCTAACATCTGCTGGTAACGTAATTAAAATGGTCCAGACGACTTTCACCATCTAGAACAAAATTCTAAAATGTTTCTGTTTTTATTTCTCTGGAAACACAAACTGATCGAGACGCTGCTGGTTGGACTCAAATACCTTGATTATTTACTGCAGATATTTACTCTCCAAATTAATCAAATTAATAATAATAATATCCAAGTGCTAAAAAAACTGGTCGACTGGACTTTGTTGAGTTTGTTGCAACAGTTGGAAAAAATCAAATGATTGACCTGTTTTTCAGCACGATGACTGAGAATGATGACTTCTCAGATAAGTAAGAATAATAAGTTCCTCTTGACCCTAAACCTGGAAGTGGAGTCATGTAAAGTTAAAGAGTAAAGAAGAGAGTGATGGTTTCTAACAGGCTGTGGCTGAAACACCAGGACACCAGGACGTGAGGACACCAGGACGTGAGGACACCAGGACGTGAGGACACCAGGACACCAGGACGTGAGGACACCAGGACGTGAGGACACCAGGACGTGAGGACACCAGGACGTGAGGACACGAGGACGTGAGGACACCAGGACGTGAGGACACCAGGACGTGAGGACACCAGGACGTGAGGACACCAGGACGTGAGGACACGACTCTGTTCGAGGGGTCTGATCAGCTGATGATAATAACGAACCGGTCTCTGCAGGTTTCATCAGACGCCTCCATCTGGGTCCTCATTATCAAACTGGAGCGGGGGGGGGGTGGGGGGGGTAAATTACTAGAGCAGACTGTCCACCCCCCTCCCTCGTCACCCGACCTCCAAATCCCTAAAATCCTTGTCGACCCTTAAAGGTCGACAGAGGTCATGGGAGCCTCAGTTCAGCAGCCCTCCCTCTCTTTCTGTGGTCTATTGTTGCACGCTCAGACTCGTGACCGTGAATTTCATGAGCCCGCCCCTGAATCTCATGAAACCCCCCCCACATACACAATAATGGTTCTGAGTCTCAGCTCCTCCAGACACAGAAACTTCAAGAACCACAGAAACCCAACGCAGCCTGGAACCTCTGCAACCTTTTCAAGAACCCTCAAACTCTTAGAGCCAGGATTAACAACTTCTTGTCATAAGACCTGAGGACACACACACACACACACATGTGTCTTTATAGTTGTGAGGACACTAATTGACATCATGTATCCACGCACCCTAACCATCACAACAAATAACTCACCTAAACATAAGAGTCTTAACCCACAACAGCCCACTGAAGTTGTGAGGAGGTTTAGACAAAATGTCATCACAATGATGGTATTGGAGACACACACACACACACACAAACACACACACACACACACACACACACACAAATTATAATAACAACATATCAAACCTGAGCAGCAGATCATCATCATCATCATCATCATCGTTTGGCTCCGCTGCATCTTCATGATTCTGTGAGTTAAATCCAAATCATCAGAAACATCCAGAGGTTCATCACAAATCTTCTGTTCTCCTCTTCCTCTTCCTCTTCCTCTCCTCGTCCTCTTCCTCTCCTCGTCCTCTTCCTCTCCTCGTCCTCCTCACTCTGATCAAAGTGACCCTCAGTGACTTGCTAGCGGGCGTGGTCTCCAGGAGGGGTGGAGCCAGATGGTTCACAAGGATCGGGGGCGGGGTCACTCATAAAGTCGACCTGGATGAGAGGAGAGATGGAGGAGGTGGATGGGGGATGGAGGAGATGGAGGAGAGATGTAGGAGATGAGAGGAGAGACGGAGGAGATGAGAGGAGATATGGAGGAGATGAGAGGAGAGGAGAGGAGATGGAGGAGAGATGTAGGAGATGAGAGGAGAGATGGAGGAGATGAGAGGAGATATGGAGGAGATGAGAGGAGAGGAGAGATGAAGGAGATGGGAGGAGAGGAGAGATGGAGGAGATGGAGGAGAGATGGAGGAGATGAGAGGAGAGGAGAGATGGAGGAGATGGAGGAGAGATGGAGGAGATGAGAGGAGAGGAGAGATGGAGGAGATGAGAGGAGAGGAGAGATGGAGGAGATGGAGGAGAGATGGAGGAGATGAGAGGAGAGGAGAGATGAAGGAGATGAGAGGAGAGGAGAGATGAAGGAGATGAGAGGAGAGGAGAGATGGAGGAGATGGGAGGAGAGGAGAGATGGAGGAGATGGAGGAGAGATAGAGGAGATGAGAGGAGAGGAGAGATAGAGGAGATGAGAGGAGAGGAGAGATGGAGGAGATGAGAGGAGAGGAGAGATGGAGGAGATGAGAGGAGAGGAGAGATGGAGGAGATGGGAGGAGAGGAGAGATGGAGGAGATGGAGGAGAGATAGAGGAGATGAGAGGAGAGGAGAGATGAAGGAGATGAGAGGAGAGGAGAGATGGAGGAGATGAGAGGAGAGGAGAGGAGTGATGGAGGAGATGAGAGGAGAGGAGAGATGGAGGAGATGGAAGAAAGATGGAGGAGAGGCGAGGAGAGGAGAGATGAAGAAATTGAGAGGAGAGGAGAGATGGAGGAGAGGAGAGGAGAGATGGAGGAGATGAGAGGAGAGGAGAAATTAATGAGAGATGGAGGAGATGGGAGGAGAGGAGAGATGGAGGAGATGGAGGAGAGATAGAGGAGATGAGAGGAGAGGAGAGATGAAGGAGATGAGAGGAGAGGAGAGATGGAGGAGATGGAAGGAGAGGAGAGATGGAGGAGATGAGAGGAGAGGAGAGATGGAGGAGATGGAAGGAGAGGAGAGATAGAGGAGATGAGAGGAGAGGAGAGATGGAGGAGATGAGAGGAGAGGAGAGGAGTGATGGAGGAGATGAGAGGAGAGGAGAGGAGTGATGGAGGAGATGGAAGGAGAGGAGAGATGGAGGAGATGGGAGGAGAGGAGAGATGGAGGAGATGAGAGGAGAGGAGAGGAGTGATGGAGGAGATGGAAGAAAGATGGAGGAGAGGCGAGGAGAGGAGAGATGAAGAAATTGAGAGGAGAGGACAGATGGGAACGCCCCCTTTCAAGTTACATGTTGCTGTGTAATCATTGTGACTTTTGTAACTTTCATTTCTGTTTGTTCTCATTGATGCAGCTGTTTTCTGTATATTGATACGTTTTGGCTGTAATTGAAAATGAATAAAGTTCTGATTATTGAAAACATTTACATTAAAATGACGTCAACAATTACTAAGGTAAATTTCTGATGATCAACCAATCACTGATCAATAACAGATTAAACTACATTTTCATGAGAGAAGTCGTTCATGTTCCAGTCCGTTAGGTGGCGCTGACGATCTGATCAGAGTCAGACGCTTCTGTCAAACTGAAGAAGAAGAAGAAGAAGAAGATGTAAACAAAGATGGTTTAATGTCGGATGATGATTTACTGAGCAGAACATCTGTGTCTGACTGATGACGAGAAGACACGTTTATCTGAAGGTGAAACACAAGCTAACCGCTGCTAATACAGAGCAGCTAACCGCTGCTAATACAGAGCAGCTAACTGCTGCTAATACACTGCAGCTAACTGCTGCTAATACAGAGCAGCTAACTGCTGCTAATACACTGCAGCTAACTGCTGCTAATACAGAGCAGCTAACTGCTGCTAATACAGAGCAGCTAACCGCTGCTAATACAGAGCAGCTAACTGCTGCTAATACACTGCAGCTAACTGCTGCTAATACAGAGCAGCTAACTGCTGCTAATACACTGCAGCTAACTGCTGCTAATACAGAGCAGCTAACTGCTGCTAATACAGAGCAGCTAACCGCTGCTAATACACTGCAGCTAACCGCTGCTAATACAGAGCAGCTAACTGCTGCTAATACACTGCAACTAACTGCTGCTAATACAGAGCAGCTAACTGCTGCTAATACACTGCAGCTAACTGCTGCTAATACAGAGCAGCTAACCGCTGCTAATACAGAGCAGCTAACCGCTGCTAATACAGAGCAGCTAACCGCTGCTAATACACTGCAGCTAACCGCTGCTAATACAGAGCAGCTAACCGCTGCTAATACACCGCAGTTAACTGCTAACCGTTTTACTCCTGCTAATACATGTAGTAGCATCTGTTAGCAGAGTTGTTACAGAGTAGCTGTTAGTTGTTCAAACTAACAGCGTAACACAATATCACATTATTTATGTGTACAACTTTCAGAAACACTTTGACTTGTACATTAACGTGTGTATGGGTAAATATTTAGTTGTTACGTGTGTGTACTTGATACTTACTGACAGGTTCTATACACATGATCCACAGTGTGGAACCAACAGGACTCACACACCACACGGGTCATATGTGTTGAATGAAGATCACATTGAACTTGTTGTTTGTGTGCGGTCAGGACTCACACCCTGCTGATCAGGTCTGAGGAGCAGCTGTGATGGCGGGTCGTGGTCGTGGTCGGAGGATGATGAGCTTCAGCGTGGACGCTGTCGGCATCAATAGAGGAGACACTTTACCTCCGACCATCCAGCAGCCGACACCTGCATACCCGGTAAGACACAGAGACCCGGGGCCTGTTCTGTGAAGCACCTTCAACATATCCAGGATCTGTTTATCCAGCTGAACTTAACCTAACATCACAGTCAGTCAGTGGTCACATGACGCTGGGTATCAACTCGTGGTTTTGCTCATCAAGATCTGAGCGTGTGCAGATAGAAGGAGGATCAGAGGAGAACAAACATCCAGAGCAAACGACACAGTTCCAGCTGCTAAATGCAGAATAAACAGCTGGTAAAACATCTGGGATATTTTCAATGTGTAACTTACAGAACCGCCTGGTGACATTTGGTAAAAATATATCACGTGACCTCGGTATAATAACGTATGGGAAGGAAATAAATAACTCGGGGCCACAAGTTCTGAATCTGTTGTTTAATAACAAGATGACTGGAAGTGAAGAAACATTAGATCCCGAGATGAGGACACACTCTGTCTCTGAGGACACACACTGTCTCTGAGGACACACTCTGTCTCTGAGGACACACTGTCTCTGAGGACACACACTGTCTCTGAGGGGACACACTCTGTCTCTGAGGACACACACTGTCTCTGAGGGGACACACTCTGTCTCTGAGGGGACACTCTGTCTCTGAGGACACACTCTGTCTCTGAGGGGACACACTGTCTCTGAGGACACATTCTGTCTCTGAGGGGACACACTGTCTCTGAGGGGACACGCTGTCTCTGAGGGGACACACTCTGTCTCTGAGGACACACTCTGTCTCTGAGGGGACACTCTGTCTCTGAGGACACACTCTGTCTCTGAGGACACATTCTGTCTCTGAGGGGACACACTGTCTCTGAGGGGACACTCTGTCTCTGAGGACACACTCTGTCTCTGAGGACACACTCTGTCTCTGAGGGGACACACTGTCTCTGAGGACACATTCTGTCTCTGAGGGGACACGCTGTCTCTGAGGGGACACACTCTGTCTCTGAGGACACACTCTGACTCTGAGGGGACACACTCTGTCTCTGAGGACACACTCTGACTCTGAGGGGACACACTGTCTCTGAGGGGACACGCTGTCTCTGAGGACACACACTGTCTCTGAGGACACATTCTGTCTCTGAGGGGACACGCTGTCTCTGAGGGGACACGCTGTCTCTGAGGACACACACTGTCTCTGAGGACACATTCTGTCTCTGAGGGGACACGCTGTCTCTGAGGACACATTCTGTCTCTGAGGACACACTCTGTCTCTGAGGGGACACACTGTCTCTGAGGACACACACTGTCTCTGAGGACACATTCTGTCTCTGAGGGGACACGCTTTCTCTGAGGGGACACACTGTCTCTGAGGGGACACGCTGTCTCTGAGGACACATTCTGTCTCTGAGGACACACTCTGTCTCTGAGGGGACACTCTGTCTCTGAGGACACACACTGACTCTGAGGGGACACGCTGTCTCTGAGGACACATTCTGTCTCTGAGGACACACTCTGTCTCTGAGGGGACACTCTGTCTCTGAGGACACACACTGACTCTGAGGGGACACGCTGTCTCTGAGGACACACACTGTCTCTGAGGACACACACACTGTCTCTGAGGGGACACTCTGTCTCTGAGGACACACACTGACTCTGAGGGGACACACTGTCTCTCTGAGACATACTTCATTAGATGGTAAGTCCTTCTGACACCAGTGTATTCTGGACAATTGTTTGTGTGGGTTGTTCAGGCAATGGAGAACAAGCCCCTCCCCCTGGCAGCTGGCGAGGAGGCGGAGTATATGTTGGCTCTCAAGCAGGAGTTCAGAGGAGCCATGAGGAGTTTGCCCTGCTTCATCCAACCAGCCGCGCCTCACAGAGGTCAGAGGTTACAACATACACGTCCTCACTAACATGTTTTGAAGCTCACAGATACACATCAATGATCAACATGAATTTCATAAACACGCATATGAATCACAAGCTTAATTGTGAGGGTCTTCTGTTTCCTGCACAGATGTGGAGAGGTACTCTGATAAGTATCACAGCTCGGAGCCGACGGACAGTCTGATCACCTGGACTCCAGGTCAAAGCAATACTCTTTTATTGGCCCTTTGATTTGTGCTGTAACATTCATCTGTTAGCTCGATACTGTGACCAGTGGAGGGCGCTACTCTCCATTCAATGAGAGTCTGACGAGTGGGGCCTCTGATTGGTTGTTTGCTTTCAGACTGGAGGAGTTTACCCAGAGAGCTCAGAGTCGCCAGGCTGCCTCGCAGAGACGGTCAGTACTCGGAGTAATCTGATTACACAGTAATTTTATTAAACTCATGTGTCAGTAATATATGTTTCAAGTGGACTGTGGTGTCAAAGTGGAGACGACTGTCTGTCTGATGGACGGACTAACTCCTCTCGTCTTCCTCAGGTGTGTCGGTCAGTCGCTCGGTTCCATCAGGTCAGATCAGACAAGTAAAGGAGAAGGAGGAGATTCTGCTCAAACTAGAGGTGAACGATCAATGAGCTGCTGGTCCACGTCCAACACGTTCACTGTCACGTCCACCTTCAACATTAATAACTGTGACTTCCACCTTCAAGAGTCTGGAGCAGAAGGAGCAGCAGGGGAGCTCAGAGGAGGAGGAGGGAGAGGAGAAGAAGAAACAGGAAGAGGAGGAGGCCGAGGGAGAGGAGGAGTACGATGAGGAGGAGTTTGGAGAGGTGAGTAAAACTGATTAATAATCAGTATTCATGTTTAATCACTCAGATTCGTCCAGTGAAGTGGGTTCAGGTAGCCGAGGGACCTGGCTCAGAGACGTCTCTCTTTTGTGGGAGGATCCTGAGGCGTCCCCAGGCCTGATGGGATATGTAGTCTCCTGTCTAGTGACGTTCGAAGCTCTCACCTGACGGAGAAAACTAAGGCACATCTCATTTAACTAGGCCTTGGTTAGGATGATGATGTCTAATAACCATCGTCAACTCTGGTGTTTATATAGTAATACAAGAATAAAATAATAAGTTTAGTGACACTTTGTAGTTGTTTTTTTTAAGCTTATGTACTTGCTTGATTCTTGCTGCTCTGGGTTTGTTCCCTCATGGTTGATACACTTATTGTGAGTTGCTCTGGACAGAGGAGCAGCCAAATGGAATGGAAGCTTCCTGCCTGTGACCTCAGGTGAGGGTGTAGATAGCCCAGTAGATTGAAAGCTTGGCTGTGCAGCTCAGCCTCCATCTTTCTTCACTGCTGGTGTTCACCTGCGGGTTCATAGATCGCTGCCTCGACAGAAACAACCTTCAGACCACAGCTTCCACCAGATGTTCCCAGTTCACCGTCACTACTCACGATCAGCTGACAGCTCTGCTCCACCCGAGTGTCCAAAACATACGCTGGCAGATCTGATGATTCCCCAATGAAGTAGTTTCATTACTCATGGTCCAATGTTTTCTGTCTGTCTGCAGGAGACCGACTACATAATGTCGTACTTTGATAACGGAGAGGAGTTTGGAGGAGACAGTGACGAGAACATGGACGAGGCTGTTTACTGAACACACTGTGCCAGGCAGCTGATTAGATCTGTTTCAAAAGACTCAGAGCGAAGCGTCCGCGGCCTCACAGCAGCTCACCGGCGGTTTTCAGTGTCTATTGTTTGTTCGTTGGAGGAACGAGTGGCAGATCTGTAGGAGTTGAACGTACACTCTACGATTTAAGACTGTTTTTTGCCCCAATTTCGGAGTGATACGATTTTCAACTTTGCCGTGCGTCGTGCAGGGCGATTCACTGACATGTCAACGGGCTGAAGACCACAGAAGACTGAAGGGTCCTGTAGGGGGCCCCGCCTCTGACAGACCCTCCTCAGATCCAGAGGACCTGCTCATTCATCTCAGTAAACTAATCAAACTGTAAATAACTGTCGTTTGTAAAAAAGGTTAAAGAACAACATTGTGAATCAGCTGCTTTTTAATAAACATTTTAAATGAGATCAATGTTTCTCATCATCATCCTCTACTATTCAATTATAGCATAACATGTTTAAAAACCTGCTGTTTGTTGAAGGATGTAAAAACGATATCTGACTGTACGTCAACGTCTCCGCCATGTTGGAATAAAGTTCAAGTTCTTTTCAACTCCCTGTATGTGTCACAGACAGTCCTGACGCTTGGAGGTCAGAGGTCAGGGGGAGTCTATGACTTTGACTTAATGTTGTGAGACTTTGCTGGTAGTCAAGTCATGTGACTGATAAGAACCAGTCAGGAAGAGAAAGTCTGTGTCATCATTTACAAAAGTTTCTGTTCTATCTGGAACAAACGTTTCAAATGACTTTGAACTTATAGGTCAAAGGTCAGCTCCACTGTGACATGTTTTCATCTGTTTCAAGTCCACACTAACTTCAAACCACGTTTAAATCAACTTTATTTACAGTCACTGATTTACAAACACCCCCATCCCCCATACAACACTGTACAAATACACAGAGGGTCAAAGGTCAGCAGGAAACAGCGATCTCTGACATTGAGCTTCCATCACGTCCAACGAGCTTAGTCGGTTCTCATCTGTTCAGTTTGTCATCGAACCTGCCGCGAAAAAATAGTCAAGAATATCAGGAGAACATCAGGAGAACATCAGGAGAACATCAGGAGGACATCAGGAGAATGTCAGGAGAACATCAGGAGAATGTCAGGAGGACCAACAGAGAACGGTTCGAGTACCGTAAAACCCAGTGCAGCAGTATCATTCATTTGAACACAGTAAAAAATGTGAAGGACAGTACAAGATGAGATGTACAGCAGAATGTGTCTATTTGTGTTGATCGCACTGGAATGGCTGTGAAAACAAATTTTCCCGAAAGACAATAAAGTCTAAAAAGTAGAGCTCAGTAGAGCAGAGCAGAGCAGTCGAACACAGAGGAGTACAGTAGAGTTCTCACAGGCGGATGGCGTCGGGGATCTGCAGCCGCTCGGTGGGGATGAGCTGCGACAGCTGCTGAAGACTCTGAACAAAACGAATCTTCCTGCTGAACTTGTCACTGTGGACAGGGGTCAGAGGTCAATCACACAGGGTCAACTCTGTGCTGCCCTCTAGATGAAGTATTATTTAACAACCATGACAACATAAAGGACAGAAGATGAACATTTAGAAGAGTGTGAGTCCCACCTGATGAACGGTTTGACCACAGTGATCAGAGCCTTCATGTACCAGGAAGGATGAACCACCAGCAGCCCCTTGAGATCCTTCTTCAGCCTGGAGACACACGTCACACATCTGTTCTTTCAACAACAACTTTTCTTTCTTGTCAGAGTCTTGAAACAGGACAGCTCCGCCCAGCAGAGATGTCCTGCAGAGTGAAACCAGCGTACCTTCTGTCAATGGATGTGTAACAGTGATGAAGCCACTTGATGGAGGGAAGTTTGTTTCTCGGCGCCATCGCACACAGGTACACAAGCAGGTAGTTCTCTGAGACCATCAGGTCCAACGTCCCCAATATGTACCTGTCCACAAGACGTGTCTTCATTACATCACATCACATCTGGCTGAGCGACCTGCAATTGGTACACTCAACATTTATGAGGGGACATTTTTTTAGGGGTTCAGTATCTTGCCAAGGACACTTCGCCATGCAGATGGGGAAGAGTGGGGATTGAACCGCCAACCCTCTTGTTGGAGAACGACCACTCTACCCACTAGGCCACACCGCCCTCTAGTATGATCTTCACACACTGTCCTCACACACATACACACACACACACAAAGAGCGACACCATGTTTGTATGAAACTTGTCGACTCACCTGAACAAGTTGTCCATGACGTACTCATAGTCGTCCACCGTGTTCTCCGGCAGGAAACAGGAAGTGAACAGGATGATGGCGTTCATCCCGTCTCCATAGTAACCTGGCAACCAATGGGAGTCAGAGAGGAAGAGTTTGATGCTTTATGTGTGACAAAATAAAACTCCATCACACACAGGTTACAGCATGTGTTACAGTGTGTGTTACAGTGTTACAGTGTGTGTTACAGTGTGTATTTGAGGTGTATAACAGTGTAGTGAGTGTTGCAGTGTGTGTTACAGTGTGTTACAGTGTGTTGTGTGTTACACTGTGTGTTACAGTGTGGTGTGTGTTGTAGTGTGGTGTGTGATGCAGTGTGTGTTACATTCAGGTGTCTTATAAATTAATAAAAAGGTCTGAGGAGAAGCCATTAAATATTTATATTTGTAAACCAATTCAGTATCTGGCCTGTAGTTACTGCTCTCTGCCTGCAGGGGGCAGTACGTGCGTCAGTTTTAGGTAAGAAGCATGTTTGACCTCTGACCTCCATGGGACAGGACCTGCAGGTATGGCTCCAGGACACTCATGTTAACCTGATATTCCTGCCCGGAGATACAGAACTTCCTCCATCGGCGCCCCCTGGAGTCTACCTGGTCCAGTCCCATCAAACCTTCCGATTGGTCCGCAGGGCTTCTGACCACGCCCACCGCCCCGCCCCTCCCCATCTGGGAGAGGTCATCTGTCAGAAATAGGTCCGAGATCACATGGTCACAAAGAGACAAAAAGACAACCAGCATTGACAAAACAAATCGTCCAATCAGCTGATGGCAGACGCACCATCCCACTCCAGCTCGCCGCTGTCCGGCAGCGTCCCGGTCTCACTGCCCGACGGCGTCTCCAGCGCCT
The DNA here is from genome assembly GCF_947347685.1 of Pleuronectes platessa. Lineage (NCBI taxonomy): Eukaryota > Metazoa > Chordata > Actinopteri > Pleuronectiformes > Pleuronectidae > Pleuronectes > Pleuronectes platessa. The sequence goes on from NC_070635.1 coordinate 246,023, forward strand.
CCAGGTTGATGTCCAGTGACGGTGTGTCGTCTGGCGTCGCAGACAGAGCGGCAGCCGAGAAGCCGTCGTTACTGGGGTCATGAGAATCCCCGCGGCTCAGAGTCAGGCTGAGAGTCGGGGCCGCCAAGCGCTTCTTAGCCCCTCCCACAGCCGTACCTGATAGGGCGAGGCTGGTGGACTGGGCTACTTTGAGCAAGGGGTGGGGCAGAAGAATCAAAACAATTAAATAAATAAAGATGAAACAAATCAAACAAATCAATATTTTCTGAATCTGTTTGTCTGAAATATTTTTTGGATTCATGAAAACATGTTTGAACTGGTTTCATGTTGATTAGAATTTGATGTATTCATGGTCCCGGATGTTCAGCGACTCACCTCCAGACGGACAATCTGCTTCCACACTCCCACAATCCTCTGGGAGAGGCCTGGAACAAACCAATTTAGTTAATTACCTCATATCAATCTAAATATTTCATAATAATTCTCTGATGATATTAATAATAATTCTCATAATTAAATGTTCTAATTCTTTCACAGAGTGGCGGCGCGAGCAGCACGTGTCATCAGTGTTTACACGTCAAGCTCGTGTCTGATGCTTGTGATCATACGCCTTGTTTCTGTTGTCATGATAACAATTGGACTGATGGAGTCATGGGACAGATCAGAGACACATGAGAACCCTGAGGAGACAACGTGAGCAGGTCAAAGGTCAAACATCACCGACCTGGGGAAACCGTCATCCTGCCACTCCTCCCTCAGCTCCATATCCTTGATGTTGGGGGGGTCTGAGACCCCTGCAGGGCCCCTGCAGGGACAGAAGAGATCCTCATCCTCATCCTCGTCATCATCATCATCATCATCATCATCATCATCAAGTGAGATGTTTAAAACTCAGTGAGGACCCCACTAGACATGAATACCAAGCACACACTCACACACACCAACCAGTCTGACCGCTCTGATTCACCGGAGAAGGGGCGGGGCTCCATTGTTCCTCTGTTTGTTGTTAGTGAAGCCAAGTGACACGCCCACTCAGGCTACCCCACCTTGATGTGTGTGTGTGTTTGTGTGGCAGTGGCAGTGGTGGTGGTGGTGGTTGTGGTGGTGGTGGTGGTGGGGGACAGGACCAAGAGCTGTGGTTCTGTTAGTCTTCTACAAGTTCCACAACTTTGAGCTGCGTCCACACTGAGAGCCTCACTGACCTCCACTGACGACCTCCATCACTGCTGTCCTCAACGTTTGTTTTCACCAGCTGACCCTGTCTTCAGGTGACTCCAGGTGTCTCAAAGTACCTGAAGGTGTCTTCAGATGACTCCACTTGTCTCAAAGTACCTGAAGGTGTCTTCAGGTTACTCCAGGTGTCTTCAGGTTACTCCAGGTGTCAAAAAGTACCTGTGGTTGTCTTCGGGTGACTCCAGGTGTCTCAAAGTACCTGAAGGTGTCTTCAGATGACTCCACTTGTCTCAAAGTACCTGAAGGTGTCTTCATGTGACTCCAGGTGTCTCAAAGTACCTGAAGGTGTCTTCAGATGACTCCACTTGTCTCAAAGTACCTGAAGGTGTCTTCAGGTGACTCCAGGTGTCTCAAAGTACCTGAAGGTGTCTTCAGATGACTCCACTTGTCTCAAAGTACCTGAAGGTGTCTTCATGTGACTCCAGGTGTCTCAAAGTACCTGAAGGTGTCTTCAGATGACTCCACTTGTCTCAAAGTACCTGAAGGTGTCTTCAGGTGACTCCAGGTGTCTTCAGGTTACTCCAGGTGTCTTCAGGTGACTCCAGGTGTCTTCGGGTGACTCCAGGTGTCAAAAAGTACCTGTGGTTGTCTTCGGGTGACTCCAGGTGTCTCAAAGTACCTCAAGGTGTCTTCGGGTGACTCCAGGTGTCTTCGGGTGACTCCAGGTGTCTTCAGGTGACTCCAGGTGTCTTCAGGTTACTCCAGGTGTCTTCAGGTGACTCCAGGTGTCTCAAAGTACCTCAAGGTGTCTTCGGGTGACTCCAGGTGTCTTCGGGTGACTCCAGGTGTCTTCAGGTGACTCCAGGTGTCTTCAGGTGACTCCAGGTGTCTTCGGGTGACTCCAGGTGTCTCAAAGTACCTCAAGGTGTCTTCGGGTGACTCCAGGTGTCTTCGGGTGACTCCAGGTGTCTTCAGGTGACTCCAGGTGTCTTCAGGTTACTCCAGGTGTCTTCAGGTGACTCCAGGTGTCTCAAAGTACCTCAAGGTGTCTTCAGGTGACTCCAGGTGTCTTCAGGTGACTTCAGGTGTTTTCAGGTTACTCCAGGTGTCTTCAGGTGACTCCAGGTGTCTTCGGGTGACTCCAGGTGTCTTCATGTGACTCCAGGTGTCTTCGGGTGACTCCAGGTGTCTCAAAGTACCTAAAGGTGTCTTCAGGTATGTCTTAAGAGGAAGCTGTAGCACCTAGCAGCAAAACACATCAGAGGGCCCTGCTGCATTGTGGGTAATGTAGGCATCAGATATTGCGCAGAAAAAAACTGACATTGTGAACGATTTCAGACTTCCTGTCTGATGACCCACAGCAGACAGGAAGTCAGCTGACATCACGAACATGGCACAATGACCTGTTCCCTGATCGCTGAAGAAAGAACGCAACACAACACAACATCAAACAGGAAAGACACACAGTGTGTTACTTTTGAATGTTAACATACCTGTTCGTGTGGCCACTCATGTCACGATGATGTCACAGCGCGTTCTGACCAACATGTATGTTCTGCTGAACGACAGTGTGTGTCAGTGTCACAGCTTCCTCTCTCTCTCTGAGGGAGTTCCCACTCGGCCGCCGTCTCTCTCTCTCTCTGCTCAACAGGTTCAGTTACATTTCACATAAGAGCTGCTGTCTGATTGGTCGACGCTCACCTGCTCTTTGCAGACAGGTGAGACAGGATATCAGCTTCCCTCTGACTTTATAAATATCAGCCAATCAGCTGCTAGAGATATTTAAAGAACAAGGAAGTGAGTCCTCAGGGTCCTAATGCCTACGGATTCATCGTCTTTATGTATAGTTAGTGCTGATCCTCTTTACATACATTCACTGAAGGTGTGATTTAGTTTTGATTCCATCATCATGTACAAAATAACACTTATTAAATTATACAGAAAATAATTTCACATTTATATCAATCGGATGAAACAGTTGAAAATCATCAATGTAAGAAATGTCTGAAACAATCTGTCAGAAGAAACATAAGTAACTTCCGGTTACTGCAAACTCATCATTTCCTCTTCCTGTTTCACAATAAAAGTCTCTCCAACCCTTCAATCCGGGGACTTGTGTTTTTAATTGTTTGAGAAACAATTTGAAGTGACAGAAACATGGTTTCACCTTAAAACACAATCTGACACATGACAGATGCCAACTGTGAAATAAAATCTTTATTGATATTAGGACTGTGGACAAATGATTTTATTTTGTTGAATCATTTAATCACTGATTAATAAAACTTCTTGACAAAACCAATATTCAAGCATTATTTTTTCATACAGACGATCAAACGAAACTTAATTGATCTGACAGTTTTCTGAATGGGGTTCAGGGCAACAGTGACGTTTACATACTGAAGTAAATAATCCGAGCTCAAGTCCAATTCATGCTTCTGCGACGGAGCCATGCTGCAGGTACGCACATAGCAATGGAGAGTGTTACTTAGAGGATCATGTTGGAGCTGATAGATGTTGAAGAGCAATTACTTATTCTTAAAGAACTGCAACAAAATAAAAAAAGACGCCTTCTGGTGATGCTAGCTAGCAGACCAATCACAGCTCTTGTGGTTGCGTCACTTTGAGGCATAGTTACACTTTTTGGGAGGAGCATATCAGAGTACGGCCTAGGGCTCAGCGCCTACACGTGCGTACACATGCTATATGCTACGATGTCACTTCAACGCAGAAGCATGAATTGGGCTTAATGCATGCTAACCATGTGAACGATGGAGCAGAAATATTGTCAGACTTGTCCTGGTCCCCAGCTTTCTGGAACTGCTGCATGTTCAGACAGGACAACGAAGGAGCGCTCACTCTAAGGGCCTGAAGGGGGCAGCAGAGACGGAGGTTGAGATGGACTGACTTGTATTTCTGAAAATAACCTATGAACATCTGTATGGTAGCAAACAGAAGTTCCCACGGTCAAAAACGCCTCACATTTTGTGTCTCAGTTGATTTAGTAGAAGCAGTGGGTTGTTCATTTAAGGTTCATTATGTTAGTTGTCTCTGAAAGAGGTCTCAGTTGGTTGGTAGACAACAGGCTAGCTGGTTAGCATGATGATTGAAGCCAGCAACTGTGTTTTCATTATGCTAACGTAAGATAAAGTTGGCTATGAAGTAAAGTCAAAACTTACACGTGGCAGCTTTAACAAACAGAAAACCTCAGAAATGTTAAGGGTTAGTTGTTATTATCAATGCATCAGTTGTTTAATAATCATTATTATTATTATTATTCCCTGAAGCTGGCCCCTTTGTGTCTGGTGTCAGACTCTCAGCTGAGGTCAGAGGTCAGTTCCCTCCTCTGTCGGCCATCTTGCTGACCTTCTCCACCAGGTCCTGAGTGCTGATGTGCGGCAGGCCGTCATCCAGGGGACAGCCGTCCACCAGACTGTTCATTGGAGTGGGAGGGACCCGGGACTCCTCCTCCTCCACATTTCCCAGGCAGCCGTCTCCGTCCAGCTCCTTCAGGAAAGCTTTGACGATGGGGAGGAGCTTCTTACGAGACGCCAACGTGTTTCCTGGATTTAACAAATAATATTTCAGTGAAAATCAATCAATCAGAATCTAAAGCAACCAATTCAAACTCCGCCTCCATCGACCAATCAGGTCACAGCATCTTTGTAGTATGAGTTACTGTTGAATAAAGGTCAGTCGCAGTGACCTTTGACCTTTGTCATCAATCATTTTATCCAGTTAACTTTTGTCATTATTGTTTACAGTGTCACAACTATTACTATGGAAACGCTGGTCATCGGATATCAGCCTGGGACAGGTTACCTTGTTGATAGGCTGTGATGTGAGGGTGGGGGCTGCTGATTGGACAGAGGTTGAGGGCGGGGTTACGAGCCTGTTCCAGGTATTGGCTCATCTGAGGAGGGTGGACAGCAGGGCTGTGATTGTCACGGCAACGCAAACACAAACAACATCAGTCAAGACGATGTCCGATCATGTTTACCTGTTGACTGCAGGTGCAGTTGTGGCTGAACATAGCGAGCTCTCTGATTGGCTCTTTTCTCTCAGTGAAGGAGATGGTCATCATCAGCAACAAATCAAATCCCAACCTCTGACAGAAACCTGAGAGCTCCGCCTCCAAGTCCGCCCTCTGCAGGAACTCCTAACACACACGTGTACACAAGTGTTGTACAGTTTGATTGATTATTTATTTAAGCCTCGGAAAACACATTGAGGAATAAGACCCTCGTCTACAATGGTGCGGAGGGAACAGTAGTTCAGTATGCAGTACAGTGTAGTACAGTATGCAGTACAGTGTAGTACAGTATGCAGTACAGGATGCAGTATAGTGTAGTACAGTGTAGACCAATATTTAGTGTAGTATTCAGTATAGTGAAGTACAGTATGCAGTAAAGTGTAGTACAGTATGCAGTAAAGTGTAGAACAGTGTAGTATTCAGTACAGTGTAGTACAGTATGTAGTACAGTGTAGAACAGTGGGCAGTACAGTGTAGTACAGTATGCAGTACAGTGTAGTACAGAATGCAGTACAGTGTAGTGTGTACTGACCTCCAGTGGGATATAGAGAACAGAAATAGCAACATTCAAACTTTCTGAAACAGCTTTCATGTCCTTCAACAACATCTGTTCAGTGTTCAGACCTAAGGACAAAATACTGCAATAAATACTTAAATATAGTGAAATAAATACTTCTCATTATGCAATGAATACTGTTGAATTGGATTCAGCTGCTATTCTGTTTACCCCTGAAACTACATAAGTGTTTTGTGGACTCAAACACTTCACCCCTCCTCACTTGACACATGACAAATACTTTGGAATGCGTACAAATATTGGAACTACTGTAATAAATACTAAATGAAATATAATAAATGTGACATACAGACGTCAGTAATGTTCAGGAGATCTCACCTGAGACGTCAAACTTGGCATTCTGCAGCGCCTGGAAGAGAGCGCCCCTTGGTGGCAGAGTAGGGAAACGATTCTCCAACATGGAGGCGTACTGACTGTCTTTAGGAGTCACTTTCCCTGCAGCAGGAGCCATGTTGACACAGTCCAGCACCACGGCCGCTGCACAGACACACACACACACACACACAAACACACACAGACACACACACACACACACAATCAATCAATCAAATTGTAGCTGTATAACCCATATTCACAAATCACAGTTTGTCTCAAATAGGGCTCCAGACTAACATTTTCATTTAGGTGAGACGACCGATCCACGACCGAGCATCAAAAAGGAAACGGTGAAAACACCCTGACCACCTCCTCACTCTCCTCTCTCCTCTCTCCTCACTCTCCTCTCTCCTCTCTCCTCTCTCCTCTCTCCTCTCTCCTCTCTCCTCTTTCTCTGCCTCTATTTCTGCAGCCAAAAGCTCTTTTTACCAAACTACAATTCAATCCTCATTTTTGAACCCCAAAAAGCTGTTCTCCATCTTTTCCAATCAAGTTCTTTCCTTGGTGACATCTCCTGACAAGCTCCTCCCACCCACGACCTGATTATGACCTTTGACAACTCCATGTTAGCGGTTAAGATTTGAGGAGACATGTTTTATATCAAGAAGTCTTGTTGTGATCATAGTCCAGCAGCGGACATCATTACAACACAATAAAACACACACACACACACACACACACATAGGTGTTTACCATAGAGCAGCTGAGCGAGTTGCTGGTCCAGGATCTGTGGAGCTTTCTGGACGATACGTTCGGTTATCAAGGTAGCACAGGATCCCACAGTTTCCACAACAACAGGACAAGAGGCAGAGGGCTCTCTCTCCAACAGGTGATGGTCGATCACCTCCACCACTGCCCCCTCCAGGTCACTGTCTGAACTGTAGGAGAGAGACAGGTGTGCTCATGAATAAGTCTAACGCCGGGTTCACACCGGACGCGACGGCGAAGCGCCAAGCCTTAAAGACCAGCTGGCTCCCATCCACTCCCATGTTAACCTCTGTGCTGGTCCCACCGGCTGCCTGGCGCCGTGAAGCGATCGTTTCGGCCTCGATTCTATTTTTTGCGCTTGACCCGAGCGTATCGAGACAGGAAACACACTGAAAAATGATTTTAAACGATATTGATGACATATTTTATATGATATAAATGATCAAATATGCATCCCATACTTTGAATTCACCTTCTGTTGTCTTGGAGTTTTAATTTTACCACTTTTACCAACCACATTATTACATGTCCCCACTCCACATCCACTACAGCCACACAAGCAGTGATAAAGATAAAAAGAGAGGGGGGGGGGGGGGCTATGTATTCTTCACATAGGCTTGAGTGGAGAATACGTGATTTACCCTCGACACCCGACATGTGACGGAGCAAACAGAGAAGTTCTTCAACATGGAGGACATTAAATTAAGAATTGAAGTGGAGAAGTACAGTGAGTTGTATGATCCTCGGAACATGTTGTATAAAGACAACACAAAAAAGACACATGTTGGAGCAACAAGTAAGTATATGCTTTTATTCTACTGGATCAACGGTGATATTATTAGCGCTGCCCGGCGGTTCAGCGTCCGGTGTGAACCTGGTGACACGGCTGCTTCAGGACAGATGCATGTTAAACACCCGTCTGCTCAGAGTCTCCTTCCTCCTCACCCCCCCTCTGACCAGCACTCACTTTCCACTTTAACAATAAACACTGCTCACAGGTTATTAGGACACATACAGGACTGATGTTTACTTTGTGTTTGTTTGATTCTCTAGAGTTTGTCAGACACTAGTTTAAACCCGCTACACAACCCGCTACACAACCTGCTACACAACACGAGACATGACGCGCACAGTCAGGACATCAGGGTTCAAGTGAGAGGAACGATCCGGAGTCATGATCCGACATCATCGATTAATTGTTTGATTAATTGATTTATGAATTGAGAACCTTATTTTAAAGTTGTTTTAGTTAATATAGCTGTCACGTGTTGTTGTTTACCTGGGTAAGACGTTGTGGTCGACCAGTGTCAGCCGCAGGCGTCCGTCTCGGTGCAGGACTCGGAGGTCGAGCTGGTCTCGGAACATCAGGACGTCTGGAGACAAACCAGTTTGACGCAGCAGGAAGACGACATCTGAACGCAGCAGCAGCTCCGACTGACGGATGTTCATCACAGGGAGAGCGAGCATTTCACTGGGCGAAGTCTGAGAGAGAGAGGAGGGTCCACTTCCTGTCAGTCACCATGAACATCCTTCAGTCTTCACAATAAAGGCTTTCTTTCAAATGTAGGCTTGTTAATGTGGAAAACTGACAGGAAGTGATCAACAGACTGATCTCACCTTGGACAGGAAGTAGGCGTATGCCAGGGCGGACACCACGGAGTCTACATCACACGCCTCATTCCCCAGAACAACGTGGAACCCAGGACCTGGATGCTCCGTGTTCACCTGCAGGAGGAAAACCACGACGCACGGTTTCAACACGGAACACGTGAACCAAACCTTAAAACAATAAAACTAACCATGACCACAACAAACTGCTATAACTAGGGCTGTCAAAATGTACGCCTTAACGCGGGATGATTACTTTGTGGAATGAACAGAATGAGCCGCACTTCCATGAAACATCATGAAAAGGACTCGTCCACATGTTGGACACGAGACCTGATCCGTCTCCGTCTCCGTCGGTTCAGAACCAGACACACGACCGGACGTCACCTGAATCCTCCCAATAAAACAGGAACTGGGAACGAGTTCCCAGCGGGTTCCCAGTTCAGTTCATCTGCATGAACTGAACTGGGAACTCGTTCTTTTTAAGTGGAACTGGCTCGACACTGCTTCTGCAGATTGGCTCAGATTCAGATTTCATTCACATTTAATTGTGTAAAGGTTTGGATGTTTGTTTGATTTGAAAAAGAAAAGAGTTTTATTCAACCATCCTATATTTGCAGAAAAAGAGCAAAGGCCAAGATGCTCCGACTGTTAAGGATGAAGGTTCTTTGAGTTTGATCAAAAAACAAAACACATTTAGAATTGGTGATTAATCACAGGGTAGCTGTGATTAATATGATTAAACTCACATGACGATCACATGACAATCATATAAATCACATGACCATCACGTTGTGTTCTTCGATGTGGCCCTGAGCTCTCTCAACATGATGCATGCTGGTCCGAACACAATGCATGCTGGTTAGAGTCTAACTTCATCCAGTCGTGCAAACCATAAATATATTTATGGTGCAAACCGTCGCTAGGTCACGTGACCTTAAAAGATCGCCTCTGTATCGTCAATGCTCTTCTCTGATTGGCTGAAGGATTCGGTGACGTGAGGATTTTAAAAACATCTGTTCCATCTGGAGCGACAAATCAAAAGCTGTGAGATCGGTTGTTGCTCGTCACTGACGCTACGAGAAGTACGACGTGACGTCAGAGGATCAGTCAGACCAAGTCGAACACATCTTTTAATCACATTATTTAATGACCGGAGGTTTATTCTGAAAGGCGTAACTGACCGGAAGTCCCGCAAGCATTGGGAGCTTCATAACCTGAGCTAACAGGCTAACAAAGTGTGTGTGTGTGTGGGGGGGGGGGGGGGGGGGGGGTCTTACCTGCAGGGCTCGGCGACAGCCCGACAGAAACTCCTCCATCTCCCTTTAGCGGTTAGCGGTTAGCGGTTAGCAGTTAGCAGTTAGCAGTTAGCGGCTCCGGTCACTTCAACCTAAGCTCGTGAGTGTCGCTAACATAGCGGGTAAAAGGTTATGACGCCTTCAGGGACACGTACAAACCTCAGACATTAGAGGGTTTATTGCTGCATGGTAAAAATGAACTGGACAGGATTTATCATATGTTGTTTATCATAAAGTTTAAATCAGAAAGCTTGTAAAATGTCCGGGAAATATTAATATTTTAAAGAAAAGAAAAAGTCTAACTCAAATCTTTAATGACATTAAATTGTTTAATTTAAAAACCCGTTTCCTTCATGTTCTTGTAACATGAAGTCATTTCTTTATAAGATGTAACAATTAGTTGTTCAGGTACAGACCTGAGTTATTTAGAAAAATTCAATATTAAATGACAAATTTCATCAGAATGTTAGATTCTGCTTCTGCCTCTAAACACTTAAACAGTCAAAATGTAACTGATCTAATACTGTTTCCTTACAATCGTAAAATAAACTACTTTCCATCAGTCAGTGAAGGCAGCTCCATCCTGCAGAGCCCTGGGAAATGTAGTTGTTGATCATTTATTAAAACGAAGGAATCAGATTCAAATCTTCTCTGAGGTTTGTTTTTATTGGCTGTTCCAGAGTCAGCTGATCTGAGCTGAAACAAAATTCAGGTCGGGTTCAAAATCTGATCTGAGCAGTTTTACATGTAGAAACTTTATTTTTCAATCAAACGGATAAAAGCAGTTTATTTTTCTCTGTTGAAGTTTTAATGTGAGAGGCTATTGTTGCCTGTAATGAACTCTGCAGCCTGTCGGGGGTGCTGTTCGGACTTGACACAGACTGCTGAGCTGCCTCTGCACGTCAGAGACGGACGTCACAGTTGACCTCTGACCTCTGAGGATGAGGACTTCACTGTCTCAAACATTTTGTTGTATTTATGAATGACGTCATCACATTCAGTCATCAGCTGTTTCGTATTCAATGTGTTGAGCTCCGTTGACCTTTGACCCGAGAGACCAAGTCTAGATCTTCTCCACGTAGTTTCCAGGAAACATTCCCTCTCTGCCTCGCAACCGTCCAAACCACCAACCAGACGGATCTGAGGACACAACAAACACTTGAGAACCAATCCAAGACTGAGAAGAAGTGTGAGTACAAGTCAGAGACAGAGTTCAACAGCGAGTTAGAGTCCATGAGCGAGTCAGAGGCCAAGGCTGAGTCTGAAATCGAGTGTGCAGGTAACTTAGATGAGCAGTCTAAGAACTATCTCAAATGAGCCCGGTGCCAGGAGGTGTCCTGTCGTCCATCTTTATTTACAGTCTGTGGAAGCGGCTATACCTTCAGTGAGTATGTCGATGACATCATCAGTGTTGAAGCTGAGCTCGTCGGTGTCCTGGGCGTCGTAGGCGTACAGAGCTCTGCACTGAGGACTCCGGGGCTTCGGTTTGGGAGCAGGTTTAGGTCGACCTGCTCCAGGAAGAGGCTTCACCTCCTTTGAACGGCGTCGCTGCAGCCTGCAGGCAACACCCAGGTATTACAGCAACATATGAATTTACAGTGTAGCAGAGAGAGCCTGCAGCAGGGATAATAGATCTGAGAATGTTTCAGGATTTAATGCAACAGAACATAGAACCAACACAAAGAACTCAGGAAGGTTGATGAAGAGCTGCTGGCTCAGCGGGTCACTTCTGGTTATACTGGTTCTATACTGATCCAGTAAAACTACTGGATCAGCTACTGATTACCTGACCCTCACTGAAGACATGAGTTAAATCTGTTATATTAGTGGTTGTAGCAGTGATACTAGCTTTACACTTGTTGCTCAGGTTAAACCAGGTTGCTCCCAGAGGTCTCACCCTGCAGCGCCCTGTTCAGGGACATCCATGAAACCCATGTCGGATTGTTTGGGGGCGTGGTTGCTGGGGCGGCGCTGGCTCTGGAGGCGGGGCAGACTGGGTTGCTCCATGCTAGACTGCTGCCTCAGCAGGGAGCCCCGGGAGGAGCTGGGACCTCTGGGTGCTCTTCCCCCTCTTGAGTGAGACGCTGAGAAAAGAAAAATTTAAACCAATATTGAAACCATCAGGTGACGTTTCACCTTTAAAACATTTTTTTTTATCATTTCTTTTACCTGAATTGTACTGGTTGCTGGGCGGAGCCTGGTGACCCATGTAGCGGCTCTTTCGGTTGTCCCTCCTTGTCGGTCCTACAGATCAAACAGACAGAAAGTGACAGGGAGCAACACATCAATGTGTCGATGACTGACTCGGGTCAGTACTTACGTGAGTTCTTGGGCAGACCTGGTCCAATGGACACCTGCAGCACCTTTCCGCTGAGCTTCAGGACCGCCTCGTCCCCCTGACCCGCCTGGAACTGGATCTGTCTGGACCCTGCAGAGCTGAACGGACCCCAGCCACCCTTCTTCACCTTAAACTCCAGCCTGCAGACAGAAAACTTCTTTGATCAGGTTTAAATTAGCGATTATTAGTTTGTATTTCAGGTGAAGGGTTTGAATTAGTTGGGTTAGTAATTGATGGAGCTAGTTTTCAGTTTGTTAGTTGGTTCAAACTCACAGGTTGTTGAATTTCAGAGGAAGCTTCCTCTCAGTTTTCTCATGAAAACGTTTGACGAGTAAACTGAGGAATTCCGTTTTAAAGATGCTCTGAAGAACACTGTCATACTCTTCCTCATGAACGACGAAGAAATCATCCTGCAGAGAGCTGAGAGACAGGTGAGAGACAGACAGGTGAGAGACAGACAGGTGAGAGACAGACAGGTGAGAGACAGACAGAGACAGACAGAGACAGACAGGTGAGAGACAGACAGGTGAGAGACAGACAGGTGAGAGACAGACAGGTGAGAGACAGACAGAGACAGACAGAGACAGACAGGTGAGAGACAGACAGGTGAGAGACAGACAGGTGAGAGACAGACAGGTGAGAGACAGACAGAGACAGACAGGTCAGAGAGAGAGAGAGAGACTTGTTCTGGTTCGGGTTCTACTTTTAGATCTAATCCAGGCTTAAATTCTTATCCCGCTTCTGTTCTCACTTCAGATCCTCGTACTTTCTGTAGTTCTGGTTCTGATTCTACTTCTAGTACCACTCCTTGTTCTGATTTTCTTTCTGGTGCTGTTGCTGGTTCTAGTTCTACCCATGACCTAATTCTGGTTCTGTACCTCAGCGAAACAGACTGGATCTTGTTGAGCTCGATCTTCCTCTTGAGAACTTCCTGGATCTGACCTTTATCTGGACCCTGTTTCACTTTCTCTCGACCAATCAGGTACAGGAACTTTGGGCTCAGGATTAGGTCTCGTTTCACCGTCTGTGGGACAGAACCGAGAGGTCAGGCGGGCGTTGTGTTTGAAACCAAACAGACTCTTCCTGACTTCTTACCCTGAATCTTCGGTCATATTTCACCACCACGTCAGCAAAGTCGATCCTCTCTCGGCGGCCGACGAACTGCCTGATCTCGGGATGGTTGTCCGTTCCGATGTAGTCGCCCACAAAGTTCCTGTTGATGCTGTTTCTGCGACGTTCCTTCTTGTTCAGCAGGACATCGGACGCTGGAAGACAGGCCTCATCGATGATTAAAGAGAAACGTGCCGTACGAACCGGTCAAGCTGATTCCTAATCACATCGTGGACAACAGTCTGACCTTCCTCCCTCATCTTCACGTGCTTGCGGACAGCGATGTGTTTGCGCCACGCCTTCTGGATGACCCGAGCGTAACCGTTGTACTTCCTCTCTCTCATCTCCTCCAGCAGGAAGAGCTGCAAAGAGAAAAACCACAGAAACACCGAAACATTTCAAACTGAACAACAGAACCCGACAGTCTCGTTCAGGACAGTTCTGAGGTTCCGGTCCTCATGTAGAACTTCAGCTATAGAACAATTGAAGGTTCATTGTCTCGATCACGGACGACTTGTTTTCTCTCCTGAGTCACAGTTTCTACTTTGACACTTTACCATGGGATGAACCACTTCCTGGTCATTAAGGTTTCATACCGACTCCGGAGCTTTGATGAAGACCTTGGCCTTGCCAAGCTGGAACTGGTCCTGGTCCATGTTCACACAGTTGAGGAGGTGCAGGACTCCTTGGCGCTCGTCACCCTTCCATTGAGGCCAAGTCTCTTTGGTCAGGATGGCATACCTGCAGCACATTTAGGTTTGTTGTTCTGTTAGTGACGAATGTTGCTCTCTCGTTGTGGGCGCTGTTGTGTTTGTCTATAATTTTGCCACCATGTAAAGTGTCTGATCAGATTAAACCCATCTCCTCCAGCTCCCACGGCCCTCAGAGGATTTGCCTCATAGATGCTGGTTTCAAATCAAGTTCAGCTGAATTGGAAGCAGCAGTAGGGTTGTAGGTGTTGTAGTGTTTGACCACTGACCTCTGCAGGAACTTTTTGAAGATCCGTCTGTAGGCATATCCAGCCCGGCGGACCCGGATGTTCTCTCGGAGGCCCAAGTACTCCACCTGGTGTCGGGCCCTGACGTCCTCCCAGTCCCGAGGCCGTTTGGTCTCGTTGGGTTTGATGCAGCGGATGTAGTGAGGCGTGCACTTCATCAGGGTCTGGACCAGAGTGTTGGCTTGTTTCTGAAAGACGAGCGCAGCGTTGTGTTGTTGATTGTTACTTTAGGTTGTTTTTATTTATCTGCAGTTATAGCGCTGCCTGGTGGTGGTACTAAGCTGTGAGATCTACTCAGTTCTATCACACTGTCTCACCTTGATCTTGCTGCTGGCGGTGGACGGACGTCCTCTCTTCTCTGCCTCCAGGTTCTCAGGGAACAAGCCTCTGATGAACGGACTGAGCACAAACACAACAACTTGATTCGAACACAGGGTCGGAACCTTCACACAATATGTCAGATATGTCTTAAAGGGACAAGTAGATCTCCAGAGGACAGGTATGTCCCACAGGTCATGTACGTCCTCAATACTTACAATTCGCTGCTCTGCATCAGCTCTATGATGTCATTGAAGAGTACGTCTCTGTTCCTCTCACAGAAACCACTGACATCATATGACACCTGCACAGGAAGACAGGTGGACAGGTGAACAGAGACAGATTGACAGGTGGACAGGTGAACAGAGACAGATTGACAGGTGGACTGAGACACATTGACAGGTGGACTGGTTAACAGAGACACATTGACAGGTGGACTGGTTAACAGAGACAGATTGACAGGTGAACAGAGACAGATTGACAGGTGGACTGAGACACATTGACAGGTGGACTGGTGAACAGAGACACATTGACAGGTGGACTGGTGGACTGAGACACATTGACAGGTGGACTGGTACCTTCCCAGCGTAGTGGTGGACCACGAACCCTCGGTTCCAGCTGCTGAAGTGCTGGTGGGCTCCGATCTGTCCCTGGAGCTTCTGCAGCAGGGTCTGATCCGCCCCCTCCCCTTTCGCGTGCATCGTCGCACACACGTCGTCCAGGATGCTCATGATCCCAGGAGGATTCTGGGAGATTATGAGAGGGTCACCACAGTGTGAGTCATATTTAAAACTAAAGTGGCTGGTTTAAGAACTTTTTTTTAACTCAATTATTTATGATAATCATCAAATCATAATATACATCAAGGTTCTTTACAAATCAAGGTCAACACCATAAAGTCAGAGAAACCTGCAGTTCCCACAATGAGCAGCTCTGACTGTTTAACTGGAAGAAAGAACCAGACTCAATGTGGAGAAAGAGAGGGTCTGGCCCATGGGCACTTGGGCACAAGGGGGAGACGAGGTATTGAACCTGTGACCCTCTGGTTAGACGACTCGCTCACCCTTCAGAGCATCAGCTTCCCAGTCATGTAAAATGTATTTCCATATTTATAGATTAACACAAAAAAACATCTTTATAAATAAACATTCTAGTGACCGTTCAGATCTTCAAACTATTTTCATTGTTGTCTTTTCTGAGCACCGTCTGTTCTCTGATTGGCCGACTCACCAGTTTGGACTCGATGAGGTCACACACCACTTTATTGTTGAAGTACTCGATGGGCGTCCATTTGATTCCCTCCTGAACATATTCTTCCTACAGACGCAGAACAACACGGCGACATGACGTACAGGAGAGAAATGATTGACAGAACAATCGATGATGTCACGATGCGTCACCTGTTCGGCCTTTAGAGTGAGTTCAATGAAAATCTGCTGCAGCTTCTCGTTGACAAAGTTAATGCTGAACTGTTCAAAGCCATTTTTCTGAGAAAAAAAAAAAAATCACAGAACAATAATCAAATAATAACAATATAAGTCATCGGTCACTACCTGCTTTCACCAGCAGAGGTCAACACCCAAACTGATTTCACTTTCATCATCTATCCGATTTGATTTCCTCAATTTCCCAGAATGCTGTTCATTAGCCCTAAAGGCAGAAGGCAGGAACTTTGAGCTTCTACTTTGTCTCTTTGTAAGAGCCGATCATTGTATAACACTTTAATAAAGAGGAGTTATGGAGTCAGATTAACCCTAAAGACAGTGGTTAGGCTAGTGCAGGTTTAGAGCAACTCGGTCTAGATTAACTCGGTCTAGATTAACTCGGTCTAGATTAAGGGTTAGTGAATTGATGTCATAGGTGAACCATTGAAAGGTAGCGGTAACTACCTGGAAGATCTCGAAGCCGTAGATGTCGAGCACTCCGATGTTCAGCTCCTCCTGGTCCTTCTGGATGGCTTTATTAACGCACTGACACACACACAGAAATAAAACAATAAAGTGATGTGTAAAATGACAGGATGTGAAATCTGACGTAAAGTGAGAGCAGGGAGTTAAACTGACATCGACAAGGAAGTCGAAGAGTCGGGCGTACAGAGCTTTGGACAGAGCGTCTCTGGAGAAACACGCCTGCTCTGTGTTCAGCGTGACGGAGATAGACTCGGTCTTCCCGCCCCACTTACTGTCCATAATCTTGCTGGTCAGTTTACTGCAAAGACCGTCCTGAGAGATCCCCAGAAGGAAGGACGGGAACGCCAGGACTGAGAGACAGGGACAGAGAGACATGGTTACATTAGATCCTACGATCAGGAGGACATGAGGACATGAGATCATAAGATCATGAGGACATGAGAACATGAGATCATGAGGACATGAGGACATGAGAACATAAGATCATGAGATCATAAGATCATGAGATCATGAGATCATAAGAACATGAGATCATGAGGACATGAGATCATAAGATCATGAGATCATAAGAACATGAGATCATAAGAACATGAGAACATGAGGTCATGAGAACATGAGATCATGAGATCATAAGAACATGAGATCATAAGAACATGAGAACATGAGGTCATGAGAACATGAGATCATAAGATCATAAGATCATGAGAACATAAGAACATGAGAACATAAGATCATGAGATCATAAGATCATAAGAACATGAGAACATGAGGTCATGAGAACATGAGATCATAAGATCATGAGGACATGAGATCATAAGATCATGAGAACATAAGCACATGAGAATATAAGATCATGAGATCATAAGATCATAAGAACATGAGAACATAAGAACATGAGAACATGAGATCATAAGATCATGAGGACATGAGATCATAAGATCATGAGGACATGAGGACATGAGAACATGAGATCATAAGAACATGAGATCATGAGAACATAAGAACATGAGGACATGAGAACATGAGATCATAAGAACATGAGATCATGAGATCATAAGAACATGAGATCATGAGAACATAAGAACATGAGATCATGAGAACATGAGATCATAAGAACATGAGATCATAAGAACATGAGATCATGAGAACATGAGATCATAAGAACATAAGAACATGAGATCATAAGAACATGAGATCATGAGGACATGAGATCATGAGGTCATAAGAACATGAGATCATAAGAACATGAGATCATGAGAACATGAGATCATGAGGACATGAGATCATAAGAACATGAGATCATAAGAACATGAGGACATGAGGACATGAGATCATAAGATCATGAGGACATGAGATCATAAGAACATGAGATCATAAGAACATGAGGACATGAGATCATAAGATCATGAGGACATGAGATCATAAGAACATGAGGACATGAGGACATGAGATCATAAGAACATGAGATCATAAGAACATGAGATCATAAGATCATGAGAACATGAGAACATGAGATCATGAGATCATAAGAACATGAGATCATAAGAACATGAGATCATGAGGACATGAGATCATGAGGACATGAGATCATAAGAACATGAGAACATAAGGTCATGAGAACATGAGATCATAAGAACATGAGATCATAAGAACATGAGATCATAAGAACATGAGATCATAAGAACATGAGATCATGAGGACATGAGGACATGAGATCATGAGGACATGAGGACATGAGATCATAAGATCATGAGGACATGAGGACATGAGAACATAAGAACATAAGATCATGAGATCATAAGATCATGAGGACATGAGATCATGAGGACATGAGATCATGAGATCATGAGATCATCAGAACATGAGGACATGAGATCATAAGAACATGAGATCATGAGATCATGAGATCATGAGGACATGAGATCATGAGAACATCAGATCATGAGAACATGAGATCATGAGAACATGAGATCATGAGGGCATGAGATCATAAGAACATGAGGACATGAGAACATGAGGACATGAGATCATAAGAACATGAGATCATAAGAACATGAGATCATAAGATCATGAGAACATGAGATCATGAGATCATGAGAACATGAGATCATGAGAACATGAGATCATGAGATCATCAGATCATAAGAACATGAGATCATAAGAACATGAGATCATAAGATCATGAGAACATGAGATCATGAGATCATGACATCATAAGAACATGAGATCATGAGGACATGAGATCATGAGAACATCAGATCATGAGAACATGAGAACATGAGAACATGAGATCATGAGATCATCAGATCATGAGATCATGAGAACCATGTAAAGTGTAGTAGCAGATCTTACAGTCCTGACTTTCAACCACAGCGTAGTTGTTTTCTTCTCTGAAACTGATGTTTCCCAGATGAAGAATTCCTGCAACGAGTTGAAGAACCGAATCCTGATCCTCCACAGACAGACCCACAACAGACATCGCCCCCTGCAGGACAGACAGGTTGACAAACAGACAGACTGGTTCAAAAGACGGACAGTTTAACAAACGGGTCAACAGACAGACAGACAGGTCCACAGACCATAGTGTCGCAGAACTCCTTCTTATCGTTGACGTCCTCCACTGTGTAGGTTCCTGATTGATTGAGGTAGCTGTAGTAGTCAGGGGTCGTGACCCCAAGGTTCTCCCTCTGCTCCCCACTCGCCCCCTCCAACAGCTGAGGGCAAAGTTCACAGTAAAGTCACACTGAGGTCACAGTGAGGTCATGATGCAGCACATGATGTAGCGCATGATGAAGAACATGATGTAGTACCTGGTAGTAGATGTGGAAGTTTCTTTCTCCTTCATTCTGTGAAACAACTCGACTTTTCTCCAACAAGAAGTTGGAGATCTTTCCTCCATCAGGAGCTCCGCCCCGACTAAACTGGATCTCAAAGTATTTACCCTGAGAGGAGGAGACAGGTCTGTTGCTGTAAACATCTGTTTCTCTTCACATCTGTTTGTGTTGACATTTATACATTTACTCACAAATCTGCTGGAGTTGTTGTTGCGGACAGTCTTGGCGTTACCGAAGGCCTCCAGCAGGGGGTTGGACTGCAGGATGATGTCTTTGACATGCTGCACACAGTCACATGTTCATCAGCAGCAAGTCAAACACGGTACTGACTGTGTACCAATCAATACTCCAATATGTACTTTGAGTATTAGTCTGAGGAGCATTGTGTACAGACCTGTACTTTGTCTCCTCCTCCAGACACTTTGGACACGTAGCTCATTATATATTTGGCTGCAACAGTTTTTCCAGCTCCGCTCTCACCGCTGAGACAACAAGGATTCAAACAACACAGATTCAAGTGAGTTGTGGGCGGAGCTCTGGGCTCCTCTCAGCTGCTTGTGACGGATGAACCTCCAATGAAAGACTCCTCGTGATCCGAGGCCTGAACCACCTCAGCCGACTCCTCTGACCTGAAGGAGCTCTACTCCGAGGTCGCCCTATCTCTGCCTCGTGGCTCCCTGTTCACCGCAGCAGGGTTAGGGTTACCTCTCCATCTGCTGCTCCGTCTTCTCCTCACTCGTGAGTAAGACCCAAAGATACTTAAACTCGGCTGCTAACCTCCCCTGACCCCAGAGGTCACGCTCTGATGGAGCCAATAGAACCTCATCATCGGAAGAAGAGAGTATTAAGTTTCTGAGGGTCCCAAACCCAGATCTCCTCCCACGGCTGTGCCTTGAGAACCTGGTCATGCTAATCATGAGCAGACTGGTGACAGACCTGGAGAATCCACCACCCACCAGTTTGTCTTAATGCAGAGGACAGAGACACAGCTGTCACTCTGCTTATACAAGGACCAGATGTCCCTTAACCGAGGCCCCATATTCCCATAGCACCCGTCCTCCAGAGGCCGATGGACGCTGCCACTGTCTGACAGCCATCACAATGTTGACCCACCTTAAGAGCCCGCCCCCTGATGGACGGACAGAGGATTGCAGCCTGCCGCACACAGACGATAATGTCTGAGGAAACAACGGTTTGTATTGATCGAGGATCACAAGCGTTTCCATACTGATGCTGTTTAAATCATAGTGATCAGGTGATCAGGTGATCAGGTGATCAGGTGATCAGGTGATCGGCCTCCAGGCCTCACTTTAGGTCTTTTCATGTTTGGACGCAAAACATTAGGGTTAGTTGTTAACATCCCTGTGTATAACATACTGCTCCTCTGTCTCTATCATTCCTCACTGAACCGTGTGTGTGTGTGTGTGTGTGTGTGTGTGTGTGTGTGTGTGTGTGTGTGTGTGTGTGTGTGTGTGTGTGTGTGTGTGTGTGTGTGTGTGTGTGTGTGAGATGTTTCACTTCACACATCGCCCGCCCCTTTCAGACATGAGTGTTGATTACCTGATGATGACGCACTGGTTCTCGCTGTCAATCATCATGTTTCTGTACATGTTGTCAGCCAGTGCGTAGATGTGGGGGGGGTTCTCATACTGGGCCTGGGGGGTGGAGGGCGAGGTCAATGAGGTCATAAATTCAGTGATTCTGCGACAGGTTATCTTACCGCTCCCTGGTACAGCTCCACCTCCCGCTCAGTGAAGTACGGAAGCTGTTTGAATGGATTCACTGAGATCAGAACTGCACCGATGTAGGTCTGGTGACGGGTCAAGAACCAGAACCAGAACCCGAAGGTGGAATTGATCACATGTGGTACTCTGTCTCTCGTCATGTAATACTAATAACAGTCAGTAAGGATACAAAGATGTAGTCGTCCATGTATCTCTTCTTCAGGTTGTCTGTGATGGCGTCCTCGCTGATTTTGGACAGAAGCACCATGTCGTCCACGCCGCTCACCTTCACATTCTGAGCCAGCCAATGGTAACGCTCCTTACTGCCCTGAGGGGGGAGAAACAAAGAGTCACACCTGGTCTGTGAATCGCACACATGTTAGACACACACGCACACTAACACAGACATATAAACACACACACATATACACAAACACATATACTATACACAAACATAAACACTTAAACACACACACACAGTTCATTCATTACTGTTTTTAACCCATTATCTGATTAGTTGTTTATTGTTTTGTTCATTATAAGCTCCACCACTTAGTCAGTCAGTAAGTTATTTAGTTAGTTAGTTATTTAGCTATTTAGTTAGTTAGTTATTTAGCTATTTAGTTAGTTAGTTAGTCAGTTAGTTATTTAGTCATTAAGTTAGTTAGCTAGTTATTTAGTTATTTAGTCAGTTAGTTATTTAGTCATTAAGCTAGTTAGCTAGTTATTTAGTCAGTTAGTTATTTAGTCATTAAGTTAGTTAGCTAGTCAGTCAGTCAGTCAGTCAGTCAGTTAGTTAGTCAGTTAGTTAGTCATCTCAGATTTTAACTTGGAGGAAGGATGAGGATCAGAGGGATCCAGGCTTTTTAAATGTCTCAAACGTGTGTTTGGTGGGACACGCCCCCTCCTGGATTCCCAGAATTCCTCAGTCTTGTGGGATCTTGTCGTGTTGAGGATCAGTGAAGGTTGACGCCCCGACATGTTCGCCTGGACACGCTGCATGTGTCTCTGTGTGTGTCTGTGTGTGTCTGTGTCTGTGTGTGTGTTTCTTGCAGATTTAAATCTGATGATCAATAAATTGATCGACAGGAAACTTCCTCCTCCAGCTCAGTCAGCTGTCTTCTGATTGGCTGAGACCTGACAAGGTACTTAGTCTGACAGGAGAAAGGAGACTGGGGCCCCTGGTGATCTGGGGCCCCTGGTTAAATTAATCAGGTGCATGAAGCACAGACTTCAGAGTGGATATAAACGGACGCCTGAGTCTGTTTGCATCATGATGTTTGAACCTGAGGGGCCCCTGGGGGCCAAGAGCTTCTCACAGAGGTCAAAGTGTCACTAGATGATCCCCTAGTAATAGGCGGTACTTTGATTTTATTTTTATTTCACTCAGATTCTTTGTTGATATATTTATACATTTTCTATCTTTGTTTTCTAAATCAACGATACTGACATTTTTTCAGATCCTTTTGTTTCTGATTCTAAAAACAAAAAAACAGCAATAGATCTGATTCACTGGAAATCAAGTCCAGGTCCAGGATCAGTTCCAGGATCACAATCAGGATCTGGTCCAGGACCAGATCCGGGACCAGGATCAGGTTATAGTTAGTCTTTTCTCGGTATAGTTAAAAGTTAACTCACCATGTTTGCTCCTCCTGCTATTCACTTCCGGTTTCAGGTAAAAGTTGAGAAGTCTTGAGTCGGTCTCAGCTGGATCCAGGTGGACTCAGACTGAACCTGGACCAGGTGAGTCCGGATCAGATGGTTCAGTTCAGTGGACTCAGATCGGTTCTGCAGCTCTGAACATGTTCCGCTGTTTCTGATTCAGATTTTCTTCAGACTCTAAACTCTTCGCAGGTGTGGACAGGTAGAGCCCCGCCTCCTCCCCCTTCCTGTGGAACTTTGGGTAATGAAGTCCTGATGGGGACCACACATGGAGCTCTGCTGCCCCCTGGCGTCAGACCACAGGCCTTTTCTCATGTAACTTCACTGATATTTGTTCTTTAGTTCGATATTTCAGATCCAAAAAGTGAAACTCATAAATTATATGGATTCATTACACACAGAGTGAAATGTTTCAAGCATTTAGTTCTTTTAATTTGGATGATTATGGCTTACAGTTAATGAAAAAACAATATTCAGTATCTCAGAAAATTAGAACAATACATAAGACCAATAAAACAAAGGATTTTTAATACAGAAATGTCAGCCTACTGAAAAGAATGTTCATATATATGCACTCAATACTTGGTCGGGCTCCTTTTGCATGAATTACTGCATCAATGCGGGGGGGCATGGAGGCCATCAGCCTGTGGCTCTGCGGAGGTGTTGTGGAAGCGGCCTTCAGCTCGTCTGCACTGTTGGGTCTGGAGTCTCTCATCTTCCTCTTGACAATCCCCCATCGATTCTCTATGGAATTCAGGTCAGGCGAGTTTGCTGGCCAATCAAGCACAGTGATACCATGGTCATTGAACCAGGTATTGGTGCTTTTGGCAGTGGGGGCCGGTGCCAAGTCCTGCTGGAAAATGAAATCAGCATCTCCATAAACCGTGTCAGCCTGAAGGAAGCATGAGGTGCTCTAAAATGTCCTGGTAGACGTCTGCTTGGCTTTGGACTTGATAAAACCCAGAGGACCAACACCAGCCGATGACGTGGCTCCCCACATCATCACAGACTGAGGAAGCTTCACACTGGACCTCAAACAACTTGGATTCTGTGCCTCTCCACTCGTCCTCCAGACTCTGGGACCTTGATTTCCAAATGAAATGCAACATTTACTTTCTTCTGAAAAGAGAACTTTGACTGAGCCACAGTCCAGACCTTTCTCTCCTTAGCCCAGGTAACAAGCTTCTGACGTGGTCTCTGGTTCAGGAGGGGCTTGACTCGAGGAATGAGACAGTTGTCCTGAATACGTCGGTGAAACCCTTGATGCTCTGACTCCAGCCTCAGTCCACTCCTTGTGAATCTCCCCCAAATTCTTGAATGGCCGTTGCTTCACAATCCCCTCAAGGCGGCGGTTATCCCTGTTGCTTGTGCACCTTCTTCTACCACACGTTCTCCTTCCACTCCACTTTCTGTGAATATGTTTGGATACAGCCCTCTGTGAACAGCCAGCTTCTTTAACAATGACCTTCTGTGGCTGACCTTCCTTGTGGAGGGTGTGAATGACTGTCCTCTGGACACCTGTCAATCAGCAGTCTTCCCCATGACTGTGTCCTACTGAACCCGCCTTAGAGACCATTTAAAGGCTCAGGAAACCTTTGCAGGTGTTTTGAGTTGATTCCCGGATTCGAGTGGGACATCGTGAGTCTACAATATTGAACTTTTTCACAATATTCTAATTTTGTGAGATACTGAACTTGGGGTTTTCATTAGTTTTAAGCCATAATCATCCAAATGAAAAGAAATAAACGCTTGAAATATTTCACTCTGTGTGTAATGAATCTATATGAGTTTCACTTTTTAATTTAATTATCAAAATAAACGAACTTTTCCATGATATTCTAATTTATTGAGATGCACCTGTAGATTCTCCTCTGTCAGCTGCTGGAGCCCAACAGAACCAGCCTGACCAGTAGAGTGCTCCCAGTCCCACAGACTGCAGCTGCTTCACTTGTTTCCTGTTCACTGGCTGATGCAGAGAAGCTCAATCTACTTTTTACACATTAATAACAAAGTCTTTTCTTGAGTTTTTATTGTTCTTTATGGTTTTCTACAGATTTTCTTTTAGTATCTGATTTGTTTTCAAACCTCATTGTACAAGTGTGCAATATACAGTAGAAATAGAATCACAGTGTTATATATAATAGATAATATGAATGATAATAATTAAAAAATCAGTCTACTTCCTTCTTTACAGTTTATTTGTGGGTTTAATTCCTGCAGGTCAGCTTGATTCCACCAGGGTTTCATCTGCAAGACTCAAAGTGTCAGACACATAATGAGAATTCATGTAATTCACATGTGATGGAAACAGATGAGATCATATTCAGATCTGCTCTCGTTCATGAACAGTTTTACTATGAAACTGTCCCAGATGTTCTACCAGCTGTTCTTCCTGCATTCAGCAGCTGGAATATTTGACCTTTTTCTGGATGTTTGTTCTGCTCAGATTTTTTATTATTCAACAGTTTGATCCTCAGCTCTGCAGTCAGTCAAACTGTCCAGGTCTGTGATTGGTCATTTGCAGGTAACCCCTCCCCTTTTATGTACACTGTACAGTAGGTAAACCCGAGTTAACTTAATGAGTTGAGGGGATTTCTTTTGGAACTTTGACCTTTTGATCAGTTGTCACTTGGACTCAAAGGAGGCACAGAACCACCGCGCGGTTCTTCTAGTCAAATCTTTGTAACTGTTTTGACAGCTTGTTGTTTTTACGTTGTTTTGAAGCTCGTCTTCATTCTGGGTTAGAGGAGTAGAATTTGAAAAACCTTTATTGACAGGAAGTAGCATTGTGAGTGTTTCTGACTAAACAAGGTTTCTCCTGTGAAATTCACAAACATCTGAGTAACTAAAAGCATCAGTGGGTGAGTCACAGGTTCGATCAGCGCAGAGTGATGACGCTGAGCTTCATGTCCACACGGTTCGTTTTTATGAGTTTTACATCATCTGCAGTTAAAGGGCTAACACATGAAAAACAGCAGCGTGGTCCATTCAACAGTCTGTGGTTGTTTGTGCTCTGCTCAAAAGCACTGAGCAGCTTCTCAATCTGTAAAACCATGATCACATTTACATCTAAAACTGGGCGGCTCTCTGATTGGCTACGAGTCAGACTGAGTAACCAATGAGGGACTTCTGCCCAAATAAGGAAGAAGAGTTGGAGCTGAAAACAAACGTAGAAACTGATAAAATAAGAAAAAAGTGGAATAAAACCAACAGGCTCAGTTTCTGCAGTCGAGTCACAAAACTTCAGTCTCACACGGTCACATGGCGCCGGTCACATGGCGCCGGTCACATGATGCCGGTCACATGATGCCGGTCACATGATGCCGGTCACATGATGCCGGTCACATGATGCCGTTAGTGAGGTACTGGAAGCCGTCGTACAGTTTGGTGGTTAGTGACCTCATCGATCCGTCGACCAGCTGATCAATCAGCAGCTGCAGCTGCTCCTCCGTCAGACTCATGTGGAAACGTTCCTTCAGACCTCGCATGGTGCTGGAACCGTGGAAACATGGCAGCTGAGTACCTGGGGGGGGGGGGGGGGGGGGGGGGGTCCACACAGTGATGTCAAAACCAGTCAGTGACAGGAGTGTGTGTGTGTGTGTGTGTGTGTGTGTGTGTGTGTGTGTGTGTGTGTACCTTGCTGCATGATCTCCACAATCTGCAGAACCCGGTCCATGTGTTTTCTGGCGGCAATCAGACCCTGAAGCATCAACATCTTGTAGTAGTTGAACATGTCGCCGTCTGGACCCCCCATCACCTAAAACAAACCATGACAGTTTCCACAGTTTCACTAACACACATCAACTTTCTGTTGGTGTGTCATCAAGTATACATCAACTATTACACAAGATGCAAGGGACAGAAACCACAACCTCCTCAAAGACGACTTCAACCAAAGAACGATAATGACCTCCTAATGGATACCAATAACTCCATTTCCTTTAATGTACAGATGAGTGCAAACATAATGTAAACCTAATTAACATTATCGCAGTGACGAGAACATGTTCTACACAAGTTCCTCCAAAAGGAGCAGCAGAACCTCTTTCATCAGCCCTAGAACCTCATCGTGACCACGAGAAACTCACATCCACAAACTCAGTTGTGAGTTTGAAGGCGGACGTTTCGAAGCCAAGGTTTTTGGGTGAGCTGGAGAGGATGAAGCCGAAGTCAATGTGGATGATGTGACCTTCAGCGTCCAGGAGGATGTTTCCGTTGTGCCTGAGAAGACAGAGGAGAACACAAGAGGGTGAGAGGTTATTAGAAAAGGGAGAATCCATCAAACGGCAGTGTCCAGTACAGGAAGCAAGCTTTCTATAAGTGTTGATCTATATGGAGGGAACAAAATGACATGTCTGCTGGAAATACTAATGTGGTTCAATAATAAAACCTAATATTAAACATAATGTTGTATATGTCACATTAATTAAAAGAATTATTATTTTCAAAAAGGTTTCAGACCCTTGATTCAGACTCTGGGAAGCAGCTGGGGCGGAGGTGACCTCACCTGTCTTTGACCTGCAGCAGGTAACAGACGAGGCTGTACCCAGCACAGCTCTGCACGAAGTTCCTCTGAGCGGACAGGTAGGCCTCAGTGGTCGGAGCTCCGTGTTCCTGCAGAAAGTAGTCGAGCAAAGACAGCTGGCTCTGCTTCTTCACCTGGTGGAGCGACACGGCGTTCATCACCGGCTCGATCATCCCGCTGTCTGACGACAACACCAGGATCTTATAGGGCTTGATCCAGAGGGGAACACGCTCCTGTTCATAGATCGACTACAGGTGAGGACAGAACAGGTGAGTTTCTCATTGATCAGTACATGTTGGTCATGTGATTTGACACGAGTGTGATGTCATAGCATTACCTTGAGCTGCTGCAGCACCTGGAAGGCGAGCAGCTCCTGTCTCAGGTCGTCTCCACATTTAACAATAACAGACAAAAGCCTCCAGTTTGGGAGGTGTCCGTACGGAGATCCTTCTCTGATCCTCCTACAGGACACACACCATACTGCAGTCAGTACAGACCACATGAGGACAGGAAGTGGACAAACTGAGGTGACCTCCAATGTCAGCTGACGTCAACAGGCTGACAGAGTAAACCTGT
This sequence comes from Pleuronectes platessa, assembly GCF_947347685.1. NCBI lineage: Eukaryota > Metazoa > Chordata > Actinopteri > Pleuronectiformes > Pleuronectidae > Pleuronectes > Pleuronectes platessa. The sequence continues at coordinate 273,789 of NC_070635.1, forward strand.
CAGTTTGAGTGTGAGAGCTCAGTTTGAAGTTAAAGTCCAGAACAGAGACGACAGAACTGTCTCCAACACACCTGGTAATAGCATGTGGTAATAACATGTGGTAATAGCATGTGGTAATAGCATGTGGTAATAGCATGTGGTAATAGCATGTGGTAATAGCATGTGGTAATAGCATGTGGTAATAACATGTGGTAATAGCATGTGGTAATAGCATGTGGTAATAACATGTGGTAATAGCATGTGGTAATAGCATGTGGTAATAACATGTGGTAATAGCATGTGGTAATAACATGTGGTAATAGCATGTGGTAATAGCATGTGGTAATAGCATGTGGTAATAGCATGTGGTAATAGCATGTGGTAATAACATGTGGTAATAGCATGTGGTAATAGCATGTGGTAATAGCATGTGGTAATAACATGTGGTAAGAGCATGTGGTAATAGCATGTGGTAATAACATGTGGTAATAGCATGTGGTAATAGCATGTGGTAATAGCATGTGGTAAGAGCATGTGGTAATAACATGTGGTAATAGCATGTGGTAATAGCATGTGGTAAGAGCATGTGGTAATAGCATGTGGTAATAACATGTGGTAATAGCATGTGGTAATAGCATGTGGTAATAGCATGTGGTAATAGCATGTGGTAATAACATGTGGTAATAGCATGTGGTAATAGCATGTGGTAAGAGCATGTGGTAATAGCATGTGGTAATAGCATGTGGTAATAGCATGTGGTAATAGCATTTGGTAATAGCATGTGGTAAGAGCATGTGGTAATAGCATGTGGTAATAACATGTGGTAATAGCATGTGGTAATAGCATGTGGTAATAGCATGTGGTAATAACATGTGGTAATAGCATGTGGTAATAGCATGTGGTAAGAGCATGTGGTAATAGCATGTGGTAATAGCATGTGGTAATAGCATGTGGTAATAGCATGTGGTAATAACATGTGGTAATAACATGTGGTAATAGCATGTGGTAATAACATGTGGTAATAGCATGTGGTTTTTGTGATCTGATCACAAGTGGACCGCTCTAAAGCCTGAAACATGCTTCTGCGACTGCGTCTGCGTCTTTTCACGCCGCTGTGGTGCAAGACTCGTTGTCATTCATGCTTCCCCAACCGTTGCGCGTCTTACAAAGCAATTCCGCGCCAGAACACTAGGCGGAGTAATGCTTTTAGTCGAAGACGACCTGAGAGACGCCTTCTTTGTGGGCAATCGTTGTTGACTGTTTATTTACCTTCTAGCAGTCGTGTTCTCCATTACAAACACACGGTGAACCATGGCAGAGAGTGTATTCACGATTCCAACCGAACAACAATTGATTGAGATGGAGCTGCTGGACATTGAAGAGCAACTTCTTATAATTAGTCATCAGGAAAAGCGACTGGAGAGGAGACGGAGGCGTAGGTGGTCATATTTTCATATTTTCGGACCTCTTCCGACAGGAGTTCTTCCCGGTTGTCATTCTTCTTTTTATTTTTGGGGCATGAAACCGGAAATGCAGCTCCAGAAGGGATGTAGAGCCGACCAATCACAGCCTTGCGGGCTGAGTGAGCTTGCGGAGCTTTGCCGTAAATTTTAGAAAAGTGGGTCGACACCCGTCAGCACGTAAGAAGGGATACAGGAGGGACCTGGAAGGGCTCTTGCGCTTACGGGCCCGTGAAAACGCAGAAGCATGTTTCAGGCTTAAGTTCAGGTGTGAATGCTCTCAGAACAGATCTGTATAGAGCGGGGAAGTAAGATCACAAATGGTCACATTATAATTCCAGGTGTGAACACACATACTGGACACTGGCCACTTGAGGACCGATGTTGATACCAGGTGTGAACGGTGCCAGTGAGGTATCAGCTGAACATGCCAAGTGGAGATAAAGAAAGCTGAACCCCTGAAATGAACCAGCAAGTTTGGAAATTTGAAATGAAAAACTAAAATCTAATCATGGATGAGTGAAGAGTTCATCATGTTGGGCGCAGTGACACCTACCGGACCTTCTCTTCCCAGGGCTCCTTCAGGGCCACAGCCGACGGGTCCTCCGGGTCCCGTTTGAAGGTGGTGGGGGCCTGAGCCAGCTGCTCCGAGAGACGGCGCCTGTACACAAAACACACACACATATGTAAACTGTATCCATATATTAACTCTGGAAATCGTCCACAAAATGTGTCTTAACATTTTCCAGAACTTTTTCAGGCTTCTTTCAGACATTCACTGAACCCAGGAGATCCTCATGAGGGGCTGTGCTCAAATGGAAATGACTGAGTAAGAGATTCATGTTAGATTAAGACATTTGTGTTCTCACAATCAGAACTTTCCAGGAACATGTCCAGACTTCAAATCAGGATCTTCATATATAACCAGTGTGTAGGCCACTTCTCACGTAAACGTGTTTATAGTTGAATGTGGGCGTGTAGAGGGCGGGGCATGAGGCAGATCCACGTACGCATGTTTCCAGGTGGACTTGGATTTATAAAGGGATCACTGCATTTAGTTGTGCGTGTGCACAGTTTTATAAATCTGGTTCTTTTTTGCGTACGCCGTTTTCGGGCCTTTGTGCGGAGGTAAACTTTTAGTATGAATCCTACCCTCTGTTTTATAAATCAAGTCTTACTGACCTGATGTCTCCAGCGGCGATGAACACAGGCTCTTTACTCTCCAGACTGGTGATACTGTCGACAGAGAACTGACTGATGTTGTCACAGCTGCTGGTGTGGACCTCTGGAAGCTGCAAGCAGGTAAAGAAACGACACGTCACTGATCCACAGGTCCTGACTCCGCCTACAGCTGCTGCAGGTGTTCTAACTGCTGACATCACATCAGGTCTGAGAACACCTGGTGCCATCTTACCTCCACCTGCAGCTCTCCGATGTCGTCGACAGACCAGGCCTCGTCGTCGTTGTCGTAGTTTGGGACCACGGAGAAGCTGCCGGCTCTCTGCTCCGCCGACATGCCGCAGTCTGGCAGATTCTCCACAGAACGTGTGCTCCTGATCCGGTTCTCCGGGATCCGTATCGGAACGCTGGACGTCTCAAAGTTCTCACACTCCAGAACCTCCACATAGATCAGGTACGGGGCCTGAAACAGGTCATGTGACTGATCAATAACATGACCAGCTGGTGTCTGAGCCTAAACCAAGTGTCACTTGCAGAGGTCACAGTAACATCCACTCTCCATTTGTGGTTTCTTTATCATTGTGAGGACACAAGCTCCATTCAGGTTAGAAACAGGTTCATGGGATTCATGATATCAGAGCGTCCTCACAGCTTCAGAAAGACCAACATGTGTGTGTGTCTCTAACCTTGTCTTTGGAGTTCAGAACCACGGCCTGTGTGTGCGGCACTCGGACCACGTGGTGGTCGTAAGCGGCCGTGGGCAGCCACACTCGAGCCGGCAGCTTGTGGTTGAGCAGCGACAGCTCGGAGATCAGACGCTGAGTCTTTTGCTCTTTGGTCGGCAGCGTGGCCAAACGCTTCCCGATGCCCATCAGAGACTTAATGAACTCCCTCTGAGGAGCCAGGCGCACGGGCTGCAGACAGACAGGAGGAGGGTTGAGTCTCTCTCTACACACTGGTTTCACGTTCGTCTCAAATGAAAACATGTAAGTGGAGCTGCAGCTGTGAATCAATAAGTTCATTGATTAATTATTCATCAATTAATTGACCAAAAGAAAATTAATCAAATATTTGGTTCAAGTTTTCTTCAGTCACATGACAGTTTATGGATCGATATGGAAGCTGTTTATCCAGCACAAAAATGATTCTAGATGGATGTGATTGGTTGTTTTGAGTCACAGCAGCAGCAGCTTTTTTGACATGAGACACAACGTGTGGACAGACGATGATGTTTCAGAGACAGAGGACATCTGAGACCAGTCGGTGTCCGACAGAGCAGAGGACGAATCCATCCCACACCAGGTGATTGGATCCAACAGAAAAAATCAGAATCACTGAACAAGAACCAGAACCCCAACACTAAATTTCCCACAATGCACCCTGGAGGGAGGTCGGAACACGAGGTGGGTGAACTTACGGGACCAGCCTCAAACTCCAGACTGTCTGAGCTGCAGCTGCTGTCCTGGAGGTCAGAGGTCAAAAGGTCGTGGAGAAATAAGATCAATTACTTTGAATTGATTTGTTGATAACCAATAAAGAAATAAACAGAATAAATAGTCACTGGATCTTTCCTCAGACTGTCCGTTGCTGCAGCTCCTCTTTTCAGCCTCTGTCTCAAAATGTTTTAGCTCCTGTCTCTTTAAGACCCCCCTCCTGATAAAGCCCAATCCGTTGTGATTGGTCAGCTGGTAAACCAGTTCTAGTAAGTGTAGGAAAACTCGACCTCTGTTCTCACTTAACCTTGTTTGTCTAACTAGCTGCTAAGCTAACCCTATCGGCTAGTCCAAACAACTCTTCCTGGTCCAATGATGTCACGTGACAACACGCTACTAGGAAATGACATCATATGAGGAAGTGACATCATGGACTGTTCTTGTGACGTGTAGTTATCTTGATGTAAACAGAAACTGGTGATTTTATGGTGGAGACACAGTGGCGCCTCATGTGTAAAGGGACCTGAACTAAGTTGTGTTAGATAATTTGAAGTAATCTGATTACTGTAAATATCTATAAATATAGTACTGTGTGATGGAAGCACTTACACTGATTGAGAATGTGAAAAAATGATGAGGAGGAAACAAGTGTTTAGTGACTGTGATGGTTTCCTGTCCCATGATGAGTCCAGTAGCCCAGTATCAGAGTATCACACAGGCCGACCCGACGCAACCATCCCGTACAAACACTGGACTGTGCGTGATTAACACTGTATAATATCTTCCTTTCTATGTAGAGCCTCTATTAATCATTTCAATATATCATTCTGTTGACAAGTTCCTTCACATTCAGTGTGAAGAGATCTCTCTCTACTTGATATGCTAATTCACCGGAGAAACCCATTGGTCGGCAGGTTCATTTTATATTCATGAGCTGTTTTGCATTTACCATATATGGTTGAATGTGGGCGGGCATGAGGCAGATCCACGTACGCATATCTCCAGGTGGACTGGGATTTATTTAGGGATCACTGCATTTAGCTGTGAGTGTGCAAGGTTCTATCAATCTGAATCCATTTTGCTTTGTGCGCAAGTAGACTTTTGTATGAATCCTACCCTCTGTTTTATAAATGTGGTCCCTGGTACTGGACCTTGTCCTAAATCTTGACCTGGTTCTGGACCAAGTCCTAAACCTGGATGTGTACATGGTTCAGGGCTTGGTCCAGGTCCAGGTGGTACGCAGCGACCCGGGCGGGGGTGTTACCTCGTCCTGGCTGCTCTCCACCTTTGGGTTACTGGCCGTCCTTTTCAGGTTGCTGCTCAGGCTGATGCTGACTGTGGCGTCTGACTTGGAGCGCTGATGAGTTCGTTTGGAGGGCGACAGGCCGTGGTCTCCTCCAAGGGGTCCAGGGCCAGCTGTGTGAGATGTTACGGGACAGAAAGGTGTCAGAGTCAGGGGTTCCCTGCGAGCTCGAGGCCCTGCGGGTTTGAGTTCATCGGACAGGATGATTTTTCTCAGTTTGGTTCCTCTGGAGTGACGCTGAGTGGAGATGTGCATGTCGGAGGAGTAGGCTCCAAGAAGCCAGGCACACTGAAGACTGAAGGAGATGCTCTGTCTGCAGCGATGAACCTGGAAGACAAAACACAGGTATAAAGTTTGACCTCTGTCCTTTTAAATCAGGGGTGCCCACACTTTATAGGCATATGAGCTACTTTTGAAATGCTCAACATGATCTACCAACCAAATAAAACATATTGGCATTGCTGAAAACACAAAAAGTCTAATCCTTCACACTGAATATGTAGCTTAAAGGGCCCATATTGGACTTTTCTGGGACTTAATTTGAAGTATTGGTCCCTAAGATGATGTATCAGTGGTTTAAAGTAGGCAGTGTGTATTTCCATGTCCTTTCCTCTGCCTCTCTCTGGAGCAGCAGACAGAAGAGGCTGTTGATGAGCCCCTCCTCCAGTATGAGCCGGACTGGCTGACTTTGAGTGACAAGCGACCAGGCCTATCAGCAGCCTCTATTGGCGCCTTTGACAACCTCTGGCTGTGGAACGATCAGGTGGTTTCTTTAGTGACACCCGGCCCCGCCCATACCCAGACCACACCCACCACGTATGGCTTGATGGCATCCCCGACGTCTTCGTCCATGTGGATGTACATGTTGAGGAGCTGCGGCAGGAAGAAGTCCACCTCCTCGTGGAGGAAGCTGAAGAGCCGGTTCCCGATGTAGGCCTGGACGCCCGGCTCCTTTGAGTTGTGCAGGTAAGAGATGGCCATGGAGACATCAAACAGCTTGGACTCAAACAGGCGGAGCAGCCACGACTGTTTGGAGGGATTGTGTCTCTGCCGCCGCCGGGCGCTTTTCACCGAGCCGGGGGCCGGGCCTTCTGGGTCGTCCTCGTTCTCGCGGATCTTGGTCTGCTGCACGGCGGCCGTCAGAGCTGCGGGGGGACAGGGGGGTTCTGGACCGTTCTGCAGGTCTGTGACATCGCCCTCCACCTGCTGCAGCTTCACCTTCTGCAGCACCTCCCGACACGCCTGCTGAGCCACCTCAGCGTCGATGACCAGGGTGAGCTCCCCTGCCCCCTCGCTGATCACACCGAGGGGAGGGGTGAGGGCCTGGGGGGGGGCGCACGACGACGAGGGCGTGGAGGGGAGAGAGAGGGAGGAAGAGACGGAGAGGGAGGGGCTGTTCTGCTCAGAGGGGGCGGAGGAAAGCTCAGACTCTGTGTCGTCCATCATGGCGGCTGGGAAGCTCCGCCCTCCTCCACTGAAAGACAAACAAGAGATCACAGGTTGACGAGGAGAGCCCTGAGCAGGTTTTATTGATCTGATCAACACTGGTTATGATTAATATTGATAATCATCTCTAATAATCTGATCAGCAGTGTGTCTGGCCCCGTTCACACCTGGTCTTTACATCTGTCCTCTGTCAGATCTCACTTCCCTGCTCTACATGCAAATTAACACGTATGTCATTTGTGTGAGTTAAGCATGTTGTTGTGAGTCAGTTTACTGTGTGTGTTTGTGTCGTATTTGAACAGTTTAATGAAAGTATGGATCAATGTTGATCGAAGAGGAATCCCGTCATGTGACCCCAGCATTGATAAGACTGTGGACACATGTGATCGGAGTGTGTTCACACCGGAGCTAAGAGCTGTCCAGAGGTCAGATCACGTTAAACCACAAGTTAATACCACGTGAGAACGGAGTGTGTGTTTTGAGTCTGAACTGACAAAAGGTTTCATTGATCATTCTTCTTTGTTTACTCTGATGAAAGAGCTGAGCCTGCGTGTTTTAATGATAACACAACACACAGAGACACACACACTGAGGAATACATAGAGAGAAACAGACACACACACACACAGACACACAGTCTTGATCCACAATACAAAGTTTAAACCTTCCGGTCACTTAGGCTAGCGTTAGCTTAGCACAAACTATTCCACAGCCCAGACCCATCCGATAAGCCAACATGCAGCCAACAGTTACCAGATTTCTAGTCCTTAACCCTAACCCAGTCCCCATTAACCAGCTAACTAGAGATTAGCACTGTTGATAGCTTACAACACAAAGAGAACCAGCTACATGCTTCAGCAACACGGACACCGTTAGCGTTAGCATTGACCGGAGGGTATCAGAGTGTTTTCAAAGCCTAATGCTAAGCTATGGCTAGCCCCGCCGGGTCCCGGGCCCAGCGCCGGGCTGAGGTGAGTCGCTGTTACCTGCTGACGCTTCAGTCTCTCAGCTCAACTTTTATGTCCAGTTAGTTTCCATTGATTCAACACTGATCTGCCGCTGCGTCCGGTCTGCCTGCGCTGACAGAGCGCCCCCTGCTGCACCGGAGGGACGTTAGTGAACAACACTGATCACATGTTCTCTGAACACCGTCAGTCACGTTTGTATCAAACCAGCGATCTGACCAAACGGATCAAATATCAATAATCATAAGAATAATATTCAATAATATGATAATGGAAATATTACACTGACTATTATTATTGTTGTTACATATTTATTATCAGTTTATAAATAATGATTTTGCTTAATCTGAAACTTGATGTGAAAACTTATTTTATAACTTATCTGAACTCCATTTTCATGTTTTTACCAAGTTAATAATATAAATATATATATATATGTATATATCTATATGTATACATATATGTATAATGGCTGCATGAGTTGAGAAAGCCAGCAGACTTTGCTGGACTCTCAGATTGGTGTACAGAGCACGTGAGGCTGCAACCAGCTGCTCCACATGGATGAGACAGCAATCAGCCTCTTTTATTTAAAGTCCATATATCGTTTCACAACGTCTCCTGCGAGGAAAAGACCATTATGATGGAATTAGTTTGGTTTTAATTAGGCGCAGAAAGGTGGAACAACTGCACCTCGCAGACTGTGATCCACACCCTCCGCCATCTACTATGAATATATATTTATGGTAAAGACAAACAGACAGTTCAGTGTTTTATCAGACACATGTGAAAAGAGGAAACAGATGTGAGACACTGAACTTTATTTAAGCACAATGAGTTTACAGTGTGAGCAGCAGGAGGCGCTGCAGGAGATACTCTTGATCGACATGTTCGTACTATTCAGCGAACACTAAGAGCCAGCCGTCACACGGATGTGATCGTCTCACACCCAGATGTCGGACGTGCAGTCTCCTCCTGGATACCTCAGCTCATGGGCGAGAACCGGACCGCCGGGTTCTTTACCAAAATCCACTAGGAAGTTCTCGTTTAGGGTCAAACCTCCACTGATAGAGTTCACATCGATCTGCATCATCACCGAGCCGTCTCTGAACACACACACATACAGATGGCACAGGTCATGTACTGGATGAGGTCAGAGGTCACGCACTAGATGAGGTCAGAGGTCAAGTACTTGATGATGTCAGAGGTCATGTACTAGATGATGTCAGAGGTCACGTACTAGATGATGTCAGAGGTCACCTACTAAATGAGGTCAGAGGTCAACTAAGATGAGGTCAGACGTCACGTACTAGATGAAGTCAGAGGTCACATACTTGATGATGTCAGAGGTCACCTACTAGATGAGGTCAGAGGTCACGTACTAGATGAGGTCAGAGGTCACCTACTAGATGAGGTCGGAGGTCACATACTTGATGATGTCAGAGGTCACGTACTTGATGAGGTCAGAGGTCACGTACTTGATGAGGTCAGAGGTCATGTACTAGATGAGGTCAGAGGTCACGTACTTGATGAGGTCAGAGGTCATGTACTAGATGAGGTCAGAGGTCACGTACTAGATGAGGTCAGAGGTCACGTACTAGATGAGGTCAGAGGTCACGTACTAGATGAGGTCAGAGGTCACGTACTAGATGAGGTCAGAGGTCACGTACTAGATGAGGTCAGAGGTCACGTACTAGATGAGGTCAGAGGTCACGTACTTGATGAGGTCAGAGGTCATGTACTAGATGAGGTCAGAGGTCATGTACTAGATGAGGTCAGAGGTCATGTACTAGATGAGGTCAGAGGTCACGTACTTGATGAGGTCAGAGGTCACATACTAGATGAGGTCAGAGGTCACGTACTTGATGAGGTCAGAGGTCATGTACTAGATGAGGTCAGAGGTCACGTACTTGATGAGGTCAGAGGTCACGTACTAGATGAGGTCAGAGGTCACGTACATGATGAGGTCAGAGGTCATGTACTAGATGAGGTCAGAGGTCACGTACTAGATGAGGTCAGAGGTCACGTACTTGATGAGGTCAGGGTAGAACTGTTTGTCCCAGCTGCTGAACAGAGACGTCGTCACGTAAAGTCTGCGACCGTCCAAACTCAACTGTAACATCTGAGGACCTCCAGAGACACGCCTCCCCTGAGAGACAGACAGGGGACACAAAGACTTTCTCATTTCTGTCTCTTTTCCTCACTCGTTTCCTAAGTCCTGTCCTGTCTGTCTCACCTGGATGATGCGTGGGCGGGGCTGCGGCTGGTTTTCAGGGTCCTCCAGGACCCTGACTGGTCCGTCACTGACAATGCTTCCTCCTAGAAACACCTGGAAAAGACAGACAGGTGAACCGTCTCACTCTGATGTTTGACCACTATCATCACTGGACAAGCATTATGACATCATACCTGGCCGACCAATCTGGGGTTCTTCCTGTCTGTAATGTCATACTGTCTGATGTCACCGTGCAGCCAATTACTGAAGTAGAGGAAGCGGTCGTCCAATGAGATCAGGATGTCTGTGATCAGACCTGTAAGAACAGACAGGTCAGTCAGACAGGTAACTGGACAGAAAGACAAACCAGACACACAGGTAACAGGCCAGACAGACAGGTACCAGGCATCTCTGGCAGTTTCCATCCCTCCACCTTCTTGTTGGGAACATTGATCACTTTCTCAGCAGCCCATTGACCTTCCTGAAGAAACAGAACCAGATTAAAATCAGATTAAAACCTGATATTTTAACCAGATTAAATTAGAGATCCATCTGATGAACACTGGAATCTCAGTGGGATGAAGAAACGAGAAGCCTGTGGTACTAACCGGAGTTTTGTAGAATCTGAAGACGTTTGATTGCAGAGCACAGCCCACGTAGCCCTCGGTGGCGTCGGGGTCGTGGAGGAATCGGACCTCGAGAGGAATAGCGCCCTCTTCCCCCAGATTGAGCGTCTGCAGCTTTCTGTGGGTCGTCCAGTCCCAAACATGGATGGAGCTGCCGTAGTGACCTGAAATACCCACGGTTGTTGTAAAGTCACTGGAAGATCAGAACCAAGAGTCTGTATTTTCAGGACGATAACATCAGGTCGTTAAAGGGTTAAACGTCTGGCAGTAAAACGTAGACTCCTCCCGACTCACCTTCCTGGACGTGGGTCGGATTAAAACCACCTTCCAAAGCTTTAGGCGCACCCCATTCAGTGCTGATCATGACGTTGTGTCGAGGTTGGTACCAGAAGTCGTACCCAAAGGGCGCTGCTTCATTCGGATGCTCCCAATTCCCAACCACCTCAAACGTGTCACCATCCAGCAGAACAAATCCACCTGAGACGACAACAGCAGCTGTAACACTGGAACTGTCCACTAGAGGCTGCTGGTGGATTTGGTCTGTCTCTCACCTTTGCCGTTACCGGACGGATCTCCCATGCAGCTTATCATGATCTGACCGTTACCCAGACAATGAGACGTGTGAGGATTCGCCAGGTTGCATTTCCAGAACAGATCCACGGGTTCGACCATCTGAACACAAACACATCGACTCAGTGACTTTCATCTTCATCACAGAGACTCAACGGGGACACCTGGTGGTCGGAGGCATCATGTTTACAGGTTGTCAGTCTGTCTTATTCCTATGAAGACGATATCTCAAGAACACTTTTAAAGGGAATTTATTCTATTCTGGTACAAAAGTTCACACTTGGGGGTCAAAGATCACTGTGACCTCACAAACCCTGTTTTTCCTCATGAACATGATATATGAAGTACAGGAGAGAGAATCCTTTCTAATTTGAAACAGATGATTTTGAAAAGGATGTCTCAAAATTCTCGAAAGGAAGTCTTCTAATTTGCTACCGATGTTTAATCAGACTCAAGAAGGATTAGATGAGAATTCAGTGGTCAAAGGTCAAGGTCGCTGTGACCTCAAACCGCAAGGTGTGAACGATCCCGAGCTGCTGCAGGTGCGTGTGCTCTTCAGTGTCTCTGAGGAAACATGTTAATGATCGAACTGTGACTCAGCAGAATCTGACGACAACAAGCCAAAGGTTTTTGCAGCTGCAGTCCGACCTCAGCATGAACCTTCTTTATTCCTGAACGTCCAATCACGTGTACAGCTCTGAGTTTAGGTGTGAAACGTGGAGGACTCAGTTGATTCAGACCAGGACTCGGCTGACGACCTCTGACCTCCAGTTTCATAGCAAAATATCTTAAGTCTCCTCTTTGTTCGTGCCGACTGAATAAAAACTGTGTGAACACAAGTATCTTTGTTTAGGATCTTCTCACCTGATCATAGATCAGGTCTGAACAGCTCGGTCGCTGAACCCTCAGTGATTGGCTGAGGTCGTTTGTACCTTGTGCAGCTGAGGCGCTCTGGGATTCGTCCCGACGTCGACCACGTAGATCCTGGAGGAGACGAGCGACGGCAGAATCAGACGGTTTCGGCTCTTGGAGGCGTCTCCGAAGCAGCTGCTGCAGGCGTTCCACCCGGAGTGATGCAGCTCGTCCCGGAGGTTCGGCATCGGCAGCCGGTGGATCACCTGAGAGGACAGAGGTCAAAGGTCACAGACGGTTTAAAGGTGATTTCATCCTGTGGTTGTAATGCAGCAGGGACCGGACCTGACAGTAGGCAGCAGACTGCGGGTCCACGTCGACGGTTGCCAGGTAATCTGGTTTGAGGACCTCAGTGTTCCGGTAGATACACGGAAGGTAGACAATCTGCTCCCGGGGACCTACAACCACACAACACCACAACTGTGAGTGTGTGTCTGTGTGTGTGTGTGTGCCTGCATGTCTGTGTGCGAGTGTGTGTTTGTGTCTCACCCTTCATGGCCTCCAGCGGGCTGCGGTATCCTGGTCCACATCCTGAACAGTTGGCTGAGAAAACACAACAACATTTAAAAGACATGAGCCTAAGGGGTCAGGGGTCAGAGGTCACAGAGGTCACAGCCTGATCTCTGCTGGACGACGTCCAATCAGACGCAGGATCAGCAGCTTCTCATTCCCCAACTTCACTTCAGCTTTTATTTATCAGACGATCACACAGCAGGAGGTTTAATAATCGACATGACAACACACAACTACACAATACACAGAGGTTTATTAATGATCACACACACACACACACACACACACACACACACACACACTCTCACTCTCACTCTCACTCTCAATCACTCTCACTCTCACATTCTCTCTCTCCCTCTAAGATTTAAAGGGACAGGCCCTGACGACACATTCCTGTTCCTGAAGTTGAAGTCGAGCTGTTACAGAACGATAGTGAAATAATTTGCTCCAGAGAAAAAGTAAATCTGATTTAACATCATTTAAGATTCATGCTGTGACATTAATGTGTCAGAGTGAAGTTCGTTAAAGAGCAATAGAACACTGGTCTTCCTGTATGTGAGGACTCCCACTGACCTCATGTCAGTAAAATCTTCTTAAAAGACTTGAATCTCATTCTTTATCTTTTATCATAACTAAAGAAACAGAACATGATTCCAAACAAAACTCAACCCTCAAACAACCAACATGTCCTCAACATGTACAAATGTCCCCCCCCCCCCCTCCAATCAGTGCTGAAGTTAACTTTTCAGTGAACTTTCCCTTTAACATCTAACAAGTGAGTGAAGTGGTAAAGCTCACCCATGTTGGAGCTGCTGATCCGAGCAGGTGGTGAAGCTCTGGAGTCTCGGTCTCACTCTCCCTGAGAAGAGCTAGAGAGTTATATAAGCACAGAGTCCGATGTCAGCAGAGGACATTAACCCTGTTATGCCCAGAGACTCCAGTCACAAGGAATCAGTCAGTTGGTTGTATGGGTTGAATTTCACTGACGAACAGAGTGTCTGAAAGGGTAAATGCATACTTCTGTGTTTCTTTGAGTGTGTCGGTGATCCGTGTGCGAGTGTGTGTCTGTGTGTGTGTACTTCACCTGTTCTCCAGTCAGTAATGATTGACAGTGTAAGGTTCATTGGTGGACTCTGACCTCAGACTGTAAATAAAGATGGACGACATGACGGCTCCCTACAGTGAAGCCAAGTCATCTCTATCGCCCCCTGGTGTCTGGCTGCAGTACAGGTCATAAACCTCCTCCATGTAAGTAGAAAGGACAGGGACCAAACCAAAAAATTACATGAGAAGATAATTACATGTTTAAAGATGGTTTCTGTCATTTCAGGTTGTTTTTATCACATTGTTTAATTTGATCACTTGTAAAAAATAACAGAAGAACGTGTATAAAATATTAACACTGTTAATAACCAGTTAATGATCCTAATAGTGTGAGCAACATTTAATGAAGCAGAAGTCACCGATCAGGTTCTTTCCCTGTGACTCATGGTGTTTGTGAAGTTGACCCTGAGGATTACATGATAATTATATTTGAAGTCAATCAGAAACAAATCAGATGACGGAACATTCTGAATCTGCCAGATTCTGGCTAGGGCAGGACTCAGACTCATCTCCTGGGATTCTAATGTTCACTCAGTTCACACACATAGATCTCACAATGCGTAGTCAACATAATAATAAATAATAATAATAATAAAATCCTCTTAAAAGACTTGAATCTCTTTATTTCTGAAGTCTCACCAGGTCAAATCTCCTTCACCCTTCGCATGTGGATTTAACCGACCAATCAAACAGTTTAGGTCACCAACTGTCAGAAATTAGTCTCAAGGAGGAAGTTAAAATTAAAGAAAGACTTCTGATTGGACGAGAATGAGTAAACATCTGAGTGCATGGTGAGTCATCAAACAGTGGAAGTTTTCTTACAGAAAAAACAACAACAATTGAAATGTAAAGGTTGTTTTTTTATAACAGAGAAATTCAGAGATTCAACCTGGAACATAAATTATTAGAGGGTTTGACAAATCGACGTCTGAGTTTTTTGGCTCCGCCCCTGCAGCTGCCGGATGATGAGGTCAGTGGATCAGGCCAAGTTGTTCAGAACATCTGGATTCACACTCAGATTCATGTCGCAACAAGAACTCTTCCTGGAAAATAAGTTTGATAAACTTTATTTAATTTGTCTTGTTCATGGTCCTATATTTATTCATGTTTATGGGTCTGAATATTCACATTATCGATTATTGGATGCATCATTAACTGATGTTTATAAACGTAACTTATAACAAGTGTCACAACCAGCACAGACTCGACCGGTTCCCCCCTGTCAGCCGTTGATTGGCTGACAGGTTGCTATGGAGGCAGAGCTTGATCAATGAAACCAGATCGTCTCCAGAAAGATTTTCAACGTCCAGAGAAACAAACATGATCCGATGAGTTCAAATGTCCGTGAGCAAATGTTTACATCACCTGGAGGAGAAACGTCCATGTCCCTATACAACGTCAGGACAGGTGTAAATTCAGATAATCTACTGAGTGTCTTTCAATCAGCCAATCAGGTTTCAGTGTTAGATCCTGTCCGTCTCCCACCTGATCTGAACCCTGGACAAGTTCACCTGAAGTCCACAGCACCTGCAGCAGAGCGTGAGGTCTTCACCAAGAGATGTGCGTTTCTTTAAATGAAAGCCCAGAATCTCACAGTCAGCTGAGGTGGTTGTCCCACACCAACATGTCCACCACATGTCCACCACATGTCCACCAACATGTCCACCACATGTCCACTTGTCTTGTTTTTTTGGCTCCAGTTGAAATAAAGACCATCAGGGACGACTCGGTGTTAACAGTTCTACATCCATGTCTTTATCGGCTGTTCATCTTTTGTCTATCGTGTCGTCAGCGTCGGCCTCTACAGCCTCTGTCCTGCTCTTTATCTTCCACTCATCTCCGACTTCCTCTCCTATCACGATCCTGGTCTCTCGTCTCTCCTTATTCACCTCCTTTCTGTCTTCCTCTGTCTCCCTTCCGTCCTCCTCACTATCCTCCTCTATCGTCTTATGCTTCCTCGAGTTATCTTGTTGACCATGCTCTTTCACCTCAGTCTCCTTGTTCTCTCTCCTGTCCTTTACCTCCCTCTCTACCTTTTCAATCCTCTCCTGTTTCTCCTCTGATGTCTCCAGTCCTACTCCTTCTGGTTCCTCCGTGGTATCCTCTTCGTCTTCCAGCTCCAGCAGACCAGATGAAGTGGTTTCCTGAGATTCAGGACCCAGAATGGTCTCAGTCAGGCTCTTGAAGAGATCAAGTTGGACCTCCTCTGGCTTTTGACTTGTCATTGTCTCTTCTCCCTCCTCCTCTTTCGGAAGAAGACCTGTCAGCCTAAATGAATTTCCCCACAGCTGGGAGAGTTTGTTCAAGTGCATTAGGGCCTCGACCATCCAGTCAACCAGTAGCTGGGCCACATTTGCTTGGAGCTGCTGGGGTGACGTCTCCTCCAGCTCCTTTGGATTTCCATCAATGAACTTTGCCCAGCGCAGCAGCATGAAGCGCTGCAGCACCGGCTTCACACAAATGTCCAGAGGCTGAAGGCTGAAGGAACAACCTCCAGGAATCATTGCAGGGAGCGTACCTGACCCACTGATGGATGTAAGAAACTGGTCGCCCATGTGTTCCCGGTGTCGGTCCAAGACCAGGATTGATCTACTGGGCTGAGCTCGACTGCAAACATGCTGATGCCAGATCTTGTTAGTCCAAAGATCAAGGGCTTCTTCTACTAAGAGACTCTCGGGTCCAGCCTCCAGCAGGATGAACTCAGGCAGGACTTTCTCTTCCAGCTGCCGGTTTGCTAGCACCAGAGACGGCAGCATGGTACCATCTGCCAGTGCTGCCAGGAACACAGTTACAAGAGGTAAAGACCCAATTAGTTCCAGAGCCTCTGAGCGGCGTGACTTGTCCTGGACTAACCTTAAATCCACAAAAAGACATAACTCATCCATCGCAGCAACTGTGCTTTCAGACAATTTGTGGACCTTGATGATCTTGTGGGTAAACTTCCTGAAGGACGTGACTTTGGCTTCCAGGGAAGACGGCAGGGTTCGAGGTAGTTTGGAGGCTGTGCCGGTGTTCTGGATGCCCAGCTGGTGATGCAGCATGAAGCTCACCGCCCAGTCATATGAGATGCGGAAGGAGTCACTGAACCCTCCCTTCTTCTTCAGTGTGGAGACTTTGTGGAAGAGGTTACTCTCTGTGATCGGAAGCTGCTGTTCACGCATGGACAGCACCCAGGCCACCAGGCGACTGCCACCATCACCGTGGACATTCTGTTCCTGCTCACGTTGCCTCAGGCGCTTCTTGGCCTCCTTCAGCCACGTTTGGATGAGCTTGGTCTCAGTAGAAAAGACCCTGGAGGCCTGGCCGAGACCGTCACACAGAGCAAACAGAGCAACTCTCAGTTGCCGGGCGCTGAGACTATCGTCACGCTCTTTCAAGGGGGACAAGTTGCTTGCTAGCTGGGCGGAGCAGTTCATTGTGGACTGCAAGTCAGACACCGGATGTTTTACTTCTTTGATTAATTCCTGCTTAATATCTTCAGTTTCTACATCCATGTCATCAAAATCATCCACTCTCTCATCATCAGAAAAGTCCTCCACAGGGGCCATCGCCGCGTCCATGTTGTCTTTGACCTCGTCCACCTCCACTGCTCCACTACAGCACAAAAACACAAATGTTCTTCTGTTAATGAGGATGAAAGCAAAGTAATATCAAAACATACAAGATGGAAAAACATGAATGATCTTGACAACGTCAAATCCAATTTAGCATAAGAATGTGAGAAATGTTTACCTTATTCTATCCTTGAGAAATCCAACTTTTGTTGAACCTGTTAAAACAACAGAGATGAAACATTTAATGTCAAAAGTTTAACAGTAATAAATCCAACTTGGTTTCAGAGCTGAGCAGGAGCTCTGACATTCACTGTAGACTGACCTTTGTTCAGAGGGGACAGACCATGATAGTCCCAGAAGCAGCTCGGGTGCTTACACAGGTTAGCTTTACAGATGACGCAGCCGTACACGCTCTCATGTCGAATGTTCTTCAAGTTGCAGTTCTTGCACCTCTTGGAGATGGCGCTGATCTTTACCATTCTGTGTCTTTGTTTAACTACTTCTTCGGCCACCTCCATTCTCATTCCGCGGGAGCTAGCAATCTCCATGGTCTCAAAGTATTTCTGGGCACACTTGGCGAGCTGGTTCCCCAAACGCTTGCGGAAGTTGACTTGAGTAAAGAGGCCATCTTGCACCCAGGCAGGTGGGTTCTCCTTGCGACTCTCTCGCAGTACGATGAAGGAGTTCACGATGCACAGGTTGATCAGAAACCAGAAGAGACTGCGCCAGTGTCGGTCCTGAGGGATTCCTCCAAGCGGGTTGCAGGCCAGCAGCTGCTTGCAGATGTCGACCCCTCGCATGTTCTCCTGCAGAAGGCGAAAGGCCAGAGGGCGATTGATGGGGTCCAAGCCACCCACTTTGGTCTGAGACCTCCTCCAAACAGTGTCTGGTTCACCCGGAGCTGCATTCGTTGACAGGCAACCCATCTCCTTGGTGTCCCTCCAGCGAGTGGCCAGTAGGGAGCCAAACTGCCTTTGCAGGAAGTCCCCAGGTTTCCCCACCTGACCCTCCTCCCACAGTTCTGCGGGCAAGATAGGGCTGGGTGGAGGGAAGGAGCTGGAGGCGTAGATGCCCTGGTTCAGAAGCTTTTGCATGAGTGGGACAGAAGTTAGGGAGTTGGCCAGGTAGAGCTGATGGTGTTTGTCCTCAAGACCCTTCACCAGGCCTGGCACCACGGTGAAGCCTGGCTCCTTGCCCGCCTTCTCCCCCACTTGGATGAAGAAACGGTGGCAGTAGCCTGACTTGGAATCACAGAGCAGCCACACCTGAGGCTGGGTCTTTGGATTCCTTTTAACTTGGCAGCTCTCCTCCTCCAGGCTTGGCAGCAGCGCCCTGTCGATGGTCAGGCTGCAGTTTGGTCGGTAAGTGTTCCACATAGCTCCACCCAGGATATCAAGCATTGGCCTGAAGATGTGCAGAGAGTCGCTGGGGTTATTGGTGCCGCGATACTCATCTATGGCGAAGCTGCCCATGCGGATGTTTTCAGCAATCTGCTTGAAGCGTTTGAAACTCATGGCTCGGTAGAAGGTGTAGCTGTTGTCGTAGTGACTCCAGGACCAGTAGTGTGATGGGTCGGGCAGGTTCTGAACCCCCATCAAAACGACCAAGCCGATGAAACCTTTGATTTCCTGCGTGGTGACAGGTACCCACTTTGGATAGAAGGAACCCAGGAACTGGCAGGTCTTAGCATGGGCATTGGTCTCGTTGGTGATCAGTTCCACTATTGCTGCAGGGAAGAGGAGGTTGAAGAAGTCAATGGCATCGCTGTTCTTGGTCAGGTGGTGATGAGGCCCACTGCTCTCCATGAAGGCTGCAATGGGAGACTTGGTGCTGTCGCTCTCGACTGGCTGCTTCCAAGAAGCTGCTGCCCTCCAGGATGGATCAGGCAAGTCCTTCTGGTCTGGGTCCTGCTCTCCTGAAGAACACTGCTCTCCATCATAGCAGAACTGGATGTCAGATTCCACATACGCTGAAAAGAAGCATGATAATATATTTTATAATATTTATTAATCAAAAATCAATAGTTGAATAAGTTCCACTCAGATCCACAGGAATTAGGAGGTTAGTTTTCATGTTGTTAGCCAAAACAAAGAAGATGCATCTAAATAAATATCTGAAGATCCTCAGTCATCCAGGTCACAGTATATTCAGAAGATGAACAAGTAAACATAGAAAACACAAACAAGGCCGGTTGTCTATGTTTACTTGTACAACTCCTGAAGATGTGAATGTGGTATTCAAACTGCAGAATAACTGAAAGTCTTCATTTGCATCAGGCCTTGTGGCGACTCCGACCTCAGGTCAAGAAAAGGCCGACCTTTCCTACTTGTGTTGGAAGCTGTTGACCAATCACAACCGAGTGGGCTTTATCAGGAGGGGGGCTTAAGGGAAGGTTCTTGCACCATTTTTAAAGTAAAATTTAAAGCTTTTGAAGACCTTGATAAATATAATTTAAGACCCAAAAAATCTCAACACATTTTTTGATGAAGAGAATTTATATAAACCTATTAATAAGCTTAATAAGATGTCAGATGATAGCCCAGACCGAGAGCTTGAGCTATTTACTGTTTTCTTTAGTGATTAATAACTAATAACATTTGTTTATTTAGTTTACTGTTTTGTTAGTATAAGTAGTTATATTATATCTTAATAATAATGATAAACAATAGTCATATGGTTTTAGTTAGTTTTGGTAGTTTATGCTTTTGTTTTGAAGGTAGTGAGCATCTGCTGATATATATATATATTTGTTTTATATATGGTTAAGGAGCATAAGCAGCCAGGCACCAGGGATGTTTGTAAAAATGTAAAAATAAACGCACAAAACGTGAGACCTTCCCGGACCTGCTTATACATGGAGACATGGGTCGTGTGGCCCAGGGGGTAGAGTGGTCGTTCTCCAACAAGAGGTTGCCGGTTCAATCCCCACTCTTCCCTATCTGCATGCTGAAGTGTCCGTGGCAAGATACTGAACCCCTAAAATGGCCCCTCATAAATGTTGAGTGTACTGGTTGTGTGTCGCTTTGGACAAATGCTCAGCAAAATGACATGTAATGATAAGAGACATCGCGGCGTCACATGCTCAGTGCAGTTCCATAGCTGACCACTTAATAACACAGGGAATTGTGTGGTGCTGTTTCGTGATCTGCCCATGTGAATACCTATTATTCCGTGTTTCACTATTTAAAAACATAAAACTGTCAGAGTCTCAGTACTAAAGATCTAAAGACATTTTTATGTCGAAGCACTTTCACAAGTTTCCCATCAGCCTTAATTGCACCGCCTGCAAATTTTATACTTGGCAGCAAATTTATGGTCATTTTAAGACAATTTAATTTCTGTAGATTTTAATTTAAGATTTCTTAAGGAGCTGCAGAAGCCCTGTAAAGAGACAGGCGCTAAGTGTTTGCGACAGAGGCTGAAACGAGGAGCTGCAGCGATGGGCGGTCGGAGGAAAGTGATTCTGAACATTAGAGCATGAAAACATTTTACATTAACAACACTTTCCTGAAGTTTCAATGTGTAACAGCTTCATGAGGCTTTTGTTTCTGATTCTTCTCTTGACTCAGAACAAACTCCAACATTATAAAGAAACTGAGTTCATGAACCAGGAGATCGAGATCTGAGATCAGTTTCTCACTGACACGGTGGAGACCAAAGCTGCTTTCAGATCCTCTGCACTTTCTCTGGAGAACATGTGGGAAGGAAAATGTCAGAGAGAGAAACCCTCCAGAGTTTCTACAGGTTTCTCTGTCTGCTCTTTTATGAACGGTCCCTTGTTGTTTTTTCTTAATGGCTTCTTCAAGTGTTGCGCCTGTTGCAAAGCAATTCACCTCCAGAACACTAGGGGGAGTAACGTGTTTTGTTGAAGACGACCTTAGAGACGACTTCTTTGTGTGTGGCACTCGTCATCGTCTGTTTATTTACGTCACTCTGCGGCTCCTCAGAGCCTCTTTGTGGAGGACACATCCTCCAGTTATACAAGTGGTCATACTTTCAGATCTCTTCTGCCAAACGCTCTTCTATTTGGTCCATATTCGTTCTTCTTAATCTTCCGTGGTTTCTGCCGGTAATATGTGGCATGAAACCGGAAATGCGACTCTGGAAAGGATGTAGTTAGCGGACCAATCACAGCCATGCGGGCTGCGTGAGGCTTACGTAGCTTCGCCGTATAGTAAGAAAAATTGGGCGACGCACGTCAGCACGTAAGAATAGATACATAAGCACGTCAGCACTTAAAGGGCTCTTGCGCTTGCGGGCCCTTTAGTGTTTGAGACGAGACGTCTTTACTCAAACTTGTTTCTTTGATTCGTCTATATATTTAAACATCTTATAATATTTCCCTGGGATCTACTTTATTCTATTCTATTATTTGAACTTCATTAATTATCCTGATTTAAAAAAACATTTTGTCTTGTTTTTGCTGGTGAATTACAGAATTTTTTTTCTTTTTATTAATGATTATTTATTCTTTTTCTTTTAATGATAAAATTATTATTTAACTATAAAATAAAATAAATGTTCAAGTCCATTTGTTTCAGTTGATTTTATTTTTTCTCTGTTTCTGATGTTGGCTTTGTATAAAACTGTTGTTAAAATAATGGTTTGTTGTTGCAGTGACTCCTCGTGTTGTGTTGACGTCTCAGTGTGTGTCGTCTTACTCCTGATGCGACACGTGGCGCTGTGGTGCTCCGGGTTCTTCAGCAGGTGGTCGGCCATGTGGTCGGCGTTCTGAGGCCTGAAGTCGCAGCGGGAGCACTGCAGCAGGAACGGACTGGAGGACACAGACACACTGTTAGTCACACGAGTCTGGGACGCCACCTGCAGGAGGGTTACCTGCTTTATTTTGAACGGCCCCTTGTTGTTTTTTCTTAATGGCATGAAAAACCCAGTCACATATACACATATAATCATTTGTGTGTCTTGTATAAAACAACTGTTCTTTAACGCTAAATTCAATACAAAATCCTGTTAGTCAATTAAAGCAGAAACAACATGAACCGGATCAGATCAACACCCGATGGAGGAGTCTCACCTTGGAGGAGGAAGTCTGTGCAGAAGAACAACTTTGTCTTTGGAGCGCGGAACGTGGTGACTGAAACGAGTCATCAACAATCAGACATTAATCAACTTTGAAAGCCTGTGTGTGCTACTGCAGTAACGTGTGTATCACTGTGTACTAGAAGTACTAGAAGAACTAGAAGAACTACAAGTTCACTTACTGTATCATGTGAGCAGCGTAGGCTCTGGAGCAGCAGCTGCTGTACGGACACAGCAGACAGTGCACGTGTGTCGGGTAGTGAGCCGACAAATCAGAGGCATCCGTTCCACACTCCAAACACACCAACCTGTCTCCGTCACACGATGACGTCCTGCAGGAGGACGACACGTCAGAGAGGACGACAGGTCAGAGAGGACGACAGGTCAGAGAGGACGACAGGTCAGAGAGGACGACAGGTCAGAGAGGACGACACGTCAGAGAGGACGACACGTCAGAGAGGACGACACGTCAGAGAGGACGACAGGTCAGAAAGGACGACACGTCAGAGAGGTAGACACGTCAGAGAGCACGACAGGTCAGAGAGGACGACAGGTCAGAGAGGACGACACGTCAGAGAGGACGACAGGTCAGAGAGGACGACAGGTCAGAGAGGACGACAGGTCAGAGAGGACGACACGTCAGAGAGGACGACAGGTCAGAGAGGACGACAGGTCAGAGAGGACGACAGGTCAGAGAGGACGACACGTCAGAGAGGACGGCACGTCAGAGAGGACGACAGGTCAGAGAGGACGACAGGTCAGAGAGGACGACACGTCAGAGAGGACGGCAGGTCAGAGAGGACGACAGGTCAGAGAGGACGACACGTCAGAGAGGACGGCACGTCAGAGAGGACGACAGGTCAGAGAGGACGACAGGTCAGAGAGGACGACACGTCAGAGAGGACGACAGGTCAGAGAGGACGACACGTCAGAGAGGACGACAGGTCAGAGAGGACGACACGTCAGAGAGGACGACAGGTCAGAGAGGACGACAGGTCAGAGAGGACGACACGTCAGAGAGGACGACAGGTCAGAGAGGACGACACGTCAGAGAGGACGACAGGTCAGAGAGGACGACAGGTCAGAGAGGACGACAGGTCAGAGAGGACGACACGTCAGAGAGGACGACAGGTCAGAGAGGACGACACGTCAGAGAGGACGACAGGTCAGAGAGGACGACACGTCAGAGAGGACGACAGGTCAGAGAGGACGACAGGTCAGAAAGGACGACACGTCAGAGAGGACGACACGTCAGAGAGGTAGACACGTCAGAGAGGACGACAGGTCAGACAGGAAGACAGGTCAGAGAGGACGACAGGTCAGAAAGGACGACACGTCAGAGAGGACGACAGGTCAGAGAGGTAGACACGTCAGAGAGGTAGACACGTCAGAGAGCACGACAGGTCAGAGAGGACGACAGGTCAGACCGGAAGACAGGTCAGAGAGGACGACAGGTCAGAAAGGACGACACGTCAGAGAGGCAGACAAGTCAGAGAGGTAGACACGTCAGAGAGCACGACAGGTCAGAGAGGACGACAGGTCAGACAGGAAGACAGGTCAGAGAGGACGACAGGTCAGAGAGGACGACACGTCAGAGAGGACGACAGGTCAGAAAGGACGACACGTCAGAGAGGACGACAGGTCAGAGAGGACGACACGTCAGAGAGGACGACAGGTCAGAGAGGACGACACGTCAGAGAGGACGACAGGTCAGAGAGGACGACAGGTCAGAAAGGACGACACGTCAGAGAGGACGACACGTCAGAGAGGTAGACACGTCAGAGAGGACGACAGGTCAGACAGGAAGACAGGTCAGAGAGGACGACAGGTCAGAAAGGACGACACGTCAGAGAGGACGACAGGTCAGAGAGGTAGACACGTCAGAGAGGTAGACACGTCAGAGAGCACGACAGGTCAGAGAGGACGACAGGTCAGAGAGGACGACAGGTCAGAGAGGACGACAGGTCAGAGAGGACGACAGGTCAGAAAGGACGACACGTCAGAGAGGCAGACACGTCAGAGAGGTAGACACGTCAGAGAGCACGACAGGTCAGAGAGGACGACAGGTCAGAGAGGACGACAGGTCAGAGAGGACGACAGGTCAGAGAGGACGACACGTCAGAGAGGACGGCACGTCAGAGAGGACGACAGGTCAGAGAGGACGACACGTCAGAGAGGACGACAGGTCAGAGAGGACGACACGTCAGAGAGGACGACAGGTCAGAGAGGACGACACGTCAGAGAGGACGACAGGTCAGAGAGGACGACAGGTCAGAGAGGACGGCACGTCAGAGAGGACGACAGGTCAGAGAGGACGACAGGTCAGAGAGGACGACACGTCAGAGAGGACGACAGGTCAGAGAGGACGACAGGTCAGAAAGGACGACACGTCAGAGAGGACGGCACGTCAGAGAGGACGACAGGTCAGAGAGGACGACAGGTCAGAGAGGACGACACGTCAGAGAGGACGACAGGTCAGAGAGGACGACAGGTCAGAGAGGACGACAGGTCAGAGAGGACGACACGTCAGAGAGGACGACACGTCAGAGAGGACGACAGGTCAGAGAGGACGACAGGTCAGAGAGGACGACACGTCAGAGAGGACGACAGGTCAGAGAGGACGACAGGTCAGAGAGGACGACACGTCAGAGAGGACGACAGGTCAGAGAGGACGACACGTCAGAGAGGACGACAGGTCAGAGAGGACGACAGGTCAGAGAGGACGACAGGTCAGAAAGGACGACACGTCAGAGAGGACGACACGTCAGAGAGGTAGAAACGTCAGAGAGGACGACAGGTCAGACAGGAAGACAGGTCAGAGAGGACGACAGGTCAGAAAGGACGACACGTCAGAGAGGACGACAGGTCAGAGAGGTAGACACGTCAGAGAGGTAGACACGTCAGAGAGCACGACAGGTCAGAGAGGACGACAGGTCAGACAGGAAGACAGGTCAGAGAGGACGACAGGTCAGAAAGGACGACAAGTCAGAGAGGCAGACACGTCAGAGAGGTAGACACGTCAGAGAGCACGACAGGTCAGAGAGGACGACAGGTCAGACAGGAAGACAGGTCAGAGAGGACGACAGGTCAGAAAGGACGACACGTCAGAGAGGTAGACACGTCAGAGAGCACGACAGGTCAGAGAGGACGACAGGTCAGAGAGGACGACACGTCAGAGAGGACGACAGGTCAGAGAGGACGACACGTCAGAGAGGACGACAGGTCAGAGAGGACGACAGGTCAGAGAGGACGACAGGTCAGAGAGGACGACACGTCAGAGAGGACGACAGGTCAGAGAGGACGACAGGTCAGAGAGGACGACACGTCAGACAGGAAGACAGGTCAGAGAGGACGACAGGTCAAAGAGGACGACACTTCAGACAGGAAGACAGGTCAGAGAGGACGACAGGTCAGAGAGGACGACAGGTCAGAGAGGACGACAGGTCAGAGAGGACGACACGTCAGAGAGGACGGCACGTCAGAGAGGACGACAGGTCAGAGAGGACGACAGGTCAGAGAGGACGACACGTCAGAGAGGACGACAGGTCAGAGAGGACGACACGTCAGAGAGGACGACAGGTCAGAGAGGACGACACGTCAGAGAGGACGACAGGTCAGAGAGGACGACAGGTCAGAGAGGACGACACGTCAGAGAGGACGACAGGTCAGAGAGGACGACAGGTCAGAGAGGACGACACGTCAGAGAGGACGACAGGTCAGAGAGGACGACACGTCAGAGAGGACGACACGTCAGAGAGGACGACAGGTCAGAGAGGACGACACGTCAGAGAGGACGACAGGTCAGAAAGGACGACACGTCAGAGAGGACGACACGTCAGAGAGGTAGACACGTCAGAGAGGACGACAGGTCAGACAGGAAGACAGGTCAGAGAGGACGACAGGTCAGACAGGAAGACACGTCAGAGAGGACGACAGGTCAGAGAGGTAGACACGTCAGAGAGGTAGACACGTCAGAGAGCACGACAGGTCAGAGAGGACGACAGGTCAGACAGGAAGACAGGTCAGAGAGGACGACAGGTCAGAAAGGACGACACGTCAGAGAGGCAGACACGTCAGAGAGGTAGACACGTCAGAGAGCACGACAGGTCAGAGAGGACGACAGGTCAGACAGGAAGACAGGTCAGAGAGGACGACAGGTCAGAAAGGACGACACGTCAGAGAGGCAGACACTTCAGAGAGGTAGACACGTCAGAGAGCACGACAGGTCAGAGAGGACGACAGGTCAGACAGGAAGACAGGTCAGAGAGGACGACAGGTCAGAAAGGACGACACGTCAGAGAGGTAGACACGTCAGAGAGCACGACAGGTCAGAGAGGACGACAGGTCAGAGAGGACGACACGTCAGAGAGGACGACAGGTCAGAGAGGACGACAGGTCAGAGAGGACGACACGTCAGAGAGGACGACACGTCAGAGAGGATGACAGGTCAGAGAGGACGACACGTCAGAGAGGACGACAGGTCAGAGAGGACGACAGGTCAGAGAGGACGACACGTCAGACAGGAAGACAGGTCAGAGAGGACGACAGGTCAGAGAGGACGACACTTCAGACAGGAAGACAGGTCAGAGAGGACGACAGGTCAGAGAGGACGACAGGTCAGAGAGGACGACACGTCAGACAGGAAGACAGGTCAGAGAGGACGACAGGTCAGAGAGGACGACAGGTCAGACAGGAAGACACGTCAGAGAGGACGACACGTCAGAGAGGACGACAGGTCAGAGAGGTAGACACGTCAGAGAGGACGACAGGTCAGAGAGGACGACACGTCAGAGAGGACGACACGTCAGAGAGGACGACACGTCAGAGAGGACGACACGTCAGAGAGGACGACAGGTCAGAGAGGACGACAGGTCAGAGAGGACGACACGTCAGACAGGAAGACAGGTCAGAGAGGACGACAGGTCAGAGAGGACGACAGGTCAGAGAGGACGACACGTCAGAGAGGACGACAGGTCAGAGAGGACGACACGTCAGAGAGGACGACAGGTCAGAGAGGACGACAGGTCAGAGAGGACGACACGTCAGAGAGGACGACAGGTCAGAGAGGACGACACGTCAGAGAGGACGACAGGTCAGAGAGGACGACAGGTCAGAGAGGACGACACGTCAGAGAGGACGACAGGTCAGAGAGGACGACAGGTCAGAGAGGACGACAGGTCAGAGAGGACGACAGGTCAGAGAGGACGACAGGTCAGAGAGGACGACACGTCAGAGAGGACGACAGGTCAGAGAGGACGACACGTCAGAGAGGACGACAGGTCAGAGAGGACGACAGGTCAGAGAGGACGACACGTCAGAGAGGACGACAGGTCAGAGAGGACGACACGTCAGAGAGGACGACACGTCAGAGAGGACGACAGGTCAGAGAGGACGACACGTCAGAGAGGACGACAGGTCAGAGAGGACGACACGTCAGAGAGGACGACACGTCAGAGAGTACGACAGGTCAGAGAGGACGACAGGTCAGAGAGGACGGCACGTCAGAGAGGACGACAGGTCAGAGAGGACGACAGGTCAGAGAGGACGACAGGTCAGAGAGGACGACACGTCAGAGAGGACGACACGTCAGAGAGGACGACAGGTCAGAGAGGACGACAGGTCAGAGAGGACGACACGTCAGAGAGGACGACAGGTCAGAGAGGACGACAGGTCAGAGAGGACGACACGTCAGAGAGGACGACAGGTCAGAGAGGACGACACGTCAGAGAGGACGACAGGTCAGAGAGGACGACAGGTCAGAGACAGGACGACACGTCAGAGAGGACGACAGGTCAGAGAGGACGACAGGTCAGAGAGGACGACACGTCAGAGAGGACGACAGGTCAGAGAGGACGACACGTCAGAGAGGACGACAGGTCAGAGAGGACGACACGTCAGAGAGGACGACACGTCAGAGAGGACGACAGGTCAGAGAGGACGACACGTCAGAGAGGACGACAGGTCAGAGAGGACGACACGTCAGAGAGGACGACACGTCAGAGAGTACGACAGGTCAGAGAGGACGACAGGTCAGAGAGGACGGCACGTCAGAGAGGACGACAGGTCAGAGAGGACGACAGGTCAGAGAGGACGACAGGTCAGAGAGGACGACACGTCAGAGAGGACGACACGTCAGAGAGGACGACAGGTCAGAGAGGACGACAGGTCAGAGAGGACGACACGTCAGAGAGGACGACAGGTCAGAGAGGACGACAGGTCAGAGAGGACGACACGTCAGAGAGGACGACAGGTCAGAGAGGACGACACGTCAGAGAGGACGACAGGTCAGAGAGGACGACAGGTCAGAGAGGACGACACGTCAGAGAGGACGACAGGTCAGAGAGGACGACACGTCAGAGAGGACGACAGGTCAGAGAGGACGACACGTCAGAGAGGACGACACGTCAGAGAGGACGACAGGTCAGAGAGGACGACACGTCAGAGAGGACGACAGGTCACCTGTGGACTCGGCGGTTGACTGCTCTCTTGATTGGACATCGGGACCTGGAGAGAGCAGGGCTGCTCTGGATTGGAGATCTCTGCGGCTCTGTCTTGATGTGAATTGGCTGGACGAGGGGGGGGGGGGGTCTGGAGGAGCCGCCCACCAGCTGAGGACATCGGAGGCCTGAACTTCACGTACGTCCTGATGGTCACCTGGAGATGAAGAAGTCAACAATCAGTACTGACAAAAACACTTGTGTTGATGTGATTTCAATCGGTTCATAAGGTATTGACAGATTGGAGATCAGTAAGGTCATGGACAGCTGACCTTTGACCCCGGTGGCAGTCCTTCCAGCTGAGCAGGTCGACGAAAGCTCCGGTGGTTTTCGAGTTTGTGTTGCATTTTGTCTTTGAGGAGGACAAACTGAAGACGACACCTGTTACAGTGGAAGGCCTGGTTGATCTGAGACAAGACACAAAAATGAGTCCACAGAAGTTTGCCCCGGAACAGGCGAGGTAATCCTTTAACGTAGCAGCTCTCCGGCTGGGGAGGGTGTGGTCAGTCGGTTACCTGGTGTCTCAGCAGGTGCTGCTGGTAGTTGATGGGGTTTGTGGTCACCTTCAGACAGAAGACGCAGAGCAGGAAGCGAGAGTCTCTGTGGAAGCTGGCGAAGTGCTGTAGGACATCGGAATAGAAGGAGGAGCGATACGAACAAACCTGCAAATCACAACCGAGTTAATTCCAAGACTATACAATGGTTAGGTATCACTGGTCAAACCTCCGAGCTCAGACCCACCTGGCAGGTGTAGGGCATCTCTCCTGGCTTGTGGTTGGACTTCATGTGGTTCAAGAAGGCCGGTTCGTTCTCAAACGCCCACTCACATATACGACACATGCCTGAGACAGGGAAACAGTCAGGTGGGTCCAGACCAGAGTCTAGACCGGGCAGGACTCAGGGCTCCAGAGTGCGACCAGAAGTCTGTGAAGTGCGACTGAAAATGTTCCTTGGTCGTACTGGTGCACAAATGTTTGTATATTGATATATGGTTATATATGGGAACAGTCAAGAAAAGGTACAATAGGTGTTTTATTGCCGTGCTTAAGGGGCAGTGAAGTCAAGTCCAACAAGACCAAGTCAAGAAAGAAAGGTCACAAGTCAGGTTTCAAGACAAGTCTAGGAACATTTACATTTTGAAAGTGTGGTTCTTACTGGGGGAGGAGAGGGAGCCGTGCACCTGATCCTGGTGGGTCTGCAGCTGGGCTGGAGATGAGAACTGCCGGTAACAGAACCTGCAGAACTTCCTTGCATCAGCAGCACTGACTCCAATTAGCTCAGAGTGCTGGAGCATGTGCTGCATCAACCTAGACAAACACACACACACAGGTTATTGCAGGTTAACACACAGACCACTCTACCCCAGACAGCTGAACTGTTCAGGGGCTTCGGCGTGGGCAGGTGCTCAGGGGTCCGACCTCAGGTTGTTGTCGGCGAGGTGTGTGCAGATCTGACAGGTGAAGGTGGAGGTTTGGATTCCCAGGGGTTGTGGTCTCCTCAGACGAAGGTCACCTTCAAACGTCCCATAGTAGAACTCCTCCACACTCATCACCACCCTGTGGGGGTCGGCGGATGGTGCTGTGGTCATGCTGGGAGTTGTAACGAAAATAGGGCTGGGACGAGAAGCTGCAGGACAAGCAGAGACACACAAACTGTTCAGTGGTCACATGCATCTCAGACAAACTTGGGTTGTGCCCCAATTCAGGCACTGCATATGTCACAGCAGCGCAACTAGACTGTCCTATTTGGAAGACTCCCCCAAATGTGTCCATCCATTTCTGAGCAGCGAAGGATCCAACAGGTGACCCTCTCAGGTCGTACTATCCCTGGATTCATCGCGTGCCAGTGATTAAGTCAACGAGCTAGCAGTGCATGTCTCTGAGCAGCAGTAAGTGAAGCTGCTCAAAGCAGCTAACGCTGATGCAGTGGGAGCAGGAGATTCCAGTAGGAAATCCTACAGGAACCCGACTGTCTTCTTGTGGCCCGGCGCTCATGGACGTCTCAGACCACGGACACAACGCATTCCTAGACCGAGTTCTCCGGAGGATGTGGACCTTTACTTTTTCACAGCGACACCATGCAGAAAGGAAAGTGTTGTTATGAACAGAATGAAAATGGTACCGGTATTGATTATTGGTCCACTCGTAGTGCTGCTGATCACAGTGAGTCTGGTGACTCCATTGGCTGGACTAGAGGGAAGGGCGGGACTCCCTGCCAGCTTCAAGGTGTTGGCCCCAACCAGTTGGGTCATCTGGAAGTTAACTGGAAAAAAAAAGTCAATACATCAGTCTGATCAATTCTGGTCAGACACTCCCTCCCTCCCTCCCTCTGTGGGACTGACTTGGTCCTGGCGTGCTGGTGTGGATGGTCAGTGTGGCAGGTAGCTGCATGGCGCTGAAGGTGGAGCCAGACTGAGTGGGACCCCCCGAGGGGGCAGGGCTGGCTCTGGTCTGGACAGTCTGACCCTGGGGATGGACTAGGGACACACCCACTCTTGGTCGTACCAGCTGACCCAATGACGAGGCTGCAGGGACAGGAGACATCAATGATGATCAATAATCAGATCATATTTCTGATTATTGCCTGATGGAGTTGGGGGGGGTGTCTTACACTGGATCAGGGTGAGTGGCTGGACTGTCTGACCCGGCTGCAGGTTCAGGAGCAGGGGTGTACCAGGGTTCACCACCGTCTGCACTGGGAAGCCCTGTACAGGAGACAGAGGCATGACATCACGGTGACATCACGGTGACATCATGGTCATTGAAAGGAGGAGAACAAAAAGCACAAGGTCTTCAAAAATTAACCCTTTCACAGTTTGTTTTCTGTCATTGTTTTAAGATGCATGATTCATATGCTTTCTCCGTTTCAATGTCGCATCTTCACAAACAACTAAACACAGAAAGAGCACCCCCCCCCCCAACACTGAACCCAGGTGGTAATAAATCCCTAAAACAAATTTGCTATAAGGGCCGTCAACACCGAGGCTGAAATCGACACCTATGAATATATATTCTGGAGAAGTTTCTGGAAGATGTACATGGAGCTTTTAATTGGTTATGAAACAATCTTATTTTAATATCGCTATAAAATGTTTGTTTTGTCTATGAACAATTCTCGATGAGTCTGGGTCAGGACGGATTACCCACGAAGTCAGAGCAACGATTTACACAGTCAGGCTGGATAGATGGATTTCTTGTACCTAAATAAATGTATTTAATACTCAATGTTAAATGAGTTATAATATGTTTTATCATCTTTACTTGCATATGGGTTCATTTTTGTGTCTTTGTTTTTATATGTTGAATATTTTTGACATTGACAATCATCAAATTGTTATCAGCCCATATTTAAAATCACAATTTGTCTCATAGATCTTGTGAGATGAATTTGAACTCATTCAGTGCATTAAAAGTGGAAACTGTCGGGTTTTGCTAATTTAAAATAACCGATCAGTTCACTCACTTTACCAGAAAATGTTTTTGTCATTTGAGGGATGTTGTGTTGAAATTATCCTCAAACTGTATTTATCAAGTTTCAGGTCACATGCCCACCGTGTCTCTCATTCACAGTAAACACGTCAGATATTGGCGAGCTTCCATTAGCTTGTTATTCAGTTAGTGGTTGTAAATATCAGGTCACAGCTAATCTTTACGTAAGAACCAAGAGAACCAAGACGTTTCTTCACTGGCCTTGGTGTCAGACTTCCTCTTTCTTTTCCTGTTGTACAGAATTAACTGTTTCTCAAACGTGTCCAGGTCGAGGTGTGAAGAACACGTCCGGCTTTTCTTCAGGTGTGAAACGATCCTGAAGTATTTTCCTCCACATCCTCCACACATCACCATCTCTCCTCTGCTTTCAAACGTCCGACCTCTGTCATCTTCAAATCTGAAACGTTCCACATTCGTCTAAATGAAACGGAGAGAAACGAGTCAGAGCACGTCGCAGTGTTTCCAGTCCGACGCTCAGTCACAGGCAGATCTGATCGGCTGGACACGGCTGAACTCTCCTATATGATCAGCCCGAGTGCTGCTGCAGATCAGCTTCACACTTTTAAATAGAAAATACAGGAACTTTACAGATGAACTTCAGTTTTAGTGTTAATAGGATATTTGTCGCGTTAGTTACAAGATTGAGCAGAGCAACTCAACTTTGTTACATTTACAATCACAGATTCTTCCTCTTAAAAAACGAGAGAAATCTAAAGGTTATAAGCAATAAAATGAACTTTATACGACACGCAGACGTGTAGCTGGGGGACGCGTTCACCACTAATGCACTTTTAGCCTAGTGATCTTGGGGACATCAACAAAGGACACATGAATGTCCGCCAGAGGACATCCTCTCAAGACCACATTTACATTACATTAATTCCATCCTAACAGACTGTAGCCTACTCACGGACACAGGAAGTACAAAACCAGTGTATGATTTAATGCTTAGCATCAATTGACTCCACTGCCCCGACATGTGTTCTTCTTCAGTTGTTTAGCTCAACAATTCTGACGTCACACCTATATCACGACTTTTGGTGTCTTTGTTTTATTTTTCAGATACTTGTGGTTTACGCTGACTTTCTGGAAGAATTGACGTCAGGGACCAAGCAGATTACAAGATGGATGCTCAGTAGTGATAGTGAGGTCATGTGACTGTAGTTTGTTTAATCAAGAGCATTTAAGAACAATTAAAGGCACCAACACGGGAAGCTGTGTGTGCGTCACTGACCAACATTCTCAGAGGTGAACAACCTTGTGGGCTCTTTTGCTGGGAGTTTGATCTTATGATGTGAACTACAGCTTCATTTTGGGTCATTTAAGTTTAGTTACTAACGTCTCTGTGTGAACTAATCGGCGCTCTGGGAAAAAAGAAAGTGGGATTTGGTGTTTGATGGGTGAACTCTACTCGGACGGTTACATGCTTTATACTCATTTGGTCTCCAACTCACCTCGTACACAGTCAAGCACACAAACTCTCAGATCGCACACAAACAAAACTGTATTACACAGGTGCTACAGCAGTCGTTCTCTAGTTGTTTATCTGCAGCAAAGTACGGCTCTGTATGACCGGGTGTAACTTTGTGATCACATGACTCCGCAGGTCGTATTGTCTCCAACTCTCAGGAGTTTGGAACAATGACTGTAAATAAAGACGACGACAAATCTCCTCTTCCTCCGGAAATTGAGCTAATTGTGGTGATGACATCATTTACAGTCAGAGTGTGTAGTGGAGCCGTGGTCCCACACATACACACACTTGACCAATCTCGAGTCAGCGTCACGTTTTTGAATCACCAACTAATTCAATCCAGACTGATCAGAAACTTGAACAAACATCAGTGTAATAAAAATGACCTGAAGGACAGAAACCATCTTTGACAAACATCTAACGTCTGCTTAGATTTTGTAGTTTGGTGCATGTCCCTCACATGGGGACAGCGGGGCTGTGAGCTATACTGCAGCCCGCCAGCAAGGGGCGATCTAGCTGTTGTTTATCTTTATTTACAGTCTTTGGTTTAGACCAACAACTAATGACAGTGACAGACGAGATTTATCGGCTGCACATCAGTAACTTCAGAAGTTGTACACTTCCAGGGGAGCTGGACTTGCTTGTGTTGTTTCAGTTGCCTACAAACACTTGTACGACTTCTGAAGCTACAGGACTGTGATGACTGAGAATCCGCTAAAATCGGCCAATCAGCTGATGAGATGACATTCACTGATGTGGGTTAGGGTTAGGGTTAGTTTGTGTTGTTGTCAGCGTTTGATCGACAACATCATCATCGCTGCTGCAGGAAGAAACTGTTCTACTTCTACACACAAACGTACACACTCAGAGAGTGTGTTTGTTTTCTGTACCTGCGTGGTGAGGAGAATGGGCTGGGCACTTCCTGTCCTGGGGTGTGCTGGGAGGAGAAACGTCCCAGCAGCTGTCTGCGTCAGGATGAGGGGTGGGCCCTGAGTCACCAGGGGGGGGGCTGAGACAGCTGGATTGGAGGAGGTGGGGAGGCATGGGACAGGGGGAAGGGAGGAGGTGACCACGGGGGGAGGAGGAGGAATCATCACTGATGACACCAGACGAAGAGGAGAAGCTGAGGACAAGAAAACAAGTTTCACTTGACGCCATCTTTAATCACTGTCTGTGTGTACAAGCTGGTTCTTCTATCCTACTGGGGACACATGGACAACAGGGACTCGTGATCCCAGGGAGACAACACCGACATCCTCACAGATACAGACATGAGGTTCAACATTAGGGTCAGAGTTAGGGTCAGGGTCAGGGTCAGGGTCAGTTGAAATGTTAACAGTGGAACAGGTTTGTGTATTTGCTTGAAGTTCTTCACGTCCTGGTCCAGAGGAACTCGGGTGTAGATGAATAAGATTTCGACTTCACACACAGTCACACACAGTCACACACAGTCTCACACAGTCTCACACAGTCACACAGTCACACAGTCACACACAGTCACACACAGTCTCACACAGTCACACACAGTCACACACAGTCACACAGTCACACAGTCTCACACAGTCACACACAGTCTCACACAGTCACACACAGTCACACACAGTCACACACAGTCACACACAGTCACACACAGTCACACACAGCTACCTGAAGATGTGATGGGTGGAGGTCTGGGGGGTGGAGTCTCTGAGGCTTGAAGAGCTGGAGGATCCTCCACTGGAGAGAAGCGCATGTTATATAAAGAATGTTGTGTGTCCAGGTGTGTTTGTGTGTGTGTGTGTGTCCCACCTGGTTGTCCATAGTTGTCCACGAAGTCCATCTCGTCTTCCTCCACGCTGTCGTCCACCTGTTGCCATGGCTCCAGCTCCTCCTCCTCACACTCCATAAACAGCTCCGTCTCCATGTTGCTGTGGAAACCACAGAAACATCTGTGATGTAAACATCACAACATGTAAACAAGACGTCAGCTTCTTACATTTCATCTAAACACTTAATAATGTTATCATTAAACTATTCGGTTATAATATTATCTTAATGATAATATTATTATGGCTGAACTTAGTTTGAATATTATCTTAATGAAAATAATATTATAACTGAATACGGTCCAGTTAATCTTTTATTGTTTTAAATAAACTTTAATACTAAATAGTTTTGAATGCTGTGGTGGACTAAGGTGTGCAGGGTCCCCCTGCGGCCGCAGGGGGAGCCACTTCCCGGGTCAGGCCTCTTTGTCCCAGCGACAGAAGTCAATGTGAGCGGGTAGTGAACCGGGTCAGACCGGGTCAGACCGGTTCAGACCGGGACCTGGTGGACCCGGTCCCTGAGACACCGACCCCGCCGCGCACTTCGCTCCTCCGTGCGTCAGTTACAGAAGCACCGCCCCCCCGCCAGCGCATCACTTACACACCGATGGCCTCCTACACGTTCCCAACGGACGTGTCCGCGCGTGAACAGGGGCCGAACCGGGCCGAACCGGGCCAAACCGGGCTGAACCGGGCTGAACCGGGCCGGTCTTACCTGGGCTGGAGCCGCACTTCTCACGCTTCTTCTTCACTCACGCTCCAAGTCGACGGGAGGCGGGACTTCCCCCTGCTGCTCTAGTTGCAGCCACTCATTGGACCATACTGGTACTACGTCACTTCCTATTTAGACAGCGCGGCCTCTCATTGGTCAGAGTGCAGTTTGTGGAGGTGCTTTGCGGGTTTTCAGGTTTGAAGTGGTTAAACGCCCCCCAGCGGCCGAACTCAGGACGACAAAGTCCGAGTCAACATGTCTGAGGACGCCATTTTGTTTTTGTTGTGTTTGTATGGAGGCCGGGCGACATGGTCTGACGTCACAGGCTACTGTTATAATAAATACTCATGCTAATAAACTGTGTAACTCTTTACTGAAATCAAACATCTATATTTATATATCGTAGGAGAAACTTAACTGAGTCAGTGAGAGAATAACCAAAACATTTCATAACATTTCAATGAAGAAATAAAACTGTCAAATAAGAATAGGAATAATAAAAACATTGTATTTATACGGCACCTTTCAAACAAGAAATGCATATAACCAGAAAAGAAAGAAAGTGATGAACGAGTGCAGGAGTGTGATTTATAGAGAGAGAAAAATGATTTAAATAAAGACAAAGTTATCAAAGCTGCATCTACCATTTACTTTGGGCTGTTGTTGGGAAGCTCTCGATCATAAGACAACAATAATAATATCAATAATTATTATTATAATGATGATATTAAAAATAATGACAATTAAAAAAATTATTATAATAATAATAATAATAATGAGAATCTGTGTTGAAGATGTGTTGAAGATGTGTTGTAGATGTTTTGTAGACGTGTTGTGTGTGGTGGGAATTTTGTATTTAATTCCCTGGTGAGGAAATAAACCATCAGACTCAGTGATCAATTCAATGATCTCAAAGTATTTAATTAATGGTCAAGAAACAATTTACAGAGAATAGATTTGAACACAGACAGAGTTACTGAGCAAACGCTTGGCCAAGCGGGACAGAATCTCCAACACCACTGCAGGTGAAAGATTCTGACAACGGGTGACAGGAGATGTGCCAGTAGTCACCAGGGCATTTAGGCTCAAAGTAACTAACATTTCCTGATATCAGGCAGATGCAAACATTAAGTGGAATTTATATAATGATGTTTCATCAGGTCAATCCAACTGAACTTTGAGCATAGCTGTCAGGACAGGAGGATCTGTAACATTTCAGAGATAACAGTTAGATTCAATCATTTCCATGACATTGTGTTGTAGATGTGTTGTAGCTGTTTTGTGTTGTAGATGTGTTGTAGTTGTGTTGTAGATGTGTTGTGTTGTAGATGTGTTGTAGCTGTTTTGTGTTGTAGATGTGTTGTAGTTGTGTTGTAGATGTGTTGTGTTGTAGATCTTTTGTGTTCTGTTATGTGTGTTTTTTGTTCTTGTCACTGATCTCAGATCAACTCAGTTCAGGATAATCTGCACTAATCTGTTAATCTGCCCTGCCCTCGGTCCACGGCCCCGCCCCCTGGCCTGGCTCTGCTCGGCCTCAGTCTGTTCCACCGGCAGGATGCGAGCTGCAGGAGGGTTTCTGGTGCTGCCTTGGCCCATGGCCTGGGCAGGAGCTGGGCCCGGGGGGCCAGACATGGGGCAGGAGGAGGCTCGGGGGGGTCTGCTGCTGAGGTGCGGAGCCGTGCTGGGACTCACTTTGCTGTGTAAGACGTCTCCTCTCATTTCATCACTTTGATTTCAGGTCAAACTCAATGATTCAAAACATTTTTTCTCTAAAGGTCATCGAACTCACTTTAGTTTTCAGCTTCTTTTCACACTGAGGAAATGATCACGTTTAAACTCTGTCTCATAAAACTACTAAAGCAAAACATTCATGTTCTGTTTAAAAAACCTCAAATTATAACTAATTACTACCAAGGATTCCCCATGTTGTGCTGTTGTTTCCATGCTAACAGCTCTGTGTCTGTGAGCAGGCGCGGCGGTGGTGAGGCGGTGGATCGCAGGTGGAGTGTGTCGTTGTCCAGCTCGTTTGGACGGGAAGACCGTCCTGATCACCGGAGCCAACACCGGCATCGGCAAAGAGACGAGCAGAGATCTGGCACGCAGAGGTCAGTGTGTGGGACATATATTATTATTATTAGTACGAATGTTATATCGTATTTAAATGATATTCAATTGGTCGTGACGCAATCAAGTTTGATGAATTAAATTATGAATTTAAAAGTAAGCAGGTAAAAACTCAAACTGTTGAGAATAAAGAGACAAAACTTTGGTCGAATACAAAGAAAATAATCAATAATCAAACAAGTCGATTTAGTTAATGTGACCCGACACTTGCAGAGTTCAGATGTCAAAGTAATGTCAGAGGCTGACACCATCTGAACCAATTACAGGGATCTTAGTGTGTGTGTGTGTGTGTGTGTGTGCATGTGAGTTCAGTGTGTTTGTGTATATGTTCTCCAGTCAAGCTTGTTTTTATAAATCAAATGTTTGTGTGAGCAGCGTACGCATCCTTCAGATCCGGTTTTGTGCGTACAGCTATAATTGAGGCCCCTGGTGTGTTTGTGTTGTGGCCCAGGGGCCCGGGTGGTGATGGCGTGCAGGGACCTGACGCGGGCAGAGCAAGCGGCAGAGGAGATCCGGCGGACGACAGGAAACGGTAACGTGGTGATCAGACACCTCGACCTCGCCTCTGTTTATTCCGTCAGACAGTTTGCTAAAGATTTCCTGGACAGTGAAGAGCGACTGGACGTCCTGATAAACAACGCAGGTGAGTCTGTCAACCTGTCTGTTTGTCTGTCTACCTGTTTGTCTGTAACTGTCTGTAACTGCACGTCTGTCTGTCTGTAGGCGTGATGATGTGTCCAAAATGGCTGACAGAAGATGGCTTTGAGACCCAGCTGGCTGTCAATCATCTGGGTCACTTCCTAATGACCAATCTGCTTCTTCCGAAACTGAAGAACTCCGCCCCCAGTCGAGTGGTCAATGTGTCATCCATCGCCCACCGGGGAGGTTTGACCTCTGACCTCTGATGTTTGTTTTCAACGTTTTTTTATTATTTTTAAAACTCATACATGTTTTTTTCTTCAGGTCGTATTGACCTTGACGACCTGTTCTTCAGCAGGAGGCCATACAGCTCGTTGGAGAGCTACCAGCAGAGCAAACTGGCCAATGTGCTGTTCTCCAGAGAACTGGCCCGACGACTCACAGGTCCCCACAAACACTCAACATCACACTCACAGGTCCCCACAAACACTCAACATCACACTCACAGGTCCCCACAAACACTCAACATCACACTCACAGGTCCCCACAAACACTCAACATCACACTCACAGGTCCTCATAAACACTCAACATCACACTCACAGGTCCCCACAAACACTCAACATCACACACACAGGTCCCCACAAACACTCAACATCACACTCACAGGTCCCCAC
The DNA here is from genome assembly GCF_947347685.1 of Pleuronectes platessa. Taxonomy (NCBI): domain Eukaryota; kingdom Metazoa; phylum Chordata; class Actinopteri; order Pleuronectiformes; family Pleuronectidae; genus Pleuronectes; species Pleuronectes platessa. The sequence goes on from NC_070635.1 coordinate 313,500, forward strand.
ATTCACTCAACATCACACACACAGGTCCCCACATTCACTCAACATCACACACACAGGTCCCCACATTCACTCAACATCACACACACAGGTCCCCACAAACACTCAACATCACACACACAGGTCCCCACATTCACTCAACATCACACACACAGGTCCCCACAAACACTCAACATCACACACACAGGTCCCCACAAAAACTCAACATCACACACACAGGTCCCCACAAACACTCAACATCACACACACAGGTCCCCACAAACACTCAACATCACACACACAGGTCCCCACAAACACTCAACATCACACTCACAGGTCCCCACATTCACTCAACATCACACACACAGGTCCCCACAAACACTCAACATCACACACACAGGTCCCCACATTCACTCAACATCACACACACAGGTCCCCACAAACACTCAACATCACACACACACAGGTCCCCACAAACACTCAACATCACACACACACAGGTCCCCACAAACACTCAACATCACACACACAGGTCCCCACAAACACTCAACATCACACTCACAGGTCCCCACATTCACTCAACATCACACACACAGGTCCCCACATTCACTCAACATCACACACACAGGTCCCCACAAACACTCAACATCACACACACACAGGTCCCCACATTCACTCAACATCACACACACAGGTCCCCACAAACACTCAACATCACACACACACAGGTCCCCACATTCACTCAACATCACACTCACAGGTCCCCACAAACACTCAACATCACACACACAGGTCCCCACATTCACTCAACATCACACACACAGGTCCCCACAAACACTCAACATCACACTCACAGGTCCCCACATTCACTCAACATCACACTCACAGGTCCCCACAAACACTCAACATCACACACACAGGTCCCCACAAACACTCAACATCACACACACAGGTCCCCACAAACACTCAACATCACACTCACAGGTCCCCACATTCACTCAACATCACACTCACAGGTCCCCACAAACACTCAACATCACACTCACAGGTCCCCACATTCACCCAACATCAATTATTATTAATTATTGGTTGAGAGCAAGTGTGGGCGGGACCTTAAATCACACACTTGACTGTAATAGATGTCAACTCCACAAGATGGAAGCGTTGATTTTCATTTAATTTCGGAAGGATTTTCTAGATTCTTTATTTACACCTCACACAGACTGTGTATGTGGTCTTCAGGTTCTGGAGTTTCGTCGTTCTGTCTCCACCCGGGTGTTATCCGGACTGAGCTGGGTCGTCATGTTCAGGGCTGGTTTCCCCTGCTGGGGGCGCTGCTGAGCCTCCCCTCCCTGCTGCTCATGAAGACACCACTTCAGGGCGCTCAGACCAGTGTTTACTGCTCCATCACACCGGGACTGGAGGAACGATCCGGATGCTACTTCAGGTAAAGGCTGGGGGAGGAGTCTGACACAGAATAGTAATGGTTTGTATGTATTTAGCTCTTTTCTAGTCTCGATGACACAAAGCTCTTTACAGTTTTACATTCACCCATTCCAACACACATTCATACAGTGCATCTTTCAGCAGCACTTTGTTGTCATATGTTGTTTAATATTACTTATTTATGATTGAGTTTTTAGCTTAACTGAAAATATTCTCAGTCTTCATGGGGACATGGGTGTTTAGGAGTTTTGCATGTGAAGAGAAAATCACGTTGTCCTACACAATGTTTCTCCAACATGGAGGAAGTGAGACGGAGTTAAAAGCTCAGGAAAAGTTTCTAAATAAAATCATTTTATCACATCAGCTGAACCTGAAGATATTTTCAGACATGACCTGAGGTTCTGACATGTTCTTGAAATGTTCTGGAGGTTCTCGAGTCAAGGTCTTCCCAAGTCTGAAAAACAAACGTGTGTGTGTTCAGTGACTGTGCAGAGAAGGACGTCGCTGCGGGGGGGCGGGACGATGCTGTGGCGAGGATGCTGTGGGAGGAGAGCGCCCGATTGGTTGGATTAAAGGACACGTGCTGACGGGGAAGAAAAGGATCAGACAACAGCGCCCCCTGTTAGGAGGAGCGCATCAGCATCACTGTGATTGACAGCTGACTAGAGCCAATCATAGGCATAAGTCTAGAGTGATAACAATATCAATGAATACAACTTTACCTCATTACATCATAATAATATAATAAATATTCATTAGTATTCAGCAAATATGGAATAAAAATATTGTTTTTCTGCAGAGTGAGTGGAGTGTTTTACTTTGACCTCTGACCTTTGACCTGTGACTGTTTGTTTGGGTTCAAACTTTTATCTTTTATCACCAACATTTTTCATTTCTGTGAAAGTTTCATGTTTGTTTTGTGGATTAAATATATGAAAATATATTATATGATGATAACATGATGATGTGTCATCAGTTTTATCTTTGGATTAAATTAACATCACAGTTTTATGTTTATAAACTGAACCCCAAAAAATGTTTAACTGAAAAAATCGTCTCCACAAACATCTGTCAGTGGTTACCATAGAGACCATGGAGACAGGTCGTGCTGGTTCTGTTGAAAGGTGGTTAGCATGATGGTTAGCATGGTGGCTAGCATGGTGGTTAGCATGGTGGCTAGCATGGTGGTTAGCATGGTGGCTAGCTAGGTGTCTAGCATGGTGGCTAGCTGCTAACTTCACTCACAAACACACTGTGAATTCATAGAGACATAAAGAGACGAATCACTTCAGTCCGATGTAATTCATGTTTTACTTTTAACAGTGGAAATCTGTCGTCGCTGAGTTTTCTGATCGAATCAATCAACAGAAAGTCAAATGTCATTCATGGTTTATTCATTTGTTTTAACTGTTTTTGATGATGATGATGATTGTTGGGGGTTTAGGAGATAACCCCAACAATCATCATCAACATACTGTCTAATAATCAATACTGTAACCTTCTTCTTTTACTTTCACCATACTGTAAAGGGCTTTGAGTGGCCATCAAGAAAAGATCCATATAATACATTTATAAAAACTGACCCCTGAGCCTAAAACCTGTTTTCTGTGTAGTGACCAGCAGGGGGCGACTCCTCTGGGAGTCTCTATAGAAAGTGACTTCTCACTTTATAACGTCAGTAAACATTCAGGAGTTTCTGTCTCAGTCTCTAGTTTCAAGTCTTCTTCAAACAGCTGATGATCATTTACTGAATTATGATAATTTAGAGTCAAACAGACCATAAAGCACCGAATGTGTGTGTGTGTGTGTGTGGGGGGGGGGGGGGGGTTACCACAGTGTGATTGACAGCTAGAACCGTCCAATGGATGTAGGTGGTAGTGTAGGTGGGCGTGCCCTCAAGCTCTCAATTCCCTCCAAATATGGTTACTTCTGGTTTCAAACAACCAAGAAGTGAAACTGAGGCTGACGTCATGATCTGTGGGCATGTCAGTAAATAATCTGCACATCTGCCTGACCCACATTGTTGATCCACACACACACACACACACACACACACACACACACACACACACACACACACACACACACACACACACACACACACACACACACACACACACACACACACACACACACACACACACAGTAGATGGACTCAGGCGCTACGCTATGTTATATCCGATGGGGGGCGCTGTGGGGCTGCCGAGGAGCCGCTGAGCCAGCGGGGAGTCCTGAGGAGTAGGAGGAGGAGGAGTAACCGGACACCGACTCACAGAGCGGCCCCCGGCCGGTCAGAGAGCAGCGGTGTCCGGCGGCAGCAGCACGGAGCAGCGGGGCGACGAGCGGAGCCACACCGAGCACCGACAGCTGAGGAGCGGCCGAAGCTCCGGTTCTCTCCCCGGACTTCAGCAGCTGTTACCGGCCCTTCTCCGCCTCCTCTCGATCAACTGCGGACGAATAACGGAGTTACCGAGAAGTGAAGTCCAGACACCGGGAGCATGAAGAAGAACTGCTCCGGAAAACGGGTGAGTGCCACCGGAACCGACAGCAGCACCGACCGCGCGTGACGCTTCTTTTAATCACGTTTAACCGGAGCGCGAGGAACAAAAGGATTCTCCTTTGAGGCTTTTGTTTTGAAGGAAACTCTGAACGATACATCACTCCACTTCCGGTTATCACAATAAGAGCCTTACTGATGGTTGAAAGAGAAAAAGTGCGAAAAGATAAACGCAACAAACACACAATAAGCTGACGATAAACACACATCAGTTACAAACAGATAGACAACTAATTTAATCAGTTGTTTCTATTTATTTGTTGATATTGTTTTTAATGTTTTTTTTCAAAATCATGTAGTTTCTATTATTGTATTTTTATATTTATGTGTAATTTATATGTATTGTTTCTATTTATAAATTATTATAAATAATTATTTTATTACTAATATTCAATCCAAACGAATTTAGTTGCTTTTTTGTAATTATTTATTTCAGATTTACAGTTTTCTATCATAGATGAAAAGAAAAGTAACAAAATATAAAACATAGTAACAATAAGCTGAGATGTCTATTAAAGACTTCACTTCCTGTTTCCTGTGTACAGGGTCCACAGGACTCTGCTTTGCAGAACCTTCAGCCCGATAAAGTGGGGTGGATCCGAAAGTTCTGTGGGAGAGGGATCTTCAGGGAGATCTGGAAGAACCGGTTCGTGGTTGTTCGAGGAGATCATCTGTTCATCTGTGAGAAGGAGGTGAGTGGAGGGGGGGGGCCTCACCGTTAGCTGACCTAAGGATTGGAGGGGATCAGTAGCTGGTGCCTCGTTAACAACTTTAATTATTGCCATGGTGATGAGGTGTCATGTGCGATGCTCCACATCCTGTGACAACTTTTAAATGGACTAACAGAACGTCTGTAGGATCTAACAGAACTTATTCTGATGTTCTCCAAGTTTAAAGCATCACTTTAAACAAACAAGAGAGATTTGGTGTCCAGGTGTGTAGTACTGTGTAGTACTGTGTAGTACTGTGTAGTAGTCTGTGATGCGTGGTTCCAGAAAGTTCCTCCTCCACTTTCTATGGTTGAAATTCTGCAGGAGTCAAGTTTCAGTCTGAGCTGCAGACACACAGAGGTCTCCGGTTTCACTGCTGTAACACAGGATGGAACGTCCTCATAGAACCGTTATCACACACAGAACATCTTCATGGAACTTTAACCACACACAGAATGTCCTCGTAGAACCCTTATCCAGAAGTCTATCTCAGAACATTTATCATTAATGCTTCAAATCCTTTTTGCTAAATACATCACTTTATTGCTGAAATTGAAAAAATATCTGAGAGAACTTCTAGAACAGGAGTTTCAGACAAGGTTCTGAATTCTGAGCTGAAATAGACCAATAAGATCAATAACCCAGGAAGCCGCCCTGTGGAGCCTCAACGTCCTCACAGTGGTTCCATGTTCAGACCATTTTGGTTCATGTGAAACTTCTGCTTTCAGCAGCTCAACTTCCTGTTTGACCAGGAATAGAAACACCGTGTGACACCACACACACACACACACACACACAGTTTCTGACACAACGCAGTGTTTTAACTTCTCTGTTGCAGAAGAAGCCACTTCCTGTTTCCTCAGGAACAGAAACATGAGTTCATTAGTTTTTATAAAGATCAGTTCTACGTGTGATGATAGAAAACATCCGAGAGCAGAATCATGCTCCTCAGTGCAGTGGTGCTGCTAAGGGGGGGCACCTTGATATAGTAAAGGAGCATCAAAATAACCAAAATCATTATTGTATTCATTGACTCATGTATAATGATGGGGAAAGAAATCCTCAAGTAAACACTGATGACGTTAGCATTGTAAATACATGTATAACGTTTCTAGTATATCCACTGTAGGCTCGGTGTGTGTGTGTCAGTACTGTGTGTGTGTGTGTCAGTACTGTGTGTGTGTCAGTACTGTATGTGTGTCAGTACTGTGTGTGTCAGTACTGTGTGTGTGTGTGTGTGTGTATGTCAGTACTGTTTGTGTGTGTCAGTACTGTGTGTGTGTGTCAGTACTGTGTGTGTGTGTGTCAGTACTGTGTGTGTGTGTGTGTCAGTACTGTTTGTGTGTGTCAGTACTGTTTGTGTGTGTCAGTACTGTTTGTGTGTGTCAGTACTGTGTGTGTGCAGGCTCTGCTGTTTTCTTACTTATACCTGATAACTGAAATCTCATCATTTTCCTTTATGCCGACAAAGGAGACAGAGCCACTTTTGTTTTTTGAATATTTATTTTTACCATGATATCAAATTGGATATCTAGAGTCAGGGAATTTCATGGATTCGGGTGAAGGTGAATTGTTTGAGTCAACACAAAACACCGTGTTGCTCCGGCTAGACGTTTGCATCCCTGCTTCCGGTTGCGGACATTTGGCTAAAGACCGGCCTTCGGTAAACTAACTCGGTTCCAGTTGAATATGAATGTCAAGGCTTCCGTACACTAGGTGACATCACAGGAGCAGGTTATGTTTTGTCTGTTATATTAAGTATGAAGTATGAAACCAGTTAATCAGCTGTATTGGATTCTGCTCTAACTCTGTTTACCCACGAAACTCCCGAAGTATTTTGTGAGGCAGACACTCCCCCCCCCCAAGTTAAAAACAACCAAGATGTAAAAATGTGACTTCAAACTGGATAAAAAGGTCAGAGGTCAGACCCGTTATGTAAGGGGCTGAACTCTGATTATTGAACATTGATCCAATGACTGAGGATACAGGCAGTGTGTGAGTAGTGGGTGTGGCCTCTCTCCCAGGAAGTCTCAGTTTAAAGCTGGTTAATAATTGATGTTGTTTCCATGACGATTAATGAGCTGCAGTTTGGCTTTTGGGGACACATGAAAACCTGTGTGTGTGTGTGTGTGTGTGTGTGTGTGTGTGTGTGTGTGTGTGTGTGTGTGTGTGTGTGTGTGTGTGTGTGTGTGTGTGTGTGTGTGTGTGTGTGTGTGTGCGTGTGTGTGTGCGCGCGCGCGCGCGCGCGCTGCGCGCGCGAGCGAGCGAGCGAGCGAGAGAGAGAGATTATGAAAATCACCTGGTTTTCTATTTAAATCGTGTCCGACTGTATTTGCATGTTGATGTTGGTCTGAACTGAAGTTGAGATGTGATGATGTCACCTGAGAGTGGGCGGGACTTCATGGTCCTGTTCTATGAAGTTGATAAAAACAGATCCAGGATCTGTTTATCCAGCTGAACTTAACAATCTAGTTAGCTACCCAAGTGGTCACATGACTCTGGGTATCCACTCGCTCAGGTTTTCATACTGTACAGTGCACATATAAGGGGCGGGGTTTCCTGCATATGACCAATCGCAGAGCTGAGGATCAAACTGTTGAACAATAACAATCTGAGGAAAACAAACATCCAGAATAAAAGACACAGTTCCAGCTGCTGAATGCAGGAAGAACAGCTGGTAAAACATCTGGGATTGTTTTGATAGTCAAGCTGTTCATGAACCAGAGCAGATCTGAGTCTCATCTGTTTCCATCACATGTCATTTGTGTTGTCATTGTGTGTTCAGCATGAGTTACCATGCGGATTTATCCCGATAGCAAGTGAACAGGCCTCTGGGAACAGAGGCTCCACCCCCCCACTGTCACCTGACCTGTGACCTCTGACCTCTGACCCTTGGTGCAGGTGAAGGAGCCGGGTCGGGCTGACGAGCTGTTTGATCTTTCTGATTACGAACGCTGTGAAGAAATACGCAAGAACAAGAGTCGCAGCAAAAAGAGTCACAGCAAGTTCCGACTGCAGCGCTGCAGCTCGCCAGGCAACACGGTGAGTCTGTCTGTCTGTCTGTAACTGTCTGTAACTGTCTGTCTGTAACTGTCTGTCTGACTGTCTGTCTGTCTGTAACTGTCTGTCTGTAACTGTCTGTAACTGTCTGTAACTGTCTGTCTGTAACTGTCTGTCTGACTGTCTGTCTGTCTGTAACTGTCTGTCTGTAACTGTCTGTAACTGTCTGTAACTGTCTGTCTGTAACTGTCTGTCTGTAACTGTCTGTAACTGTCTGTCTGTAACTGTCTGTCTGACTGTCTGTCTGTCTGTAACTGTCTGTCTGTAACTGTCTGTCTGTAACTGTCTGTAACTGTCTGTAACTGTCTGTCTGTAACTGTCTGTCTGTAACTGTCTGTCTGTCTGACTTTCTGTCTGTAACTGTCTGTCTGTCTATCTGTAACTGTCTGTAACTGTCTGTCTGTAATGGTCTGTCTATCTATCTGTCTGTCTGTAACTGTCTGTCTGACTGTCTGTAACTGTCTGTCTGTCTATCTGTCTGTAACTGTCTGTCTGTCTGACTGTCTGTCTGTAACTGTCTGTCTGTAACTGTCTGTCTGACTGTCTGTAACTGTCTGTCTGTAACTGTCTGTCTGTCTGTCTGTAACTGTCTGTCTGTCTGTCTGTAACTGTCTGTAACTGTCTGTAACTGTCTGTCTGTAACTGTCTGTAACTGTCTGTCTGTCTATCTGTCTGTAACTGTCTGTCTGTCTATCTGTCTGTCTGACTGTCTGTCTGTAACTGTCTGTCTGTCTATCTGTAACTGTCTGTCTGTAATGGTCTGTCTGTCTATCTGTCTGTCTGTAACTGTCTGTCTGTCTATCTGTCTGTAACTGTCTGTCTGTCTATCTGTCTGTATCTGTCTGTCTGTCTGACTGTCTGTCTGTAACTGTCTGTCTGACTGTCTGTAACTGTCTGTCTGTCTGTAACTGTCTGTCTATCTGTCTGTAACTGTCTGTCTGTCTGTAATGGTCTGTCTATCTATCTGTCTGTCTGTAACTGTCTGTCTGACTGTCTGTAACTGTCTGTCTGTCTATCTGTCTGTAACTGTCTGTCTGTCTGACTGTCTGTCTGTAACTGTCTGTCTGTAACTGTCTGTCTGACTGTCTGTAACTGTCTGTCTGTAACTGTCTGTCTGTCTGTCTGTAACTGTCTGTCTGTCTGTCTGTAACTGTCTGTAACTGTCTGTAACTGTCTGTCTGTAACTGTCTGTAACTGTCTGTCTGTCTATCTGTCTGTAACTGTCTGTCTGTCTATCTGTCTGTCTGACTGTCTGTCTGTAACTGTCTGTCTGTCTATCTGTAACTGTCTGTCTGTAATGGTCTGTCTGTCTATCTGTCTGTCTGTAACTGTCTGTCTGTCTATCTGTCTGTAACTGTCTGTCTGTCTATCTGTCTGTATCTGTCTGTCTGTCTGACTGTCTGTCTGTAACTGTCTGTCTATCTGTCTGTAACTGTCTGTCTGTCTGTAACTGTCTGTCTGTCTGTCTATCTGTCTGTCTGTAACTGTCTGTCTGTAACTGTCTGTCTGTCTGTCTGTCTGTCTGTCTGTAACTGTCTGTCTGTCTGTCTGTCTATCTGTCTGTAACTGTCTGTCTGACTGTCTGTATCTGTCTGTCTGTCTGTAACTGTCTGTCTGTCTGTACAGACATGCTAACACAAGTTATCTAGAATAAATCCAATCTAAGCTAACCATGCTACCAAGGAAGTAGCATTAACATGTTAGCATCAACAGACATTGACAGTTAACAGTGGAAACGTGGCAACAAGCTAATGTAGAACTGCAGCTGGAAGCTACCAGTGCTGAAGGTGACATTAGAGGTCATGATAGTTTGATTCTGTTCATTTAAAAACAAACATATTCATAAGGCCCCTGTTTGCCTCCAGGCTCCGAACCTGATCTTCCTGGCCGTCAGTCCTGAGGAGAAAGAATCCTGGATCCACGTCCTGAACATCTCCATCACCAGAGCAAGGAACCGGATCCTGGACGAGGTAACCACATCAGCCTCAGGCTCCTGATGACGACATCAGAGTTAGATTCAGATGATGATCACATCAAGGCCCCGCCCATACATGGTCTCGACCTATCCTGAGTCGGTCTCAGCTGTCAATCCCAACGTCTCAGCCCATCTTTGATTCTTTGATCGATGTCTCATCTGCTGACCTTTAGGAGGTTAATGAGCTTTACTGCAGCCCGACACCAGGGGGCGATCCAGGCGCTTTGGCCTCAGTCCAGGGAGCTGACATGTCGTCTTTATTTACAGTTTGTTTGTTTCCTCTGAAGCTCGAAGTCGTAAATCGTCTTTTTCCAAACTTTTAACAAACCATCAGGTTCAGTGGATTTTGTCGGATGTCACTGACGACTGATTTTACAAACTTCCTGTTACCGTGTTTATTTCAGTTGCATCAGCAGGAAGTGCGTCGGCTGATTCACAAGCAGGAAGCCTTTGACTTTTTCCACCAATCAATACTCTGATCAATACTCTGATCAATACTGGTTCTCTCAGCCACCGTGTTCCAGACGGAAAGAAACGTTCATGTCATCGATGTTGTTTTTTCCATCCAAGTTCACATCAGTGTAAAACAACAAGAACAATCCTAATATAAATTATTATAATATAACATAATGAGGTTCTTCTTGAAAACCCAGGAAACCTCATGTCTGATGACAGTAATGATATAATTAATATTATATAATTATATTATCATTGCTATTATTATCAAACTGACTTTGGATTTGAAGAGTTTATGGTTTTTTATTCACTTCAATACACGATGATCACAGCAGCGCCTGGTGGTGGAGAGAGGAACTGCAGCTGACGTGTTGTGTTTCAGGTCACCGCCGACGAGTCGCAGCTTTCTCATCTGACCCGGGATCGAGTGAAGATTCCTCACAACCGCCGGCTGCCGACCAGAGGCCACCTGCTGGCCGTGGTTAGTACCACAGTCTCAGCGTCAAATATTTGAAATATCTCTACAATCATTTCGTCCAATCAGAATAATGAAATGTAAAATCCTGGATGTTTACAGCTGAAGACAGATCTTACAAACTGTCTCATCTGGACGGACGTAGTTTCCTTTCACAATGACGTCAGAGGTCGTTCCTCTCATGTGTAACCAGGTGTTTCCAGATGTTGTATCACTGATCCTCCTCCTCTTCCTCCTCCTCCTCCTCTTCCTCCTCCTCCTCTTCCTCCTCCAGGCCTCCACGTCGTTGTCGGAGGGGACTTTGACTTTGGACCTGATTCAGGAGGAACCCGCTCCGTCAAAGGGAGCAGTCGTTTGCGATGCGCTCAGGGTCAACCTGGACACATGTCTCCTTAGTTCAGACTGTCCCAGGTCCAAAACTGAGGGCACTCTTTCTACCAGGGCCGCTGAGGCTTCTGGGAAATCCCACAGCCTTCCACGTGAGGTGGCCGTGGTGTGGGAGCAAACCCCTCAGCCAGCGACGCGTCTGAAGACGACAGAGAAGAATCGCTGCGTCTCCATGGACGAGATTCTTTCACATTCAGAGACTAAAGTTTCAAACAGAGAGACTGTGACCAGGTCAACATCCAGCGCCACCGTGACGCTGATCCAGCAGCTGCAGGAGCTGATCGGCCAGAAGCTGCAGAAGACGGAGCAGCTGCTGACAGAGGTGCGGTGGGAGGTGAAGGGGGAGGAGCCGGCCGAAGCAGAGAAACTCCTAAAGGAGGCAGCGACCGCCTGGCGTCAGGCCCGCGAAGTTCTGGAGGAGGTCAAGGAGCTGAGGGCATTGTATCGAGAACTGGACTCGTCTTCCCCCCTCAGTAAGAAACCAAACCCAGACGTCAGAACCTGATGGGACTCAGTCTGGTTCAAAACCGGTTCAGTCTGGACCAGAGACATTCAGGGTCAGGAGACAGTTCAGTGTCCAGTGATGTGAAACGTTCCCAGAAGACCAGGAGCAGAAATCCAGCTGAGGTCACGATTCCGTCCACTTACCCGACCTCTCTGATCGGACGGAAGGAAAATGTGCCAACACAATTTAGACCCAAAGAAGAACCTCAGATTCTAAGTCTCCTTCATTTCTGAAGAGGATGAAGTTTTATGCAACTGGACACGAAACTGGAGAACAGACGGTACGAATTCCATTTCCTCCAAATGTGACGGAGTCTCCATCACACGGAGAAGGTTCTGACTTTTAAATGGACGAAGGTAACATGAAGTTACAGGTTCAACGTGAAGGAGTTAGTGACATTATATTTCGAGACATCTAGTGGTGAAGTTGGATATTACAATCAACTTAACCCGGAGGAGACTAGAAGTGGGAGGAGCAGCAGAACATGACGTGTACATTCTGTTAGTTTCCACCTTGTAGCTTAGGGAGCGCAGTAAGGAAACAAAACACAGCTCAGATTCACTTAAAGTGAGACTCAATGATCTGGATCTCCCAGGTTCTGTTGGTCCTGGTTGTTTCGGGTCTCAGTTAAAGATCAGATGAATATGTCCTCAAATACAAAAACCTTATTTACAGACACTGACAGAAACAAATCACATGAGGTCAAGATTAATTAATTAATGTTCTGAGGCAAAGTCAGTAAAATCTCTTTAAGGGTAAGAACTTGCTGAGTCATCACTCATTTTATGTTCCTCACGTCTGATCTGTTTTTTCTGACATGATTTTGAAATGATGATCAAAGGCCCGATGGTGAAACTTAGATTTTATCAGAATAAAGTCAATTTTGTAAGATGGAAACTTTGATTGAATAAAACGACAGTTTGCTCCATAAACGTCTTCACTGATTCTCATCAGTTATATCATCAGGCAGCTGATCTGAATCCAGCCGGACTTGATGACATCATCAAGCTCAGAGGGAAATTTACAGGAACTGAGACGTTTCACTTCCTGTGTGTGAAGCCCCGCAGTTTACAAATGTCCATTTATTTTCTATAGTTAAACATAAACAACTGGACGCAAGAAGAAAAGTTTGATTCTAACTCGATCGGTTTTAATTACATTAATTCACATTTTGTTAGGTTTCTAGCCTGTTGATCAGCAAAACATGTTATCATTAATTATTAATTCTTTCGTTTGTCTTCATCTCTTTTATCTGAATTAATTCATTTTATCTTCAAGAAAAACTCCTGAATCTTAGTTAATTGACAAACTTTAGAATCTGACAAATTATTATCGACTTATTGAAGTAGACGACTCGACGATATTTGACTGAAGAAATCAGTTTTAATGAAAAACATCTGGTTACATCAACGATCAGACGACAAGAATAAAAAAATAAAATCCAAACCACAGAAAGCAACATGTAGGACGTCACTTGTATTTACACGGAGCGACAGAGCGGCGCCGCCCAGCAGGGGGCGATGTTACAGTCCGAGGCCACAGCTGAACTTCTGCTTGAGAAAATCCAGAAAAGAAAAAGATGTTTTTAACCTAAGGTTTCTCACTGCATCAGAAAACAACAGCACCCGACACCGGAGTCTGTCCAAGAGATTAAAAATAGTTTGTGTTGTTGCTCAATTTTCATCTGATGATCTGTGTTTGTTTTTTTACGGCATACAGTCTCTGCTGATAATATCAGCACTGACTACACTGTAAAAAGTTAAGAATGTTAATGTTGAAGCCGATCTGTCACAGCTGTTCCCTGTCTGTCTGAGGCGACGCCTGGCGGGGGGGAATTATTCATCATCATCATCATCATCGTCGTCGTCGTCATCATCTTCATCCTCCACTTCCCTCTTCCTCTTCTCCCCCTGAAGACCAGCGACGTCATCATCTGACGAAAACAATATCATACAACTTATTTAAAATATACCCACACAGCAGCTGCCTGTCGTGTGTGTGTGTGTGTTTGTGTGTGTCTGTGTGTTTTCATTCACACACGCAAACACACAAACACCTCTTCCCTTTTCTTTGGTATATTTTGTTAATGTAGATTTAGGTTCAAAATGTTGTAATAAATCAAACATGAATGAAACGATAACATTCAGTGAATCAATCAACTTATTCTTCAAATGAAGACAATATACAAAATAAACCAGGGAGGATGAACACAGTTTTCTAACTTCTCAGTTCTTCACACAAACTATAAAAAGTGACAGAATATTAATGACATGAATAAAAACAAACCTTCGTCCTCCTCTTCCTCCACATAGTCTCCATCATCTTCTTCATCCTGAAAGAAAACACTTACAATGAACAACAGCGCCTATTTGTGGTCACAGTGTGAAATCACAACCTGCTAATTCTGAACTCAAGTTATTACCCAGCAGCCGGACGTGGTACGGTAAGCGCACTGCGTCACTTCCTGTTTTCCTGCCTCTGGTGGTGGTTGCTCTCTGAACCAGTTCCTCTGCTAACACTGGTATTTCTCTGTATCACTGGTCTGTAGTTAAACATCCACACACACCAACACCTACTCTCTGGTGCTCTGGAGACTGTCACCGGATTATTGTGTATGAGCGATGGCTCCTCCCCCCCCTCCTGCTCCGAGTGTCTGATGTTCACTGACTCCTCCTTTCACAGAAGAGCTTCATGTAACACATGGAGTGTGTTGGTAGCGATGGAGGCGACATGCTGCACTCTTTAAAAAGCCCACGATGCGCCACCAGCTCACGGTTCAAACAGATTCTCTCCACTCATTGAGAAGCAAACTGGTCATTGGAGACTCGGTCCTGAGAACGACACCTGGACCGGTCAGCTGCCGGACCAGAGCATCGATCCAGACTGAAGCTGCTGGCTAAAGATACACGTAAATACAGGAAGAGCCGAATTCCACCGACAGCAGCGACTCCCGGCTTCGTGTGTCGTGAAGTTAACGTGGAGTCGGTGCTTTTGCAAAAACTTCTTCCACTTGGGTAATATCTCAACCATCCGCCATGTCCTTTCTCAAAAAGATGCAGAAGAACGAGTCCAGGTCTTTGTTCCATCCAGACGTGATTATTGTAATTCCTTATCATCCGGCTCCAGCAGGAAGTCGTTAGAGACTCTGCAGTTTGTCCTCAATGCTGCAGGACGTGTCCTGAAGACAACCAGGGACAGAGACCACATGTCTCCTGTGTTGCGTCACTACACTGACTTCCTGCTACATCTAGAATTGAATATCCTCCTCCTCACCTTCAAGGCCTTGAATAATACGGCAGCATTATACCTTAAAGAGCTGTTAGTACCTTGTCACCACTAGAGCCCTGAGCTCCCAGAATTCAGGATGTTGTCCCTAAAGTCTCTAAAGCAGAGGAGGAGGAGCTAGAGCTTCATCTTTGATATTTTTTAAATCTCCTATAAATCACTGCATAAATGTTAAATTCATAAAAGTCCACAGGAAGTGGCTAAGCTAGCGGATGTTACCATTTCCGATGGCCCCTGAACGCACCTTGTGGAAAGCTATCAGTGGACATTTTGGGTTAAAACAAGATGTGATGAACTCGTTTTGAGTCGAGACTTCCTGCTGACGCTCATAGCATTCACGTGATAATTTATAGTTGATGGTCGAGATAGTGTATATTCCATATATCACCAACCACTACAGCACACTTCAAATATTGATCGGCCACACACCTGGATTCCCTCCTTCATCAGGTAAGACAGTCCGACCTCGTCTCCTTCAGACTCCTCCTCATCCTCATCCTCGTCTCTGGTTGGTCCGGCTTCATCGTCCTCGTCTGGAATCAAGTTGGAGCTCAACATCTGATCTGATGACAACACCTCACGTCTGGTTCTATGGACTAACCCTATCCCAGTTAAAAGGCTACCGGTCTTTTGCTCTCACCGTGGTCGCCCTCGGAGTCCGGGGCCTCGTTGTCGTCCTGGTCGAACCCGTCCAGGTAGGTGAGCTGAGGCAGCAGCTCGAACACGGCCTCCCTGTAGTCCTCCAGCGTGGTCACTTCACAGCTGTACAGGTCCAGACTCTTCAGGTTCTTCAGACTCTGCTGCAAAGACACAGAGGTAGGGTTGTCATGATACCAAAAATATGACTTCGATACTACACCTGCCAAAACATCACGATACGATAACACAAATACAGTACTGGTAGATTTATCTATGATAATAACAAATAAAACATCTGTAAGGTTTCCTTTTTACCAGCTTGTTCCTGCCCAGCTTTTTGAACACTGAACAAATGAAATTCATATTAGTATTAGCCTACAGCAAAATATTAATGAAAACTACATGATGACATCATAGCATAGATTATACACGGCTATTTCCGTATCTGACTATATATGTGTGTGTGTCTCTGAGCGAGTGAGAGGGGGCGGGGCCCCGGGGGACCATACACGGTTAATAGAACTCAGACTATTAGAGCCTCAGTGTGTTACACTGCCCCTTTAATGTGTGCGTTCGTGATCCGGAGGCAGCGCCAACATTTGAATTGATTGTTCTTATTGTTCGTCACTTTGGATGAAAGTGTCAGCTAAACAATAAGTAATGTAAAGTTCGGTCTCTGCATTAAAGCAAACACTGGTAGCTCTGATGGACACGCCCCTCGTCTCAGGATCTTGTGTGATTGACAGGTGTCAGTCAGACTCACCAGAGGCTCAACGCCGCTCAGCTCTTTGATCTTGTTTCCACTTAGGTTCAGGTACGTCAGATTAGGACACTTCTCCACCAACTTGTCCAAACCTCCGGAGATGGTGTTGTCGCTCACCTCAAGCTGAAACACACACACACAGTTAGAGGCCGTCAGCGACGTCACAACATGGCCGCCGCTGCACTGCATCCCTCACCTTGTGTAGTTTGGGGAGCGACGGCAGTTTGGAGAGCGAGGCGAGGCCGACGTTCACCATGCTGAGGATCTCCAGCTCCGTGTACTCCTCCGTCAGACCCTCCACCTCCCCGTCACTGGAGCGACAGTTGTCCAGCACCAGCTCCTCCACCTGAACCACACGTGACACCAGCAGAGTGACTGTTTACTAACTCGCTGAAACCTGACCCGTTTACAGCAGCTTGTGTCAGAGTTGTTTACATCGAGAGGTGCAACGATCATCAACAAGTCGATGACAGAAATAGTCACCGATGAATTTACTCGTGGATGATTCGTTGGAGACGTCTCAGCGTGTTCTTCGTGCCGCGCAGTCGAACTAAACGTTGTTTTACCGGAGGTGCTGATGGAAGTAGCAGAGGAGTGAGCCATCTCGTTTCCTTCCTATCTCTGAAAGTCACGCATATGCAAAAGCAACAAAACATGGACCAATGGCGAGGTCCGTTCCATCGGTACCAGAAAGTTGCAAGTATGGGAGAACTTCAACATTACCATAACCCCAGAAATCACTACCCTAACCTGTCGGTCGGACCTGGTCTCCGTGGATCAGGACACGAGCATCAGAGGTTTGACATCGTAACGTACACGATGCACTCGACTCGCTAAGATAGCCTGTTAGCTAGCTTGCAATAAACATATATACCTGTGCACAGGATTCTAAAATCAATTTCAAAATATGGTTGAAACATTTTTTTTACAAGTTTAAAAGCGTAATGTTATCCTATTGCCCGACAGACATCTTCTTTTAAATCACAATTATTTCGTCCGAAGAAGACTGTAGTTATGTTTGTTGATGTTTACTTGATTCTTGATTTTTCATTTGTTTTTAGTGTCAGCACTGAGCCTGTTCTTGGTTCACAGGAAAAAGGGAAACTTGAATTTAAATAAAAAAATGTATATTAGCACTTCGTCTGTCCTTGTGTTGAAATATACACAAACTTGATTATTCTTGTTTTCGAATCAACAGTACCCTAATATGCAGCCAAGTTTATTAAAATACATTTTTGAATGAAGTATTTTCTTTATTTTCAGTAAAGAAAATAAACATGCCTCGAACAACTTCAAGCCAAATTTAAAAGCTGTCTAAATAAGAGCATTAAGAGGATTAGTCGATTAATCATTTCAATAATCACTGATTATTCGATTAACAGAATAGTCGTTAGTTGCAGCCCTGAACGGAGAAACACGTAAACACATGACGTCATCGATAGCGGCTCATATAACCGGAGGGAACCGGACGCCCCCGGTACCGAGCAGAGTGACGCGGCCTCAGCTCGGTTCCGGCTGGCGATGAACAGGGTTCACCGGAGAAACCACGTGGTCTTAGTCTGAAACATGGAGGTTCCAGACTCTGCTTCCAACGGCAGAAGATCAAAACGGGGCCGGAAACAAAGCGCCAGCAGCGGCGGAGTTCCCCCCGCTGCTCCGCCGCCTCGGACCGGACCAGCGCTGCGCTCCGACGGGATCAGACCGGGACAGAGGAGCAGGGAGACCGCGGGAGTTTCGTCCATGTTGAAGAAGCCGTTTCTGGGTCAAATGTCGCACTCGTCGCTGCTGTGTCCGGATGAAACACTCACCTCCGCCGGGCTCCGGCTCCTCAGCTCCACACTGACCCGCTTCTTCATGTCCATGCTGCGGTCCGACAGAACGCGTGAGGCCGCTGCACAGATCTGAGGCTCCGGCGTCAGGCGGCAACTACGCCTCCATGTTCCACAGCAGGCCCCGCCCCTCACTCTGCGCTCCCATTGGGTGAAAGAGGAGTCACTCAGCAGACCACTCCCCCGGCTGCTGCTTATACAGATATCCTCTCGGTGATTGGCCGGAAGAGCAGCTGCTGTGACCAATCAAGAGACGAAGATGAAACGTTTAAACCTCACACACGCCCACTCTTTGTCATTGTTGGCGCCATTTATGATGCATTCAGGTTCCCTCGGCCTTTTCTAGACTGAAGATTATAAATGAATAAAGGTATGTTTGCTGTGTGTATTCTCTTTAACCCAGGGAGTTTATATATCTGAATAAAATGTTTTTATAATACAGTAATGATTAAACAATTTTTCTATTGACATGACATGTCCTCTGTTACACAGGAAATTCAATTTTCATATTCAAATAAAAAGTAATTCACAATACAAAAAACAATTAGTAAATAAAATCCTTGAATAAAGAAACTGATTTCTTTTTATAAGCATTTATTTTGAAGAAACAGCAGATGTTGGGGAGTTATACACACTTTCCGTATAGAAGCCTTTAAAAGAGTCAAAGCGTAAACAGGATGTGATGTCATGAGGAGCAGGAAATCAATCTTTGTTAGATTATCAATAAAAGTTAACATAAATAAAACCTTGTTATAGTTAAACTGTAAAGTTCAATGATAGTTTGAATCTGAAACTTTCACTTATTTCATTACTAAAATTCTTCAATTCATTAAATATACAAATATTTATTATTAAGTGATGTTCAACAGTTAAATAATTTCCGGAAATAAACATCCTGTTTCATTTAGTTGACAATTTAGAGTTGATGGTTTTTAAAGAGGGGACTTTATATGTTTTTATCTCGACATGAATCAGAATAAATATCAATGTTCACCGTGTTTCTATAAAACCGACTGAATGATTTAAATTAGAAACCTTCAGAATGAGATAAAAGTAAATAAAACCGACAGACATGAAAGTTAATATAATCAAATCTGAAAACTGAGCAGAGACAAAGATCATGTTCACGTCTGAGCACAATGAATGAAGACGTCGATCACACTGAGACGATCACGTGAGCTTTTCTTATGCCGTGGAGTTTTACTTTGAAAATACCTGATGTATGAATCAGTGACCTCCTGAAACATCAGGAGACCTGGACCCTGAACTACGAAGAAGGATTTGTGGTCCTCAGGTAACATTGGTTTGATTCTGAGTCTTCAGTCCTACGAAGCTCGTTCACTTGTTATCAGGGTAAATCACCATCTTAACTTGTGCTGAACAGCTGACCTGCCAACTCACCAATCAAATGTCACCAGGGGGCGCTGTAACTCACTCATTGACACAATCCCAGATGTTTTACCAGCTGTTATTTTTTGCATTAGCAGCTGTTTGTTCTCCTCTGATTTTTATTAAACAACAGCTTGATCCTCAGCTCCGCTGTCAGTCAAACTGTCCATGTTTCTGATTGGTCATACACAGTACACCCCGCCCCTTTATGTGCACTCTACAGTAGGAAAACCTGAGTAAACGAGTTGATAACCAGAGTCATGTGACCACTTAGCCTGAATGTGATTGTTAGGTTAAGCTCAGCTGGAGAACTTGAAGAGATCCTGGGTCTGTGGTACTCCCTTTGCTGTACAGGTTCCAGTTCTTGCTCCGGTTCTACAACAGGAGGTTTTTATGATCTGTTTTTCAGCGACCTGAGCTTTTAACATGTGAGTGGGATCCATGGAGACTTATTTGATTGACAGGAGGAATGAGACGCTGCTGTTGGTTGATTGTCTGCAGCATGGAGTTCTGTACCTGAACCAACAAATGAGTAATGAAGTGTTTGTTTACACCTGTGCAGGGCCGGTCCTGGCAATGTGGGAGCCCTAGGCGAGATGTCAGATTGGCGCCCCCTAACATACACACGCAAAACTGCAAGTGCCCCTTGTGTATACACTGTGTACGGATGCACACACAGGCAGACAAAAATATAGGCTATAAAAAATATAAAAAGAGTCTGACATCTGAACTGAGCCCCCCCCCCCCCCCCCCCCCTGGTCCTGTTTTCTTTGGTTCATGTTCCCTGTTTAGGTTTTATTGTGTACTGCAAATTGTGGACGGCATCTAACCATTTGATAGATCTAACTAGGTTACACTTCAATGGCACTTTGTTTTTTCCTTTTGCATTTATGACATATTATGTATGTTACCTATTTTTTTGCTATATATTTATCTTCAGTTATATATATTCTTATTTTTTATTTTTTATTTTATTTTTTTTATTTTTATGTTTTCATTTTATTATTATCCGGTATGTGTGTATCTGTTTGTGTGAGTACTTGGGTATGCTTATGTTTGTATACGATAATTACTTTATTTATGTGCTGTTGAATGATGATGATTGTTGTCCTTCAAATCCCAATAAAAATTTGATCACAAAAAAAAAAGAGTGTGACATCTGCTGTACTGACAGCTGGCTAGCTATTCAGCTAGCTAGCTATTCATGACAGCTGGCTAGCTATTCATGTCGACAAAAATAAACATTACTGAAGCTTCTTGTGCGAGCAGCCGCCTGGCTGTTCACACAGGAAGCACTTTTCTCTGCACTGGTTCAGGGATAAATGATGCTGGTCTTCACAGGTGACTGACCTACGCAAGCATATAGCCGCCACCCCCCCACAAGAGATTGTGTACCTGTGTGTGGTTGTTTGTTTAAACACAACTGACAAATGTGGAATAAGTACATAATTAAAGATGGGGAAACTTAATCGTGTGGAGGCGAAAATCTGGGAAATTGAAACTCCAGGAAAACACTTATCGTCTGATATCGTTTAATATTGATTTTTATTTTGCTTACTGGCCCGATTCGCTCACGGCGAGCAGAAAAAATAGAACGGACCCCGACACCATCACTGCAGATCGCGAGCCAGCGCCAGCAGCTCCAGAAAGGAGGCGCTTCTGCCTCTGCTGTGTCCGCGGGGTTAGAGGACGATGGTGTGACGTCACTGCATCGGTTCACATCACGTCATGATCAATCAGCCTCTTGTGCATCCTCTTGGCATTTTGCGCCCAAGGCAACCGTCTATGTCGTCTGTACCAGGAGCCGCCCCTGCACCAGTGTGTAGGATTATGAGGTGGGCAGGGCTCATAGAAACATCACACAAACACCCACACTCTCAGACACACACACACACCTGTTGCGGGGTGTCAGAGTGAATGCTCTTGAGGCGGCAACATATGCAGCACCTGGTCGAGAAGCTGCAGCGCCCGGTGCAGGTGAACCTCCAGCCAGCAGGGGGTGTCTTTGATGCTCTGTCGCGGGTAGTCACAGCCCCAACCTTTAACGAAGCTCAGACGGACGATACACAACCTACGCAGGTCGTCCACACCCAGACCTGCCAGTGAGCACACACCTGGAGGAGGACAGGAGGTTCACTGACACACAGTCACAACACACAACCCCTGTATAAACAGCTTTTATTTTGAAATGTTTAGCATAACATTAGATCCCTGGTACCTGAACTACGCAGGATTTGCTCTTATCAGGTTAACTCCAGATTTAATGATTTTTTTTCTGTCCTACGAAGCTCGTTCACTTGTTATCAGGGTAACTTACACTGAACAGCTAACCTGCCCCCCCCCCCCTCTCTGGGACTTGAGCACTCACCAAAGCGACTCTTCACTGTTGTGTGGTGCACACTCTCCTTAAAGGGAAGTTAAAATCAACGTCTGGTTGGTGAAGTGGATCTCAGCCTCTAACTCACCCAGAACATCTCCATCTGTCAAGTCTCGTCCTGTCACCAAAAGACCTAATGCTCCGAGTCAGTGTGTGTCCTCAGAGACAGAGTGTGTCCTCTGAGTCAGTGTGTGTCCTCAGAGACAGAGTGTGTCTTCAGAGACAGAGTGTTTCCTCAGAGACAGAGTGTGTCCACTGAGTCAGTGTGTGTCCTCAGGGTCAGTGTGTAAAACATATCCTGAATATCTTCCAGGATGTCAAGTGTAAACATGCAATAGATGTTTTCACTTGACATCTATTGCACGTTTGTCCGTCCTGGGAGACGGATCCTCACATGTGTCTCTCTGAGGTTTCTATGTTCTTTACCTGTTAAAAGTTTTTTTTTTGTAGTTTGTCCTGACTCTTGCTGAGGGTTAAGGACAGAGGATGTCTCACCATGTTAAAGACTATGAGACAACCTGTGATTTGTGAATATGAGCTATACAAACTTGCTTCCTAGTTCAGGCCTGAGTTCTCCCTGTGTGGACATCAGGCACATCACATAAGCACCAGAGAGAGACAGGTGATACTCACCTATAGCAGGGGCAACTCCTCCTACACTGTTCGGGCCAGGAATCGAACCAACAACCATAGTGGCCTGAGCTGCTGCTGCCTGCCGCTGCATCTGTCTGTGGCACTGCCGCAAGTCAAACACCTGTACAGATGGACAGACGGGTGAGAGACAGCCAGGTGAGGGACAGACAGGTACACCAGAGTGTCATCTGCATATGGACACATTCACCTTAATACAAGCTCCCGGGCAGATCTTACGAACTCCATCTCTTGGTGCTCGGCCGGCCTCGAGGTCCAGGTAGTAGCTCTGAATGAACACAGCGTGGTCGCTCAGGCAATGCATCCAGACATCTCCCTCCCCCCGACACTCCAGCTGAACTCCTCGACCGATGTGAAGCCTGTGAGAAGAAGACGCAGAGTGAGCATGAGGCAGAGACACGGCTGTGGGAGGACCACGCCTCAGGCTGAGCTCACCTAGCACGGTGGCTGGTGGCAGTGCGATGGACGTTGCTCAGCTGTCCCAGACAGAAACGATCTCCTCCTGAAGGATCCACGTATCCGTCCACGGTCACCAGGGGACAGCTGGACTGGACCTTAAACATCTCCCCAACCTGGATGTCCAACTCAAAGTAGGAGATTGAACACCAGAACTCTGGACCTGAGACACGGCAGGAACAGAGATGGTTGTCAGAAGAGAGGACTTGTGTTTTAGAGGTGAGGACACATGGGGTAGATCTCTACCTGGGTGGTTGGACACAGGCTGTGGATACGGAGTGGTGCTGTGATGCTGAGACCCTGCAGGAACACACATTCACACTCAGTACCAAGCTCCACAGAACCACACTAACATTTCACATGGTCACATGATCTCGTACAGAAGGGAGTATTGGGGGGGTTATGAGGATGATGTAATCGAGGCTGCTGGTGGCTCCGCCCACTCTGTAGAGGTCCTACATCCCTGTAGTGGGCGTGGTCATTCCCTGTCCAGGCGGCTGCAGAAACATAAGACAAACAAAATCATTTCTGCTACGAATCATCTACCCCCCCCCCCCTCCTTCCTCCCCCCCACAGTACCAGTTTTGGAGGGGTTGCTGTACTCTGGGCTCTGCTGGTGTAGTGTGATGTGGGTCGACGGGTGAGGAGGCTGTGGGGTGACGGGAAGATTCCATTTTGGTGGCGAGGCCTGACCCCCCCGGCTCTGAGGCAGGGCAATCTGAAGGTGACCTGGGCCCTCACCCCCAACATCCACATCCCCAACCCCCCCGCCTCTTCTACCACACAGGGAGCTGCGGCCTGCAGGAGAAACGACAGAGTCAGAACCAGCCCTCCAGAACCACTGGAGGCTGACAGCACATTGCATCATTTACAGTTACAAACTGGTTCTTGTCATGTAGTGAATTCTGTTGTGTGTTGTTTTGTTGATGTGTTCAGTTCCATCAGCATGTGTGTGTCCACGGAGAGGATCCTCACATGGGACTGAGCTTCATCACTGATCACTAAGTTTCTGTTTGACTCGTGTTGAGTTAAGAACAGGAAGTTGATCCTTATTAACATCTATGAGACAAACTGGGAATATGAGACACACTGGGAATATGAGTCGGATAGCATGTGACTGATTTGATTGATTGATTGAGAACCATTCCATTAGTTCCAGAACCACTCAGATGATTTAAACAGTAACTTTGAGATAGATATGAAAAGTGTGTTGACAGTGACCTGGAGGAGACAGAGGCATGCTGGGATACACGTTGACAGGGCGGGGCTGGTTGTAGGGGTCAGGGTGGGGGGGCAGGTCGATCTTTACACATTCCTGAATGAACTCCTCCTTTATCAGAGTCTGAGGACCTGAAGGAAGACAGCATCTGATGTTAGTGATGTGTTACATGAAGCTTTAACATTATTTTACATGAAATGATGCCAAACTACATGACACTAAACTACATGAAGCTAAGCAGCATATAGTGAAGCTAAGCTATGTTACATGAAGCTACGTGACCTGTCTTTTTACCAAAGTTTAAAAAATAAAAATAAAAATGACAAAATATATACAAATAGTGAAATATATATATACTAAATGAAACAAAATGGAACATGGCCACCATCTGCCGCCAAGTGGAAAGACAGCATTCAGTATAAATACCCTGTGATTGACGTGAGACAGGTGAGTGTCCAGCTGCACTGGCGGGGGGGGGCACCCTCTCGTAGTGATACGGGTTCACACACACACTGTCGCACTTCAGGTCGAACGCAAACTGACACAACTTCACGTGTCTCAGCTCGTTCTTATGGAGGTCAGGCCAACGCCACAGACGAGTGTAGATCACATGAGGGAAACCCTTTCTACCTGCTACCTGTGAGAGACAGACAGGAGAGAGACAGACAGGAGGGGGACAGGCAGGAGGGGGACAGAGAGGAGGGAGACAGAGAGGTGAGAGACAGACAGGAGAGAGACAGACAGGAGGGGGACAGACAGGAGGGGGACAGAGAGGAGGGAGACAGAGAGGTGAGAGACAGACAGGAGAGAGACAGACAGGAGAGAGACAGACAGGAGGGGGACAGACAGGAGGGGGACAGAGAGGTGAGAGACAGACAGGAGAGACACAGACAGGAGAGAGACAGAGAGGAGAGAGACAGACAGGAGAGAGACAGACAGGAGGGGGACAGACAGGAGGGGGACAGACAGGAGAGAGACAGACAGGAGAGACACAGACAGGAGAGAGACAGAGAGGAGGGGGACAGACAGGAGGGGGACAGACAGGTGAGAGACAGACAGGAGGGGGACAGACAGGAGAGAGACAGGCAGGAGGGGGACAGAGAGGAGGGGGACAGACAGGTGAGAGACAGACAGGAGAGAGACAGAGAGGAGAGAGACAGACAGGAGAGAGACAGAGAGGAGAGAGACAGAGAGGTGAGAGACAGACAGGAGAGAGACAGAGAGGAGGGGGACAGACAGGAGAGAGACAGAGAGGTGAGAGACAGACAGGAGAGAGACAGAGAGGTGAGAGACAGAGAGGTGAGAGACAGACAGGAGGGGGACAGGCAGGAGGGGGACAGAGAGGTGAGAGACAGACAGGAGAGACAGAGAGGAGAGAGACAGACAGGAGAGACAGAGAGGAGAGAGACAGACAGGAGGGGGACAGACAGGAGAGAGACAGACAGGAGGGGGACAGACAGGAGGGGGACAGAGAGGTGAGAGACAGACAGGAGAGAGACAGACAGGAGAGAGACAGACAGGAGAGAGACAGACAGGTGAGAGACAGACAGGTGAGAGACAGACAGGAGGGGGACAGACAGGTGGGGGACAGAGAGGTGAGAGACAGACAGGAGAGAGACAGAGAGGAGAGAGACAGACAGGAGGGGGACAGAGAGGAGAGAGACAGACAGGAGAGAGACAGAGAGGAGGGGGACAGACAGGAGAGAGACAGAGAGGTGAGAGACAGACAGGAGAGAGACAGAGAGGTGAGAGACAGAGAGGTGAGAGACAGACAGGTGAGAGACAGACAGGTGAGAGACAGACAGGAGGGGGACAGACAGGAGGGGGACAGAGAGGTGAGAGACAGACAGGAGAGAGACAGAGAGGTGAGAGACAGAGAGGAGAGAGACAGACAGGTGAGAGACAGACAGGTGAGAGACAGACAGGAGGGGGACAGACAGGAGGGGGACAGAGAGGTGAGAGACAGACAGGAGAGAGACAGAGAGGTGAGAGACAGAGAGGTGAGAGACAGACAGGAGGGGGACAGAGAGGTGAGAGACAGACAGGAGAGAGACAGAGAGGTGAGAGACAGACAGGAGGGGGACAGGCAGGAGGGGGACAGAGAGGTGAGAGACAGACAGGAGAGACAGAGAGGAGAGAGACAGACAGGAGAGACAGAGAGGAGAGAGACAGACAGGAGGGGGACAGACAGGAGAGAGACAGACAGGAGGGGGACAGACAGGAGGGGGACAGAGAGGTGAGAGACAGACAGGAGAGAGACAGACAGGAGAGAGACAGACAGGAGAGAGACAGACAGGAGGGGGACAGACAGGAGGGGGACAGAGAGGTGAGAGACAGACAGGAGAGAGACAGACAGGAGGGGGACAGACAGGAGGGGGACAGACAGGTGAGAGACAGACAGGAGAGAGACAGACAGGAGGGGGACAGACAGGAGAGAGACAGAGAGGAGGGGGACAGAGAGGTGAGAGACAGACAGGAGACACAGAGAGGTGAGAGACAGACCGG
This sequence comes from Pleuronectes platessa, assembly GCF_947347685.1. NCBI lineage: Eukaryota > Metazoa > Chordata > Actinopteri > Pleuronectiformes > Pleuronectidae > Pleuronectes > Pleuronectes platessa. The sequence goes on from NC_070635.1 coordinate 340,160, forward strand.
AGAGAGACAGAGAGGTGAGAGACAGAGAGGAGAGACAGAGAGGAGAGAGACAGACAGGAGAGAGACAGACAGGAGGGGGACAGACAGGAGGGGGACAGAGAGGTGAGAGACAGACAGGAGAGAGACAGAGAGGTGAGAGACAGAGAGGTGAGAGACAGACAGGTGAGAGACAGACAGGTGAGAGACAGACAGGAGGGGGACAGACAGGAGGGGGACAGACAGGAGGGGGACAGAGAGGTGAGAGACAGACAGGAGAGACAGAGAGGAGAGAGACAGACAGGAGAGAGACAGACAGGAGGGGGACAGACAGGAGAGAGACAGACAGGAGGGGGACAGAGAGGTGAGAGACAGACAGGAGACACAGAGAGGTGAGAGACAGACCGGAGAGAGACAGAGAGGTGAGAGACAGAGAGGAGAGACAGAGAGGAGAGAGACAGACAGGAGAGAGACAGACAGGAGGGGGACAGACAGGAGGGGGACAGAGAGGTGAGAGACAGACAGGAGAGAGACAGAGAGGTGAGAGACAGAGAGGTGAGAGACAGACAGGTGAGAGACAGACAGGTGAGAGACAGACAGGAGGGGGACAGACAGGAGGGGGACAGAGAGGTGAGAGACAGACAGGAGAGAGACAGAGAGGTGAGAGACAGAGAGGAGAGAGACAGACAGGTGAGAGACAGACAGGTGAGAGACAGACAGGAGGGGGACAGACAGGAGGGGGACAGAGAGGTGAGAGACAGACAGGAGAGAGACAGAGAGGTGAGAGACAGAGAGGTGAGAGACAGACAGGAGGGGGACAGAGAGGTGAGAGACAGACAGGAGAGAGACAGAGAGGTGAGAGACAGAGAGGTGAGAGACGGAGAGGTGAGAGACAGACAGGAGAGAGACGGAGAGGTGAGAGACAGAGAGGTGAGAGACAGACAGGAGAGAGACAGACATCAGATCCTCCTCATGGTTCAGGTGAGAGGTGGAGCAGCCGGGTGCAGCAGACACACACAGGAAGTGACCTGTTACCTCTGCTGCAGAGGTCATGTGATCATGTTTACATCACCTGACACGTCGTCAGCTCTGATCACCACAAACTCTCTTCACATCTCTGTGTGTGTCAGCACTTCTTCACCAGAGACATTTGTTTTAGTTTCTTCATGTTTGTGTCCCGTGTTAGAAGCCCCCCCCCCCCCTCCTCACTCAGTGAATCAGTGGAGGATCCTCTGCTGCTCTAACTGCTCCTTGATTGACACTTTATAAAGGAGGAGGAAGAGAAACTGAGTCTCACTCTTTGTGTTCACACTTGATCCTCCAGAGTAGATCCAGAGAACGGAGGAGCTCAGGTCCTGAAGCAGCTTTAGAGAACACCTAGAGAACCTCCAAGAGAACCTTCGGCAGGTTCCACATCCAAAAAAAAGGGTAGATCTGATGTAACAGTGTCAGACTGAAGACTCTAAGACCCTGAGTGTGTGTGCGTGCTCCTCTCCACTAGGAGGAGGGAGGGGGGGGGGGGCTGGTTTGTTTTGTCTGAAACACAGGAAAGGGGCGGGGTTAAGAGTTCAGTCAGACAGTGAATGTGTGTGTGTCTTTGTGTGCATACATTGCTCTTTGTACACTGTAAAAAATCTATCTTGGACTGAACATTTAGATTTTTTTGTGAGTGTAGGTTATAAATCTGAACCAAGAACCAACAGTAGAACCCTACCTCTGAGTCACTGCAGCAGTAGCTGAGAACAATGGGCCTGTTATGATTTAGTTAATTCAATTGTATTGGATTCTGCTGCAAGGCTGCTCACCCCCCCCCCCCCCCATTGTAATGGTTAGTAGATAATACGTGAATTTCATTTTCATGTGGAGTAGTTTGACAGTGGACACAGACCCAGTCGTTATGATCGAGACTGAAGACACAGAACCACGAGGACACAAGCTGATCATGTGACTCTGTAACAGTTTTATTTGTTGTTGTTTAATGTCTTTAAACGTCCTGAACAAGTGATGAAGAGTCCACTGTCCTCAGATCAGGTCCTACCTGCAGGCGTCCGTCCAGCGTCCTCTGGATGGTCACACACCTGCTGGGCTGGACCCCGCTGGTGGTAACCGCGGTAACCAGCGAGTCCAACTCGTCTTTTTTCTCCTTCAGCTTCTTCACCAAGCTCTCGATCGCCCGCTGAGCGAAGCCCTCGTTCTCTCCGCTCTGTCGGTGACACATGAGGCTGTGAACCACACTGAGGGAGGGGTCACTGCTGGGGGCGGAGTCAAGCACCGACATGGTCACCTGGAGGAAAGATGATCAGCAATCAAAGACAGTTACAGACAGACAGACAGACAGTTACAGACAGACAGACAGACAGACAGACAGACAGACAGTTACAGACAGACAGACAGACAGACAGACAGACAGACAGACAGCTACAGACAGACAGACAGACAGCTACAGACAGACAGACAGTTACAGACAGAGAGACAGACAGACAGACAGACAGACAGACAGTTACAGACAGACAGTTACAGACAGTTACAGACAGACAGACAGACAGACAGACAGACAGACAGCTACAGACAGACAGACAGACAGCTACAGACAGACAGACAGTTACAGACAGAGAGACAGACAGACAGACAGACAGACAGACAGACAGACAGTTACAGACTGACAGACAGACAGTTACAGACAGACAGACAGACAGACAGACAGACAGACAGACAGCTACAGACAGACAGACAGTTACAGACAGAGAGACAGACAGACAGACAGACAGACAGACAGACAGCTACAGACAGACAGACAGTTACAGACAGAGAGACAGACAGACAGACAGACAGACAGACAGACAGTTACAGACAGACAGTTACAGACAGTTACAGACAGACAGACAGACACACAGACAGTTACAGACAGACAGTTACAGATAGACAGACAGACACACAGACAGTTACAGACAGACAGTTACAGACAGACAGTTACAGACAGTTACAGACAGACAGACAGACACACAGACAGACAGTTACAGACAGACAGACAGACACACAGACAGTTACAGACAGACAGACAGTTACAGATAGAGACAGACAGACAGACACACAGACAGACAGTTACAGATAGACAGATACACAGACAGTTACAGACAGACAGTTACAGACAGACAGACGACAGACAGACAGTTACAGACAGACAGACAGACAGTTACAGACAGACAGTTACAGAGACACAGACAGACAGTTACAGACGGACAGTTACAGATAGAGAGACAGACAGACAGTTACAGACAGACAGACAGACAGACAGACAGACAGTTACAGACAGACAGACAGTTAAAGACAGACAGACAGACAGACAGACAGTTACAGACAGACAAACAGACAGACAGACAGACAGACAGTTACAGATAGAGACAGACAGACAGACAGACAGTTACAGATAGACAGACAGACAGTTACAGACAGACAGACAGACAGACAGACAGACAGCTACAGACAGACAGACAGTTACAGACAGACAGAGAGACAGACAGACAGACAGACAGAAAGTTACAGACAGAAAGTTACAGACAGAAAGTTACAGACAGTCAGTTACAGACAGAGAGACAGACAGTTACAGACAGACAGACAGACACACAGACAGTTACAGACAGACACACAGACAGTTACAGACAGACAGACAGACACACAGACGCACAGACAGACAGTTACAGAGAGACTTACAGTTACAGACAATTACAGACAGACATGCTGCATCAACAGTTGTCTAAGATCAAATCTCAGTGTCACTCACCAGGACGCAGCTCTCTCTTCTCGGCTGTGATCCACTGCCTGTGTTGGTGAGTGTGTGTGTGTCTGTCTCTGTGTGTGTGTATCTTTGTGGGTCTCTGGGTGTCCGTCTGCTCAGAGTCAGACTGTCTGTGGGGGGTGCTGTTTCATGACCAAGCAGACAGTCAGACATAACAGGAAGTCATCTGATGTCCGTCCTTGGAAAATAAGAGCTGCTGTCGTCCAGTGTGTTGTCTCACTGTTTTAAACACTGCAGCAACAACACAACAGGAACATGGGTCCTCTGCAGCTGAAGCAGATGATTCCACAGAAACACATGAACAACATCAGGCTGACAAACTCACTAGAGATTATACTGAAGCAAAGACAAGGGATTTATAGAGATATATAAATATTCATCAAATTAAAAGTTTAGAAAGATGTGTCAGTGCAGCTTTATGAAAAATTCACTTCCTGTTTTTAGTAACAATCATCATAATCTGCATAAAACTATTTTTACTAGTTCTAACTAGTGTAAAATAGAATCTTGTACTACCACTTTGAGCTTTTATTTTGAAGGCTACAACCAGAAAAGATTTCCCCACTATTTGTTTTGACTTGTTTGTGTGTCTGACTCCTGCTTTAGTGTGAAACTCTCCTGTGCTTCTACATGTGTGTCGTTACCCCTGCTAACCCAGGACTTTTAGTTGAGTGCCATGCAGTCAGATCATCAGCGGCCTTTTAATACAAGTGTATTTAATGATGTCATTGTGTGATTTTATAAAATAATTTAAAATGGATAAATAAATGCAACCTAATTTATTTAAGGTCTGTTTTGATATATTTCAAGGATGATTTTATACAAGTTAAATATAAAAGTACTTGATTTGATTCCTGCACCATTGAATACAACTTTAAAAGTACGTTTATATCAATTCAACTATGAAACATAAATATAAGGATACCATCACAAGTCTACTAAGCACAAACGTTTACTTTTCATACTTTAAGTAGCTGTATGATTACTAAAGTGACTGTATAATATGGAGTATTTGCAATTTGCAGTACATATACTTTACACTGTTGTACAACGACTTTTACTTTAGTTACGCAAGCACAACATGTGTATGTCTTACTCATATATAATATACCTATGTGTTTATCTTCCTGTGCTTATTAAAACTATTAAATATCAGTAGAGTTCATCCACCACTAACTTGATTCAATCAATATTATATTATATACAATAATATAATATAATATAACATGATATAATTTGATATAATATAATATAATGCAAGATAAAATAATGTAAAATAACATAACATGATATAATATTATACGATATAACAAGATCATAGGAGCATATACTGCTGTTGGGTGCTGTTAGCAGTTGTTAGCAGTTAGCTGCTGTGTTTCACCAGGTCCTCTTGTCTGAGTGTGAAGTTGAAGAAGCCTGTGTCATGTGAGAACAAAGACCTCGCTGAGTTTACAATTACAACAAGCTAACTAAGACAAGCTCACTACTACAAGCTAACTACCACATGCTAATTAAAAAAGAACTAATTACAACAAGCTAACTACCACAAGCTAATTAAAACAAACTAATTACAACAAGCTAACTACCACATGCTAATTAAAAAAGAACTAATTACAACAAGCTAACTACCACAAGCTAACTACAACAATCTAACTACAACATGCATCTTAAAAAAGAACTAACTACAACAATCTAACTACCACATGCTAATTAAAACAAACTAATTACAACAAACTAACTACAACAATCTAACTACCACATGCTAATTAAAACAAACTAATTACATCAAGCTAACTAAGACAAGCTAACTACAACAAGCTAACTACCACATGCTAATTAAAACAAACTAATTACAACAAGCTAATTACAACAAGCTAACTACCACATGCTAATTAAAACAAACTAATTACAACAAGCTAACTTGAAATTACACATAACTGGGATTTGTCAGCTGATTAAAATGACTAGAATTTATTATAATTTAACATTGATGAATTATTTTGATGTTGTGAGCGATTCGGTTTAGATTTAAACCATCAAACAGCTTTAAGTTCCTCATTAAAAGACATTTAATAGGTTTTTGCTGCCAACAGGAAACTTCTTTCATTAAAAGCATGACCTCTGTCACATGTGCTCTTAATGAAAACAGATGTTTGGGTTTGTGTGAGTTCCTGATCCAGATATTTTAATGAAGACATGATCTGCTGGTGACTGATCTTTCAATAATTAACGAATTAATCACTAAAGGGATGGATTCAAAACCGGAGCTGAAAGGTAAGCCAGCTGTTTCTTTGAATGACCGGTGAGACCCACACACTTATTACAATATATTAAAACAGTATGTTGTTATGAAATAAATCACAGAATGAAGGTAAAGCCGTGTTGATTAATAACACATTTCAGTTTGTCTAAGATTCTCATGGATCAGCCGATTCAGTTAGGGTGGTGACCTCTGACCCCGACCTGCAGCAGCAGAGGGCGCTGTCCGGCCTCCCTCCAGCGGTCCTGCTGGTGAAGGAGGAGCTGTCAACACTGATGCTGGGCCCACAGGTGAGTTACAGAGCTGTGGACCAATGGAGAGGAGGCGTCATCTTCATGTGACCCGGCTCGGCTGGCAGCGTGTGACCCGATGTTACTCCACCTCCTGACCTCAAGGCTTCTGGAGCTTCATCAAGAAATACAGATGGAGAGCCTGCTTGACACCAGGTTGACCTGCAGGAGTGAGTATCTGCTGGATGACACAGTAAACTAACATACATTTTATTTTAGTTCATAATTTATATTTTAGGTGTATATATATCATCCGGTCATGATGGGGGATCCTGACCATAGACTACGATCACAACAAGACTGCTTGATATATAATATTTCTCCTCAGATACTCGACCGTTACTGACAATAATCCATCAGGTCATTGAGCTTCAGTTCCGCTACAAAGTGTTTATTCTAATCAAAGCTGTAAACACTCTGATCTTTCTGATGTCCTCTGTTACACGAGACATCTGTTGCTCTAGTGTCCGTCCTGGGAGACAGATCCTCACACGTGTCTCTGAGGTTTCCACCTTCTTCACCTGTTAAAGGGTTTTAGTAGTTTGACTCTTGTTGAGGGTGAAGAACAGAGGACGTCTCACCTTGTTAAAGACTATGAGACAAACTGATATGATGCTTATACAGGGGACAACATCAGCAGGAAGTCACGTCCACAGGAACCACAGCGTCACCATCAGACACTGGACGCCCTTCAGCAGCAGAGCTTCGGCTGCAGCTCATCTGTTTTTACATAGTTTACCATAACAGAAGTTTTGCTATGATGTCACTTTACTTTTTTTTTATCGTCAACGAGTCAGACGAAGATTTTCTACCTGGTTCACATCATCCTGTGCTTTTTGCTCAGTGTGTGTGTTTGAGAGAGAGAGATATGGAATGATCTAAGTAGTATTATATACTCACATAAATGCCAGTACTATACAGTATGAAACCGAGCATATTCCGCTCCTGCAAATATTTCAAAATATAAATCCTTCTTACAACAAATTGAAAGGATTCAGTCACAGAAGCGCAGGAGGGCTCTTATCTGGAAAACGGCTCTAAAGCAGCATGTGTGTCTCTTCTGTTAAAATGGATGCGGACTGGAAACAGACGTTCACTGCGCTCCTATTACTGACGTTACGGTGACGTCTCCATCGTTTACGGCAAAACAGGAACAGGAAATGACGTAGTTCACATGGGCTGAAGAAGCGCGGAAGTTCAGGTTGAAATGAGTGAAAGCGGCGCTCAGGTTTGAATACGTTACTTTATATTACATTTAACTAAGTAATCAGATTATTTGTGTTTAAGGTCAACGCCCAGTTTTATTTAAGGAGCTGTCACGTGTTTTCTGTTTCACGATTGAGTCTGAAATATTTTCCAAAGTAAAAGTTGGGCGAAAAACCGCAGCTTACATGTATTGATAAAGAATCACCAGCAGGTGGAGAACTGGTAGTAAGAGTAATAGAGTACCAGTAGTAACAGTAACTGAGTTAGTGTAGTAACAGTTATAGAGTAAGACAAGTAGTAAATCGATTTTCAGGGCCTGTCTGGTTTAAAGGACTTTCTGTTGTGGACTGCCCTGTGTTTAATACAGGAGGTGGCACAGTCTATGACCTGGAGAAGACAACGTGTTTAATACAGGAGGTGGCACAGTCTATGACCTGGAGAACACAAAGTGTTTAATACAGGAGGTGGCACAGTCTATGACCTGGAGAACACAAAGTGTTTAATACAGGAGGTGGCACAGTCTATGACCTGGACAACACAAAGTGTTTAATACAGGAGGTGGCACAGTCTATGACCTGGAGAACACAAAGTGTTTAATACAGGAGGTGGCACAGTCTATGACCTGGAGAACACAAAGTGTTTAATACAGGAGGTGGCACAGTCTATGACCTGGAGAAGACAACGTGTTTAATACAGGAGGTGGCACAGTCTATGACCTGGAGAACACAAAGTGTTTAACACAGGAGGTGGCACAGTCTATGACGTAGTGCAGTGTCTCAACAACAGAGTGATGAGTTGTGTGTCTGTGCAGCTGTTTGCACGTCTGGAGGCTCGTCGCTGTCTGAAGGAGATCGAACCTCGTCTGTTTCCTGAAGATGGCGGACCCGACCATGGTGAGTGACCAGGTGCAGTCAGTTCATAGATCCGGTCACCACATGTCATGTGATCTTAATGATTTCATTCTGTGATACACTAGACTCGTACATATGTTCCGCCTCTTCAGAGTCATAACTAAACGTGAACACACCCACGAGACACATGTTGATAGGTGACATCACATCCTAAGGATGACATCACATGTCAACTCAGCTGCTTTCATTTTGATGATGTCATTTCTCTCTGTTTTCAGGTGAGGTGGTGGAGCTGTATGGAACAGAGGGAACAGGTGAGGTCACTGAACAGGTAACGGCTGTGACTGCACTTCCTGTGCGGATGTCTGTTTTATTGTGTGTGTGTGTGTGTGTGCGTGCGTGCGTGCGTGTGTGTGTCAGGTAAGACGGAGCTGCTGTACCACCTGCTGTGTCGCTGTGTGTTGCCGAAGGCTGCTGGTGGACTGGAGGTGGACGTTGTGTTTGTGGACACAAACTACAGTCTGGACATGTTACGACTGGTCAGCATCATCGACAGCAGACTGAACCCAGGTACTGAACACACTCCCTCACACATGCACACGCACACACACACATTCAAGCTCTAAGCTTCGTTGTCTCTCTCTCTCTTCATGTGTGTCCAGCTCTCTCTACCAGCTCGCCCATAGCTGGGTCAGATGAGGAGGCGTTGCGTTCGTGTCTGTCTCGCCTCCTGGTCGTCCACTGCTCCTCCTCCTCCCAGCTCCTCCTCACCCTCCACTTCCTGGAGAACTCCTTCTCATCGCGGCCTGGTCTGGCACTCCTCCTTATTGACAGCATCTCTGCTTTCTATTGGCTGGATCGCTGCGAGGGCGGGGCCAGCTTTGCCAAGCAGGAGGACAAGCTCAGCAAATGTTCCGAGCTGCTGGGCCGACTGCTCAGGTGGATATCCATCAATGAAGGTTCCTGGTCCATTAGAGGGTTCTAGTGGTGCAATAGGTGGATTCGTAATTTTGTAATTTGTAATGGTTCATAAGGAGGTTCTTGCGACCCCTGAGGAGGTTTTAGTAGCTCTTTAGTTGGATTGAGTGGTGATTAAGGAGGTTCCCGTGGTCCTTAAGGAGGTTCTTCTGGTTTTCTAGTAGAAGACTGTGTGATCCTTCAGTGCAATTGGTCCGTTAGGTGGTTCTCGTGATCCTTAAAGAGGTTCTGGCTGCTCAGTGTGTTCTAGAGATCCTTAAGGGGATTCACATTGTTCATTAAATGCATCTAGTGTACCTAAGGAAGTTCTATGAGTTCAACTATGGGAGGTGCTGAAGATTCTGGTTTTCTCGTAAAAAGTTCCAATGTTCCTTCAGGGGGTTCTAATGGTCCATTACAGGGTAAGTTCTGTGGTTGTGCATGTGCTCACCCAAAACGTTCTACAGGTCCTTTAAGTGTTTGTGGCCGTCATTGGAGAATGAGGAGGTTTGAAATTCCTTTGGTTGGTTGTAGTTGTCCATTAAGTGGGGAGTTCTTTTTTATCAATCAATCAATAACATTGTATTAGTATAGTCTCATATTCACAAATCCCAGTTTGTCTCATAGTCTTTCACAAGGTGAGACGTCCTCTGTTCTTCTCCCTCAACAAGAGTCAAACTACTAAGACCTTTAACAGCTGGAGAAGGTAGAAACCTCAGAGACACATGTGAAGATCCGTCTCCCAGGACGGACACTAGAGCAACAGATGTCCTGTGTCACAGAGGACATCAGAAAGATCAGAGTGTTTACAGCTTTGATAAGAATAAACACTTAGTAGCGGAACTGAAGGTCAATGACCTGATGGATTATTGTCAGTAATGGTCGAGAATCTGAAGAGAAATATTATATATCAAGCAGTGTTGTTGTGATCATAGTCCATTCTACAGGTAACTGAAGACATGTTATAGTTTATCAAGGAGGTATTATTATTTTACGGTTCAATCAGTTCAGCAGGTGGAAAAAACCTTGAGGAAGTTCTAAGGTGTTTCTGGTCGTCCTTCATGTAATGTTTGGCTTTTTGTCGCCACTGAAAGGCTTCGGAGGTCTAATCAGAATTCGAGAGATCCTCTAGGATGCTACTTGTTCCTGTGGTTATTGTGAGGGCTCTATTCGACAATGAGGGGTTATAGAGGTCCTACTTTTGAGGGGCTCAGGACTGAAAGGAACTGTGAGAAAATTTAGTTTTTCTAAATTCATGATTTCAGCTGATTGATGAAGCCGACGTTTATTGGTTCTTAAAGAACCACACAGAACTGTGGAGCCTGTAAACCTGTCAAAGCTTTGAGTCAGTTCCATCTGTGGTTCTTTCTCTCAGGGATTACAGAATCACTGTCTTGGCCACCTGCCACGCCCTCAGGAGGAGCCACAGGGGAACCTCCTCGGACTCCCACCGACCATACCTCTGTCGCCCCTGGCAAAGACTGGTGACCCACCGGCTGCTGTGCAGGCGACAGGAGGCGCCGAACAACGGGTCCGCCGCAGCAGGGAGCAGCGAGGAGCAGGGGAGGCGACAGGTCTTCACTGTCCACTGCACCTCCCGTGGGACCAGGGCTCCAAGGAGCAGCTCCTTCTACGTGACGGACGGAGGAGTGGAGTTCACCTGAAACTCTCCTTTCTCTCATGAGAGGAGTTCAGAAAGGTTTGTAGAGACGCAGGAGTTGTTCGGATTTCCTTTTCCATTGAACTGAACCTGTTTACTGAACCTGGGACTCAGAACAAGATAAGAGAGTAATAAAGAAAATACTTGATACTTGTTTCTGTTCTGGAAGGGTCCAGAGGTCCTTACTATGGATCTAGATTGTGAATGAGGTTCTAATCTAGGAGGTTCTCGAGATTGTAATGTGAATTCCTGTGCTCAGTTGGAGACTCTACTGAGGAGGATCTACAGGTCATATAAAAACGTCCCTGATGTGGAAGACATGGATGTTCCAGTGGAGCCTCCAGGTATCTATGTTCTCATAGAAAGGATCATCCAAGGATTATCAGGAGGTTCTGAGGAGGCCCAGGTGGATTTTATGGACCTTCAGTGTTGCACAATGTGGTTTTGTGGTATTAATAACAATTCTGAAGACTCTGTAGTATTCAATGAAGATAAAAGGATATTTGATGACTGTATAAATAAAAAGATATGATGATATTATGTGTATTATGGATAACATTTAGTTTGTATTTATTATTTAATATTATTTTACTATTTATAAATTTTAATAATATTGAATCTGTGTTTTTGTACAATATTTTTATTTATAATTTTATATTTAAAAAAATGCACATTTTTGCTTTTATTATATTGTAATTTTAATTGGTTTTGTGGTCATCCTTCGATGATGCTGACCAGTCGTAGCATGTCCAGACTGTAGGGTTAGGGTTAGGGTTAGGCCAGCAGCTACACACAGCGACACAGCAGGTGGTGCAGCAGCTCCGTCTTACCTGAGACACACACACACACACACTTTTCTTCTAAACAATAGTTATGATTTATGGAAATCAAAAAATAATTTAAGAAAGTGACAGTAAAATTAAAAGTATCTTTATGGTATCGAACTTATAATGTCTGGTCCCGCCCACCTCTGCTGCCGTTCATATACATGAAAACTACAAAGACCACAATTCAACGCGACAAGATTCCAGCCAATCCGGAAGGCAGCTGACCGGTCGGCCAATGATAGCGAGGCGGGAGATTTCAAACTCCGGAAGCAGTCGGAAGGTTTCTTCTCGTCGGCAACGTTCGAATTTCTTCTTGACGTTTATAACGAATTCAACCGAACAACGAGTTCAACCGGGAAGACGCCGAGGATCCGTCAACATGGCGGATAACACCGCTGCGGAGACCCGCTGTGAGTTCACCTGTCATCACGTCATCACGTTAACTAACCTGCAGCTGTTAGTTATAAAGTTAACCTACCAGCAGCTGCTAACTAACCTCCAGCTGCTAACTAACCTCCAGCTACTAACTAACCTCCAGCTGCTAACTAACCTCCAGCTGCTAACTAACCTCCAGCTACTAACTAACCTCCAGCTGCTAACTAACCTCCAGCTGCTAACTAACCTCCAGCTGCCAACTAACCTCCAGCTGCCAACTAACCTCCAGCTGCCAACTAACCTCCAGCTGCTAACTAACCTCCAGCTGCTAACTAACCTCCAGCTGCTAACTAACCTCCAGCTGCTAACTAACCTCCAGCTGCTAACTAACCTCCAGCTGCTAACTAACCTGGAGCTGTTAGTTATAAAGTTAACCTACCAGCAGCTGCTAACTAACCAGCAGATGTTAGTTATTGATGTGTGATATGTTATTATAGATTATTAGTATTAATTTTCGAGAAAAACATCTGTCTCACAGTGTGTGTCTGTTTTGTGTTAACGTTGTGTGTGTTGTATGTTAATGTGTGTTGACGTTGTCTATGTTAATGTTGTGTGTATGTGTGTTGTGTGTTCATGTTTTGTGGGTTAACGTTGTGGGTCTCTGTGTTATCGTTGTGGGTTAAGGTTTAGTGTTAACGTTGATGTTGTGTGTCTGTGTTGTGTAGACGAGCGTCTGACTGCAGAGCAGATGGATGAGCAGAGGATCCAGAGCGTTGCGTATCAGTACCTGTGCAGGTTGGAGGAGGCCAAGAGGTGAGTGTTCACACCTGGTGTCAGAATCTGTCCTGAGACGTGTTCACAGGTGGTGGTTCAGTCCGAGTCCAGGGCCAGTCCAGGTCAGTCCTGGGCCAGTCCAGGCCAGTCCAGGTCAGTCCAGGTCAGTCCAGGTCAGTCCTGGGCCAGTCCAGGTCAGTCCAAGCCAGTCCAGGCCAGTCCAGGTCAGTCCAGGTCAGTCCAGGTCAGTCCTGGGCCAGTCCAGGTCAGTCCAGGTCAGTCCAGGTCAGTCCAGGCCAGTCCAGGTCAGTCCAGGCCAGTCCAGGTCAGTCCAGGTCAGTCCAGGTCACTCCTGGGCCAGTCCAGGTCAGTCCAGGTCAGTCCAGGTCCAACCAGGTCCAACCTGCATCTCTGTGACATCAGACTTTATGTTTCCAGGTCGTCCGTCCGATACGATCTCTCACGAACACCTCGTGGGAATTTCCTCAAATTAGCTACAAGCGCTCAGTTGGACCGGCCCGCCACAGAGACTTTATATCACGACTCAAAAGCTTGAGGGAAATCACACAACAGATCTTAATGATTCCAGTGTAAAATCTTTACTTTTGAACATTGTATGATTAGTAGAGAGCATCCAGGAGCTCCGTCACACAAGGAGGTCATTTTGTCGAGTAGTGCTCCTGCTCCTCCTCACAAAGGAGCAGAGGCTGATGGGTTGATGCTCCTCTGCTGTCCAGGGTTCTCATTTAGAACCGCTCTGTGCCTGTATCATCCAACGTGACGGAGCATCAGCGCACAGAGCGACCTGGAGATCACTCACAAGACATGAAGACGTTCCCACAGAACCTCAGAGGAGCTGAGGATCCACTGATGTGAGGGAATCGGTCCGATGCTCTCAATAAATAAATACTGCCGTGACACTGGTGCGTTCCTCTTGCTCTTCTCATCGCTTGTCGGGACTCCCGGTGGAATCCCATTGGTCGGCAGCATAATTTAATATTCATGAGGTGCTTTGCATTGACCATTTATGGTTGAAAGTGGAGTATGAGGCAGATCCATGTACAGACGTTTCCTGGTGGACTGTGATTTATAAACTGAACATTGCGTTGAGGTGTGCGTGCGCACGGTTTTATAAATAGTGTTTTTCTTCTGCGTACGACATCTCTGGCTTTTGTGAGCACGTAGAGTTTCAGTGTGGATCCAAAGCAGAGTTTTATAAACCAGAACCAGATCTCCTGGTGCAGCGGCCGGTCCCCGATGTTTCCTTAATGTACAGATTGAAATCTGAAGTTAACTTTATACTGGGAACATTAACACAGAAACTGCCCTGGTTGGTGAAGGCATTCAGCCGCAGTGCGGTAATTCTAGTCTTTAAAAGATGTTCTCCCTGTTCAGGTGGATGGAGGCGTGTCTAGTGGAGGAACTTCCTGCGCCCACCGACCTGGAGGAGGGGCTTAGGAACGGGGTCATTCTGGCTAAACTGGGTCATCGATTCGCTCCCAGCTCCGTCCCTCTGAAGAAGATCTATGACCCCGAGCAACTACGATACCAGGTCACACAGCCACACACTAAGGCACCACAGACACACAACGTTGATACACAACACAAAATCAACAATTGTCTATTGATCTGTTCTTCAGGCTGTGGGTCTTCAGTTCCGCCACACTGACAACATCAACCACTGGAGGAACGCCATGACGAGGCTAGGACTGCCAGCGGTCAGTGAACGCATTGATCAGAGTATTGATTGATCAGAGTATTGATTGATCAGAGTATTGATTGATCAGAGTATTGATTGATCAGAGTATTGATTGATTGATCAGAGTATTGATTGATTGATCAGAGTATTGATTGATCACAGTATTGATTGATTGATCAGAGTATTGATTGATTGATCAGAGTATTGATTGATCACAGTATTGATTGATTGATCAGAGTATTGATTGATCACAGTATTGATTGATTGATTGATCACAGTATTGATTGATTGATCAGAGTATTGATTGATTGATCAGATTATTGATTGATTGATCAGAGTATTGATTGATTGATGAGAGTATTGGTTAATCAGAGTATTTATTGATCAGCCTGTATATTGATCACCAGTTGTTGTTTCCAGATCTTTTATCCTGAAACAACAGACGTGTACGACAAGAAGAACATGCCCAGAACTGTCTACTGTATCCACGCACTCAGGTGACTTCACCTGTCTGTCTGTTCATCTGTCTGTCTGTCTGTCTACCCGCCTGTCTGTTCACCTGTCTGTCTTCCTGTCATTCTGCAGCCTGTATCTCTACAGACTGGGCGTGGCTCCACAGATCCATGACCTGTATGGGAAAGTCAAGTTTACAGGTAAAAAAACAACAATTGACTAAAACCTCCTATTAGAGAGAGTTAATTTTTTACTTTACGTTATTGCAGTAAACATTACTGACTGATCTACATACACACGTCACATGTGGTTTTCATGTTTCCAGACGAGGAGATCAACAACATGAAGTTGGAGTTGGATAAATACGGGATCCAGATGCCGGCATTCAACAAGATCGGAGGAATCCTGGCCAATGAGGTGTCCGTGGACGAGGCTGCAGGTAAAGAGAACGCCTCTGATTGGCTCTGAGCCTCTCCTCTCATTATCACACTGAAACCTCCCCTTCTCTTTTCTCCCATCAGTCCATGCAGCAGTGATCGCCATCAACGAAGCGGTGGACCGAGGAGAACTGGGCGTGACCACGAGGGCTCTGAGGAATCCTAACGCCATGCTGCGTAACCTGCAGGAGGCGCTAATGAGCGTCTATCAGGAGATGCTGCGTCAGGCTAGAAGAAGAAAGGCTGAAGGAGCAAGCAGCTGGGTGAGGGTCTCGTGATGGTTATCATTCTGTCCAATCAGAGGACTGCGTGCTCTAGCATGATCACTGACTGTGTGTGCGTGTGCGTGTTGTGTGCGTGTGCGTAGAGTCAAGGTTCAGCAGATAAAGACATGTACGAAGAGTTTCTGACTCAGAGGGAAATTCAGAACAACATCACCGTGGTTAATGGTGAGAGGATCCATGTCAGTCAGCGTGAGTATTGATGATGGATCAGTGTGATCAGAGGTGATTATTGATTATTTGTTTTCAGTGCGCTCAGCCGTGGAGCAGGTGGATGAAGCTCTGGACTCTGCAGATGAGCTCTCTCTGCTCTCTGCTCTGCAGCTGCCATGTTTGGCCCTCAGAGGCCTCCATACTGACAACGGCCCCTGGTACCTGGACCAGCTGTCGGTAGACCGCCAGCAGAGGGCGCTGGTATGTAAACACTGAAATAAATTCAGACGTTTATGAATACATGTGACATGAGCCCCCCCGCCCTCTGTGCCCTCTGACACCAGGAAGGCTGTGTTGATCCTCTGAACCCTGATGACCTGCAGGACGGCATCACACTCGCCAACGAAGATGCAAAGAGAGCCAGAAACAGTGAGTGTCCCACCACAGTGACACTTGCTGGACAGTTACTGTCAATGCACCAACACAAGCAACAGTTTCCTGATGTTTCAGAAGAGACACACTGCTGAGCCAGCAGGAGGCCAGACGTCCAATCAGAGAGACCGACCCCCCTCTCCCATCTGTGTTTAATGAGTTAATTGTGTGTCTGTGTGTGTTTCAGTGCAGGCAGCCGTGCAGAATGCAAATGCTGCCTTACGTGGCAGTGACCACAGACACACACTCAGCTGTTTGATGACCTCTGACCTCCAGCTGCCTCAGGTGTTTCCTTTTGCTGCTGCTTTGTATCACAGAGAACTACAGCTGCTGCAGAGACAGAGTGGACAAGTGAGACACACATGAGACAGAGACGTCCACATGCAGGTTGTTTCCGCTGGTGGTGCTGTTGGACTAGAACTCACTTTTCCCATGCTCTCCACCAGGGGGAGCTGCAGCAGGAGGAGCTCTTTGTTGCTGTAGAGATGCTGTCAGCTGTGGCTCTCATCAATCAGTCTTTGGAGGCGGGAAACCTGCAACAGTTCAACTCCTCATTGGTCAGTTCATCTGCAGGACTCTCTGACGTAGATGACACCCTGCTGGACAGGTACCTGTCTGTCTGTCTGTCTGTCTGTTCATATAGAGGTAGGACAAGATGACAAAGGGATTTTCCTGTAACCCTCTATATTAATGTCTTATTGTTTCACCACAATGTGAAGAGCGGAGCCGTCTGTCACAGTAAATCCAACGACTTCGTCAGGTTCACTGATCGTTATCATAAAGAAACAAAATGTAAAAGCATGAATTTGAATATTGGGATGATGAGATTGAGGTCAATGATGTTTTTCGCTGAACCCGTCTTCCACGTCATGCTCGCCAACTTATTGGTAGGTGTGTGTGAAGTGTTCAGGTATATGTACGTGGCGTGTTCAGGTACTTGTACTTGGTGTGTTCAGGTACATGTGGGTGGCGTGTTCAGGTACATGTACTTGGTGTGTTCAGGTACATGTACTTGGTGTGTTCAGGTACATGTGGGTGGCGTGTTCAGGTACATGTGGGTGGCGTGTTCAGGTACATGTACTTGGGTGTGTTCAGGTACATGTGGATTGTGTGTTCAGGTACATGTATGTGGTGTGTTCAGGTACATGTATGTGGTGTGTTCAGGTACTTGTACTTGGTGTGTTCAGGTACATGTACTTGGTGTGTTCAGGTAAAATGTGGGTGGCGTGTTCAGGTACATGTGGATTGTGTGTTCAGGTACATGTATGTGGTGTGTTCAGGTACATGTGGGTGGCGTGTTCAGGTATGTGTTAGTCTGACGTATTCAAATCAATTATACGTAATTGCTCCCATGGGGTTGTTGTTATTGGCCAAAATGCTTAAGCAACTGCAGAACAGAACTTTGTCTAACAAACAACAGAAAACATTACACAAAGACACATCATGTACGTCTCTGTGCCGTGTTCAGGTACTTCGAGCGTCTGGCAGATGTGAAGCAGCAGGGGGGCAGAGCTCATCTGACCTGGAATCAGCTTCAGGAGAAAATCAACAGTGTCAACAGCTCAGTGCTGGACGCACAACAGAGTACGCACACGCACACAACTACACAACAATAATACACGTCACACCAGCCCTTCTCTCTGACTAGTGACTTTTGACCTGTGACCTCAGAGCTCGTAGTTTTGGGTGTGATCAACAAGGCCGTGATCAGAGGAGACAATCAGCAGCTGCTCTCGGCTCTGCTGCTGCCCTCTTGTGGCCTGGAGGACGTCCTACCTCACAACGCCTGTCGATACCTGACACTGATGAGCAGAGCCCGTCAGCACAAAGCTCAGGTAACATCTGACCTCTGACCTTTACTCCACAACCGATCCCTGTCAGTCTGAAGTCACATGACCTTCCCCTGTCAAATCAGGTGAGCAGAGACCCAGGAGCTGAGCTGTGTATGGCTGATATCCAGGAGGAAGTGAGGAGAGCCAATCAGCAGAGTCAGAGAGCTTTGAAGTGTGAGTCCGTCAGCGGTGTAATGATTGTTGTAATGAAAGGCGATTGTGTATGTTGTGTCTCTGTCAGTAGCAGCGGTGTATGGATTTTTATTTTACATTTTATTTTTCAAGATTTTATGCAGACAAAATATAAACAGCATCGTTGTAATAAATATGTACAACGATGGAAAATACACCATGAAAAGTGTAGATTAACAAATACATCAAAATAACAGGCACATGGGCTACATATTTAAACTGTCCAAAAATCCAAGAGTCTCCCTACCCTGTCTAGTGCCCCTGAGCAAGGCACCTTACTCCCCCAACATCTGCTCCCCGAGGGCCGTACATGGTCGCTCACTGCTCTGTGTGTCCTGCACCAGATGGGTCAAAAGCAGAGGTTACATTTCCCTACCTGCATGTCTGTGCATGTGTTTGGGACTAATAAATGCATCTTAATCTTTATCTTAATCTTAGAGAAAACAGAACAGAAACAAGTATTTGTTATCACTTCTTTGTGCAAGGGTATTGATTATTGATTGTGTGCGTGTCTGTGTGTGTGTAGTGTGTCTGTCAGTCGCAGCAGTAAACCAGGCAGTGAAGGAGAACAGAGACTCTCAGACTCTTCGTGTTTTGTCTTTACCTGAACTTCAACTTCAGGGAATCATCAGAGAGTGTGCCGCAGAATATCAGAGACAGCTACACAACCTGATCACACACAAGATGGACACAGGTAACACCATGTGACCCCTGAGCTGGACATGAATGCAGTCTGCGAAAAACCCAGATGAACTTCCTGACCAAACTAACTGATTCATCAGCAGTAAAGATATTGATCAGTATCAGGAGTGATTGGTTGTGTGACTCTGTGAAACAATGTGCTTGTGTGTCCAGGAGACAACAGGGGGGCCTGGACCCGAGTCCGAGCGGACGACGGCTCTTTGTTTTACTTCCACCTGAAACGACTTGAGGGAACCTGGGAGCGGCCGGACGGATTCACATACAACAGTGTGTTCATGGACAGACACGAGATACAGGTGAGCACCACCGACGGTCAGAGGTCACACCTGACACTAGTGTGTGTCCCTCTTTGTGATTTGTCGACAGAAGTTATATCATGTCTCCACCTGCAGGACATTATCAGCAGTGTGTCGGGTTCGCACAGTCGCAGCGCCCTCTGGAGGAGCCGAGAAGCCCTCGTCGTTCGTCTGCAGGCTTCATGTCGAGGGTTCCTGATCAGACGACAGCTGGAGGCTCGACAACGTTTCCTGATCAACAACACAGCTGCTGTCATCGTCATCCAGGTGAGACGTCACTGACCCCAACAAACCGTCAGCATCAGGAGAACAGAGGACGATAACGTGTGTGTGTGTGTGTGTGTGTGTGTGTGTGTGTGTGTGTGTGTGTGTGTGTGTGTGTGTGTGTGTGTGTGTGTGTGTGTGTGTGTGTGTGTGTGTGTGTGTGTGTGTGTGTGTGTGTGTGTGTGTGTGTGTGTGTGTGTGTGTGTGTTCAGTCTCATTGGAGGAGGTGTGTCCAGCAGAGGCGGTACAGACGGCGGCTGCAGTTCCTCTACATGAACTGGAGAGCCGTCGTCAAGGTAACACGTTAGTTTGTGTGATGTCACTGTCTTTTATCAACTTGTATGAAGCGTGTTGTCGTCTTAGAACATGTGATGATCTCTGCAGCTTGTAGTAGTATGTTTCATATGTTCACAGATTCAGTCATTTGTGAAGATGTGGTTGATGAAAAGAAAATATCAAGCACGACTGAGTTTCTTCAAACGTAACGTGAGTTCTGTCTGTCTGTCTTCCTGTCTGTCTGTCTTCCTGTCTGTCTGTCTGTCTGTCTTCCTGTCTGTCTGTCTGTCTGTCTGTCTGTCTGTCTGTCTGTCTGTCTGTCTTCCTGTCTGTCTGTCTTCCTGTCTGTCTGTCTGTCTTCCTGTCTGTCTGTCTGTCTTCCTGTCTGTCTGTCTTCCTGTCTGTCTGTCTGTCTTCCTGTCTGTCTGTCTTCCTGTCTGTCTGTCTGTCTGTCTGTCTGTCTGTCTGTCTGTCTGTCTGTCTTCCTGTCTGTCTGTCTTCCTGTCTGTCTGTCTTCCTGTCTGTCTGTCTTCCTGTCTGTCTTCCTGTCTGTCTGTCTGTCTTCCTGTCTGTCTGTCTGTCTGTCTGTCTGTCTGTCTTCCTGTCTGTCTGTCTGTCTTCCTGTCTGTCCTTCTGTCTTCCTGTCTGTCTTCCTGTCTGTCTGTCTGTCTGTCTTCCTGTCTGTCTGTCTGTCTTCCTGTCTGTCTGTCTGTCTTCCTGTCTGTCTTCCTGTCTGTCTGTCTGTCTTCCTGTCTGTCCTTCTGTCTTCCTGTCTGTCTGTCTGTCTGTCTGTCTTCCTGTCTGTCTGTCTGTCTTCCTGTCTGTCTTCCTGTCTGTCCTTCTGTCTTCCTGTCTGTCCTTCTGTCTTCCTGTCTGTCTGTCTGTCTGTCTGTCTGTCTGTCTTCCTGTCTGTCTGTCTGTCTGTCTTCCTGCTGACCTATGTTGCTGTGTGTGTCCACAGGAGGGCGCTGTGATAAAGATCCAGTCGTTCTTCAGAGCCAGCAGAGCCAGAGATCAGTACAGGATGTTGGGTGAGGTCACTAATGAGCCGCTGCCCCTGATTGGTTCGTTAATCCTGTTTGTGTGTTGACTGACTCTATCTGCCCCTCCCCCCACCTGTCTTAGTGCACTCGGACACGCCCCATCTGTCTGTGGTCAGGAAGTTTGTTCACCTTCTCGACCTCGGGGACGGTGACATCAGAGAGGAGGCGGAGCTTCTGCGTCTGAGGGCAGAGGTGGTGAGAAGCATCCGCTTCAACCGGCAGCTGGAGGCCGACCTGGACCTGATGGACCTGAAGATTGGCCTGCTGGTCCGGAACAAGGCCACACTGCAGGTACGAGTCCGTGTCCACAGGTGAGACGATGTTCACACCACGAGTGGCGCCGGTCATCTGTGCACCTGCACTCACAGGTTCGATCCCTGTTTTCCCCAACTGCCTGCTGAAGTGTCTTGGGCAGATACTGCCCCTCAGGCCCCTCAGGCCCTGACCCCTGCACTGTCTGAATGGCAATAACCACTAACCACTCCCCCCAACTGACCCCTCGCTAACAGGAAGTGACTTGTTGAAGGAATATTCAACCAGAGTTTTACTGTTATTCCTGAAGACGGGGATTCTGCTGCACAGAGCAGATCTGAGACAAACTGCTGTGACGTGAGAGAGGCTGATCAGCTGGTTTGCAAATTGTAGCTTTGACCAACAGAGTCACCGTGATTCAGAGCTTCACATCCGAACGGCAGGAAGTGGGCTCTGTATTCACAGAGGTACATGAAAACAGAGCTGCAGTCTCACACTGATCTGGATCTGATTCTGATTCTGGATGTGATGGTGAATTCACACCCAACGTGTGCACATTTATTCAAAGCTCTGGGTGTTTCCTCAGGCTGAGCAGTGACCAGTTCACCCTCTTGCTCACCTGCTGTCGACTGAGTTCCATTCTCAGGACTGATTAGCTGTCGTGACACCCGAGGTTCAATATCTCTACATTGGGAACGATTGACTCAAATGGATTCTAACATCTAACGTGCTGTGGCAAACGCAACGCCTGTACAAGAGAAGAGAATTGTGTCCTGTGAATAATTTGAGTTGCTTGAATGCAACATAACACAAATGTGGTATCAGACCGTCTTCTTCTCACCTCACAACAGGAAGTGACCTTCCGCCCTTTTTAACAGGAAGTGGTGTCTCACTGTAAGAAGCTGACCAGGAAGAATAAGGAGCAGCTGTCGGACATGATGGACGTCGAGAGAAGTAAAGGACTGAAGGCTCTCAGCCGAGAGAGGAGAGAGAGACTGGAGGCCTATCAACACCTGTTCTACCTGCTGCAGGTGACACACACACACACACACGTATTCACACACGTATTCACACACGTATTCACACACGTATTCACCTCCTCATGTGTGTAGACGCAGCCTCTGTACCTGGCTCAGCTGATCTTCTTGATGCCCCACACTCGCTCCACCTCCTTCATGGAGATGTTGGTGTTCAGTTTGTTTAATTACGGCTCTGACCACCGGGAGGCGTACCTGCTGCTGCAGCTCTTCACTGAGGCACTACGCTACGAGATCAGGTGTGACACACACACACACATACACACACACGCACACACACACATACACACGCACACACGCACACACACTGTAATACACACTCATAAATAACCTGTGTGATGGTGTCAGCCTGAAGGTGGACCAGCCTCAGGATGTGGTCACAGGAAATCCCACTGTCATCAAGATGCTGGTGAACTTTTACCGTCGCGCTCATGGTCAGAACGTCCTGAGGGAGACGCTGTGTCCTGCTCTGCAGGACGTCCTGCAGGACCGGACTCTGAGCATCAGGACTGACCCAGTGGACGTCTACAAGACCTGGATCAACCAGACTGAGAGCCAGACCGGACTCAAGAGGTCTGAGGACACACCTGAACACCTGTCTGTCTCACCTACTGCCCCTTTCTCTGTCTCACCTGTCTTGTCTGTCTCACCTGTCTGTAGCACTCTACCTTATGATGTCTCACCTGAGGACGCTCTGTCTCACCTGTCTGTAGCACTCTACCTTATGATGTCTCACCTGAGGACGCTCTGTCTCACCTGTCTGTAGCACTCTACCTTATGATGTCTCACCTGAGGACGCTCTGTCTCACCCTGAAGTTCAGAGAAGAATCGACGTCTCCATCATCAACCTGAAGAACCTGACGGACCGAGTACTCAACGCAATCACATGCAACCTGCACAAGCTGCCGTAAGTCTCCTCCTCCTCACCACTTCACCTCCTCACCTCTTCACCTCCTCACCACTTCACCTCCTCACCACTTCACCTCCTCACCTCTTCACCTCCTCACCACTCCACCTCCTCACCAGTTCACCTCCTCACCACTTCACCTCCTCACCACTTCACCTCCTCACCACTTCACCTCCTCACCTCTTCACCTCCTCACCACTTCACCTCCTCACCACTTCACCTCCTCACCACTTCACCTCCTCACCAGTTCACCTCCTCACCACTCCACCTCCTCACCACTCCACCTGTCCACCACTCCACCTCCTCACCACTCCACCTGTCCACCACTCCACCTCCTCACCACTTCACCTCCTCACCACTTCACCTCCTCACCAGTTCACCTCCTCACCACTTCACCTCCTCACCACTTCACCTCCTCACCAGTTCACCTCCTCACCTGTCCACCACTCCAGCTCCTCACCACTTCACCTCCTCACCACTTCACCTCCTCACCACTTCACCTCCTCACCAGTTCACCTCCTCACCACTTCACCTCCTCACCACTCCACCTCCTCACCACTCCACCTGTCCACCAGTTCACCTCCTCACCACTTCACCACTTCACCACTTCACCTCCTCACCTCTTCACCTCCTCACCACTTCACCTCCTCACCACTCCACCTCCTCACCACTCCACCTCCTCACCACTTCACCTCCTCACCACTTCACCTCCTCACCACTCCACCTCCTCACCACTTCACCTCCTCACCACTTCACCTCCTCACCAGTTCACCTCCTCACCACTCCACCTCCTCACCACTTCACCTCCTCACCACTTCACCTCCTCACCACTCCACCTCCTCACCACTTCACCTCCTCACCACTTCACCTCCTCACCACTCCACCTCCTCACCACTCCACCTGTCCACCACTCCACCTGTCCACCACTTCACCTCCTCACCACTTCACCTCCTCACCACTCCACCTGTCCACCACTTCACCTCCTCACCACTTCACCTCCTCACCACTTCACCTCCTCACCACTTCACCTCCTCACCACTTCACCACTCCACCTGTCCACCTCTCCACCTCCTCACCACTCCACCTGTCCACCACTTCACCTCCTCACCACTTCACCTCCTCACCACTTCACCTCCTCACCACTTCACCTCCTCACCACTTCACCTCCTCACCACTTCACCACTCCACCTGTCCACCTCTCCACCTCCTCACCCCTCCACCTCCTCACCACTTCACCTCCTCACCACTTCACCTCCTCACCACTCCACCTGTCCACCAGTTCACCTCCTCACCACTTCACCTCCTCACCACTTCACCTCCTCACCACTTCACCTCCTCACCACTTCACCACTCCACCTGTCCACCTCTCCACCTCCTCACCACTCCACCTGTCCACCACTTCACCTCCTCACCACTTCACCTCCTCACCACTTCACCTCCTCACCACTTCACCTCCTCACCACTTCACCACTCCACCTGTCCACCACTTCACCTCCTCACCACTTCACCTCCTCACCACTTCACCTCCTCACCACTTCACCACTCCACCTGTCCACCTCTCCACCTCCTCACCACTCCACCTGTCCACCACTTCACCTCCTCACCACTTCACCTCCTCACCACTTCACCTCCTCACCACTTCACCACTCCACCTGTCCACCACTCCACCTCCTCACCCCTTCACCTCCTCACCACTTCACCTCCTCACCACTTCACCACTCCACCTGTCCACCTCTCCACCTCCTCACCACTCCACCTGTCCACCACTTCACCTCCTCACCACTTCACCTCCTCACCACTTCACCTCCTCACCACTTCACCACTCCACCTGTCCACCTCTCCACCTCCTCACCACTCCACCTGTCCACCACTTCACCACTCCACCTCTCCACCTCCTCACCACTTCACCTCCTCACCACTTCACCTCCTCACCACTTCACCACTCCACCTGTCCACCACTCCACCTCCTCACCCCTTCACCTCCTCACCACTTCACCTCCTCACCAGTTCACCACTTCACCAGTTCACCTCCTCACCACTTCACCAGTTCACCAGTTCACCTGTCCCCCTGACGTTGTCCTCTCAGGTATGGTTTACGTTATACAGCGAAGGTTCTCCGAGACGCTCTGAAGACGAAGTTTCCTGACGCCAGCGAGGACGAGCTCTACAAGGTGAGCAACAGGAAGTAGAGCCCAGAGGGCACTCCTTCACAATAAAAGCATCTGTCTTTTAGCTGTTCTGGTGAACCAGGGTCATTTACTAGCTTACTGAGAAACCCAATTATAGATCAGTGATTGATTTTATTATAAAGATTAGTAGACATTGGTATCACCTGTAAAACGCTTTTGGAAGTGTGTGTGTGTATAAACATATATCTTGAACCTGTGTAAATATTTGAACAGTAGAACCTTTAAAAACGTTCCGGTTGTTAAGAACCTTCAGATTTCCTGACATGGAACCTCTGACAGATCGTAGGTAACCTGGTCTACTATCGCTACATGAACCCGGCCATCGTGGCTCCGGACGGGTTCGATGTCGTGGACCGGTCGGCCGGCTCGGCCCTGCAGCCGGAGCAGCGCCACGTCCTGGGCTCCATCGCCCGCGTGCTGCAGCACGCCGCCGCCAACAAGCGCTTCCACGGAGACGGGTACCACGTCGCAGCTCTGAACCAGTACATCGGCCAGACTCACCACAGGTTCAGGTCAGAGTCACCATGTGACTGGGGCTCAGGGTTTCTCGTTACAGAAGAGAACTACATCTGACCCTAACCCTAACCCAACAGGAGGTTCCTGCTGAGTGTGTGTGACGTTCCTGAACCTGAGGAGCGATTCAGTGTGGACGAGTTCTCCGAGCTGCTCGTCCTCAGCAGACCCGTCATCTACATCTCTGTCAGTGAGCTGCTCAACACGCACAAGGTGAGGACACACTGCCCCTGGACCTGAGTCTGGTCCCGGACCTCAGTCTGGACCTGAGTCTGGTCCTGGACCGCAGACTGGTCCTGGACCTCAGTCTGGACCTGAGTCTGGACCTGGACCGCAGACTGGACCTGAGTCTGGTCCCGGACTTCAGTCTGGACCTCAGTCTGGACCTGGACCGCAGACTGGTCCTGGACCTCAGTCTGGACCTGAGTCCGGACCTGAGTCCGGACCTGAGTCTGGTCCTGGACTGCAGACTGGTCCTGGACCTCAGTCTGGACCTGAGTCCGGTCCTGGACCTGAGTCCGGACCTGAGTCTGGTCCTGGACTGCAGACTGGTCCTGGACCTCAGTCTGGACCTGAGTCCGGTCCTGGACCTGAGTCTGGACCTCAGTCTGGTCCTGGACCGCAGACTGGTCCCGGACTTCAGTCTGGACCTGGACGCAGTTGACTGTTTCCTGTGTTTCTTTGTTCAGCTGTTGTTGGAGCATCAGGACGTTTTGTGTCCCGACTACTCTGACCCGCTCAGACTGCTGCTGCAAGACCTGGGACCAGTGCCCCCCCTCCAGGAACTCACTGGTACTGTAACAGCTTCTACCGCTTCTTCCTACTTTATTATTGATAGTTGATTGATTAATTGGATCAAGAAACAAAGCCTTGGAACATTTATAATGAATATTTGACAGAATATATAATCTACCTACTAATTTCACAATAACTCTGTCTCTTTGTGTTATTAATCACAGAGAAAGTTCAGTGTTGGATTATTTTTAACACGTGATTCGTTCAAAATTAAGATTGTCGGTTATTTAACAGACTGAAAAAATATGAAACATTAACATCACTTGAGTAAATCAAACGTATATATAAACTACACATACAGTATAAACAGTAAAAAATCTAATTCAGCTTCATTTGATGAAAAACATAGATTATAAAATCTTCAGTGCAGATAGACCAGGTATGATGAACACAGTTTTCTAACTATGTTGATAAAAAGCTCTGATCTCAAACGGTCACAGACCGTCTAGAAGACAACTGACAATTTGTGATTTTATGAAACCGTGCGCACACACACCTGAACGCAATGTTCGCTTTATAAATCACAGTCCACCTGGAAACATTCCCACGTGGATCCGCCTCCAGATCCGCCCTGCACACGCCCACTTTCCACCATAAGTGGTCAATGCAAAGCACGGCACAAATATTAAATGATGCTGCTGACCAATGGGCTTCCACCTGAGTCCTGACGGAGTCACGGCATCCAGCGATGAGAAGAGGAAGTGAAACTTTCTGACACTGACATCAGGAAGTCTGTTAGTGAGGTGAAGAGCGACTTCATGGGACAGCAGTGATGTCACTAATAAAGAAAACACACTGACACTCTGTGGATAACACAATGTGTGAGATCAGAAATCACTGAACCCTCTCTTCCTCCTCGTCCTTCCATTCACGTGCACACATCACAGAACCCCGCTCCACTGTCACGGCAGGATTTATTTATTTATTTATTTCGAGCATCGGATCGATTCCCTTCAGTGGATCCTCAGCTCCTCTGGGATGTTCATTGGAAAGTTTCTTCATTTCTTTTAAGTGATCTCCACTGAGCTCTGTGCGCCTCACGTTCACTGTAGTGATCTGATGAGACACGCACAGTGTGAGAAGATATTATTAAAACCTATTAATGATTCGGCTCCGTAACTCAGCTGTTAAATCGAATCTGAACGTAATTTGCTGTAAGTTGTTTTATATATATTTTTTTATTAAAAGGTTCGTGTGGAGCTGATGTGTTGCGCGAGCAAAACTAAGATGATGAATTGGATCAATAATCAGCTTCAGTTCATCTCCTCCCGTCTCCAAAACGTTCGTACGCATGAGTCAGAGTTTGAGTTGAAATACGCACATTTTCCCGTCAAGTTTTTATAAATCCCAACGTTTGTGTGAGAAGTGGCGTCCGCACGTTTCAGGTGATAAACGAGACCTCTGGATTTGATGAGTCAGCGCCACCAGGAGGAACGTGAGGACCTTCGGGTCTGAAGCCGTCTGAGTCTGAATGTTTTCTGTCCTCCAGGAGAGTCTTCATTATCTCCATCAGACCCAGAGTCGGCTCTGACTCACAGCTGTAAGACCGAAGTTTCTCTGACTCTCACCAACAAGTTCGACATCTTCAACGACTCTGATGACAAACCAGACGCCAGAGGTCTGCTGCTCAGGTACCTGAGCCTGTTAGCATCACCTGCTTGTGTTAGTCTGTTGCCTTGCTCATGGGACTAAGAGCAGTTATTTGCCTTTATGACTTTATGATGTTTTAAAAACTATCGCAAAAAATTCCAGCACAAAGCAGCTGATCATCGACGTCATCAGGACTCAACCAGGAGACACTTTGAGTGACATCCTGAGAAGGTCCCCATCACATGACCAGGTAACTCACACACATTCACACGTGTTTACTAAGCTGCAGCGATACTCACATCGTTACATGAATTAATGAGATGAGCTGGTGGCTAACTTCAGCTGAAGTGAAGAAGAGATTGAAACAGAAGAGAACCAGAGTTAGCTAAAGAGCTGGGTAAGTAAACGTTAGCTAACATAAGCTGCGGAGCAATAGGTGACTTGTTAAAGTAACAGAGGTTGATTAGACCCGAGCTGGACTGACGGGACCGGCTGCAGGACGGGTCCAGTTCGGTTCAATCAGTTCAGGACAATTCAGTTGAGATCAGGTCTAGTTTGGTCCTGTTCAGGTTACAGTAAGACAGAAGACAGAAACTGTAAGTGGTCTGTCCAAACAGGAAGTCTGCCATGATTGGCTGATTCAGCAAAGAGCACGACAAGACGCTCGCACCCCCGAAAAGATGAAGAGAAACCAGTCATTGGTCGCTAACGGCAACCTGAGTCTGGAGGAGAAGAAGAGGAAGATTCTGAGGAGTCTTCGTCGTCTGGAGGGACTCGGCGTCCTCACGTCCCCTCGGACTGAAAACCAAATCCTACAGATGATTGCCAAGGTAACACACACACACACTTCTTGTTCCTTCAGATGTTGTATGAAGCCTCTTATCTAAATTACAATTAAGATATAAACTACTCAAAAGAGTTTCACAATAACTAAAGTATATACATGTTCTTGACATTCCAATAATCACATACAATACTTCGGACATTTCACTGATATCCGCTCAGGTCTTCAGGTCCTAGCTTCAAGGAGGTCGTGAGCTGGAGCAACAGAGTCCAGTGACTTCAGTGTAAATCCAGTCACATTTGTTTTTAGAACTAAACATGATGTGGTTCTGAAAACCGGGTAAAGTCTTTTAATCCCCCCCCCCCCCCCCCCCCCCCGCAGGACATCCGTCAGCAGCGTCTGCACCGTCAGCGTCGGGGGGCGGAGCTACTGAAGCTCCGTCACACTCTGAGCAGTCTGGAGGTGAAGAGCAGCTTCCACACGGAACAGGTGGACTACTACAGACATTACATCACTTCCTGTCTGGACAATCTGACTGCCAGGTACAGGTGGAACATCCCACTTTCATTGGCTGTTTGAGTTCCTCATCACAGAAGATTGAAAAACTAACTCAATGTGATTGGTTGACAGTAAATCCAACAAAAAGAAGACAGCAGAGAGCACAGGGAAGAAGAAGCCTCCTGCACTCAGTTACAGCGCCACCAGGCTGCAGGAGAAGGGAGTTCTGCTGGAGATCGAAGACCTGCCTCCGACACAGTGAGAACACGCGTGTACACGTCACGTTATTATACGACGCAAATTGTGAATCTCAAGCGTTTTAACGTAAACTGTTAAAAACTCATGATATACTCTCTACTATGTTGGGGGGGGGGGGGGGGGTTGAAGTGTTTGAGTCCACAAAGCACATCTGGAGTTCCAGGTGTAAACGGTGTCAGAGCAGAATCAAATACAACCGAAGTAACTGGTGACGGATTCTTCAGAAGTTCTAAAACAACAGAACACAACATGTCTCCATTCTGCTCCGGTGGTGTCAAGTGTCATCAAGCCCCGCCCATTTACACTGTTTGAACCTTGTGCGAGAGTTGTGTGCGTGCGAACGTGACCACGCCTCCTCGCAGGATATCGGAGATCTATACAGGACACCACAGTATTTTTCTGTAGTATTAATATGTTTGAAGAAGTGATCACCAATTACTTCATTGGTTTTGGATTCTGCTTTAACTAAGTTTACACCTGAGACTCCAGAAGTACTTTGAACTCAAACACCCCCCACCCCTCCCTCATAGTGATGAGGAGATAATAAAGGAATTTATATTTCAGTGAACTATCCATTTAATGTCGTAGCTGCTTTACGTGTTTGAGCATCGTAAACAGTTGTGTGTGGTTTCCTGTTCCAGGTTTAAAAACGTGGTGTTCGACATCGTAGCTGGAGCCGAGCGAGGAAGCTTCAGAGTCAAAACTCGATTTCTTGGAGTCGAGATGGAAGAATTTCTGCTCAAATACCAGGTACACACCAGCCAGATCTCCTCAGTCCTGCTGGTGCGTTAGCTGCAGGTGAAAACTCTCTCTCTCTGTGTGTGTGTGTTGCAGGACCTGCTGCAGCTGCAGTATGAGGGCGTGGCCGTGATGAAGATGTTCGATAAAGCGAAGATTAACGTCAACTTGCTCATCTTCCTGCTCAACAAGAAGTTCTTCAAAAAATGAACCTAACCCTAACCTTCATTCTTTACACTCCTGTCTGTGTTGATCTCATTACACTATGTTTATATGCCACTGTGTCCTACAGAGTGACACATCTTTAACTCTAACCCTATCTCTGTTTATGATCAATCAAATAAGCTTTATGATGTTTTTGTGAAATTATGTCTGTCCCATCTTTGTAATGATATGTCATTATGGAATCTGTCTGTTTAACAAAGTGAGATTTCTTCCTTCACTTCTATCTGCACCAACCTGAACTGTATCCTCTTATTAAAGTGTACAGTGAAAAGATGTCTCACTGTTTGAGTGGGTTTTCATTTCTCGTTACAGAATGTGTTTTTGTATCCTTCAATATGAATCAGAGGGAAGCATCTTGGTCCTATCTCTGTGACTAGTCCTGTGTTTGACTCACGAATGTTAAAGGAGTGAGACATCGTTCCTTCTACATATCACTGTCATCAAATTAAGTTTTTCTGATCATAACATCTGATCAATATTTGTCTGTTTTTAGTTTGTTCAGTTTAAAAAAATGTAAACTGATGGATCCTGAAATTGAACTGACAAGTTGTCGGTTAAGTAATAACTCAGTGATGAACTTCATTTCTTCTGGTTGGTTAAACATGAACCAGGTTTAGTTTCAGACTAAATTATCATTTTAAAAGATGAGTGGCATCCTGCTGGTTTCCCATCGGTCCACTTGGATCTGAGTTTGAACTTTATGATGTTTCACGTCATATAAAACCTGTAAAGGTTTGTTACTCAGGAAAAAAACTAGTGTGTGTGTGTGTATATATATATATATATATATATATATATGAATAACTATATTCATATAGTCTCAGGGGTAAACTTAATTCAAGTTATTAGTTATTTATATGTATATGTATATATCCCCTTCATGAGGCTCAGGTCAGTAAATCACTGACCAGTGAAAGTCACTGTTACAACAGAAGATGAAACAAGTTTTTATTCCACAGTTTGCGTCACAACCAAAGAAGAAAAATAGATTCACACATATTCAGCTGACATGATTACAAAAATACTTTGAGTTTAAACTTCATGTATCAACAACAGCAAGGTCCGGACCCCTGAACTAGATTCAACCAGTCTGAACCAGATTCATCAGACTGAACTAGATTCAACCAGTCTGAACCAGATTCAACCAGTCTGAACCAGATTCAACCAGTCTGAACCAGGTTCAACCAGTCTGAACTAGATTCAATCTGAACCAGGTTCAACCAGTCTGAACTAGATTCAACCAGTCTGAACTAGATTCAACCAGTCTGAACCAGATTCAACCAGTCTGAACCAGATTCATCAGACTGAACTAGATTCAACCAGTCTGAACTAGATTCAATCTGAACCAGATTCAACCAGTCTGAACTAGATTCAACCAGTCTGAACTAGATTCAATCTGAACCAGATTCAACTAGTCTGAACTAGATTCAACCAGTCTGAACTAGATTCAATCTGAACCAGGTTCAACCAGTCTGAACTAGATTCAACCAGTCTGAACCAGATTCAACCAGTCTGAACCAGATTCATCAGACTGAACTAGATTCAACCAGTCTGAACCAGATTAAACCAGTCTGAACCAGATTCATCAGACTGAACTAGATTCAACCAGTCTGAACCAGATTCAACCAGTCTGAACTAGATTCAATCTGAACCAGGTTCAACCAGTCTGAACTAGATTCAACCAGTCTTAACCAGATTCAACCAGTCTGAACCAGATTCAACCAGTCTGAACCAGATTCATCAGACTGAACTAGATTCAACCAGTCTGAACCAGATTCAACCAGTCTGAACCAGATTCATCAGACTGAACTAGATTCAACCAGTCTGAACTAGATTCAACCAGTCTGAACTAGATTCAATCTGAACCAGATTCATCAGACTGAACTAGATTCAACCAGACTGAACCAGATTCAACCAGTCTGAACAAGATTCAACCAGACTGAACTAGATTCAACCAGTCTGAACCAGATTCAATCAGACTAAACTAGATTCACTAAGTCTGAACTAGATTCAACCAGTCTGAACCAGATTCAACCAGTCTGAACCAGGTTCAACCAGTCTGAACTAGATTCAACCAGTCTGAACCAGATTCAACCACTCTGAACCAGATTCAATCAGACTAAACTAGATTCACTAAGTCTGAACTAGATTCAACCAGTCTGAACCAGATTCAACCAGTCTGAACTAGATTTAACCAGTCTGAACTAGATTCAATCTGAACCAGGTTCAACCAGTCTGAATTAGATTCAACCATTCTGAACCAGATTCATCAGACTGAACTAGATTCAACCAGACTGAACCAGATTCAACCAGTCTGAACAAGATTCAACCAGACTGAACTAGATTCAATCAGACTGAACTAGATTCACTAAGTCTGAACCAGATTCAACCAGTCTGAACTAGATTCAACCAGTCTGAACCAGATTCAATCAGACTAAACTAGATTCAACCAGTCTGAACTAGATTCAACCTGACTAAACTAGATTCAACCTGTCTGAACCAGATTCAACCAGTCTGAACTAGATTCAACCTGAACTAGATTCAACCAGTCTGAACTAGATTCAACCAGTCTGAACTAGATTCAACCTGACTAAACTAGATTCAACCAGTCTGAACTAGATTCAACCAGTCTTAACCAGATTAACACTCTGACCTGAAAGTTAAAACCTCTTAGAGTTCAGTCTTCATGGTTGATGGAGCCTTTGATCTTTATATTAAATTTCATACAAATATAAGAAACATTTATGTAAATGTCTTTCAGGTGAAGATCGGGTTCAGAGTAGATCCAGGTTCCACTGTTCACATGTCCGGTGGAGAAACGGGTTTGGAATCCAGATCAACAGTGAATCAGCTGAGGAACTCTTCAGATATGAAACAGACTCCTGTAGTTTTTAATAGTTCAGATATGTACAGCCACGATAAGATTCAGAACCATGGCAACCACAGCGATGAGTTGGACTTGATGGAACAGCTGAGCTCGGTGTGTTTGATTGGTTCAACAGCTGCAGTTTATTAATGATGATGATTTGTGGCCTGTTTGCTGCCTGGTGCTCACGCCCACGTATCAGGATTCTTAATGTTTATTTCCCTTGTTTCCCTCGGTGGTGAAACCTTCTTTAGTTTCAGTTTGTGCTGGATCAGTCTGAACTGGACTCTGGGTCTTGACCCGTGAGCAACCAGGAGTCGTTCCAGTATTTACAGACAACACAGCGTCTTTGGAAGTTAGACCTTAAGTTTCGTGTGTTGCAACGTTTTCTCTGTAAATTAAATATTCATTTACACTGAAACAGTGAAAAGTTACTGTATGAACAGCAAAGTCGATTCATTATGAATGAATGAAACAAGATTCATTATGTTATTTTTAGTTTTCAGAGCCTCCGACCATCTTCTTCTTCTTCTGCTGGACATGGACACGACCTTGGTGCAAGTTAGTGGAGCGGTCATCATCAAGTCTGAGCGTTGTCACGTTCATCAGTTTGTAAATGAAGTCGAGGGGGGGGGACAAACATTCGCTCTTCTCTGTGAAATAAATATTTTTCTACTCTGCGGGAGGAAATGTTATATTTTAGAGTTTGTGATTGGTTCAGCTCAATCAGGACCTGAACAGAAGAGACCTGCTCATTTGAGTCCGGACTCTGGATTCATCGACGGCTCAGTAGTGAAGCCAAAATATCTAAGATTCATGTGAATGCAAACCTGAAGCTCTTAAAGCAGGTGTCACGTGACTCCAGCTCTGAGATTTACTTCATGAATATCGTGAGGATTTTCAGGAAGTTCTATTTGTTACAACATTAAATGAATCTGATGTAAACTCAGAATCAGATTCTAGTTTCAGATTAAATCTGGTTTAGGGAACTTCTCGTAGCTGCAGCTCTCCACAGATACAAAGATGTGTTTTTAAATGTGTTCATCATGGTTACATCTCTTCAGCTACCCAGCATGCCTTGCTCCGAAGCCTCCTGTCATCAATCTCCATTGGACTCAATGACCTTCTCAGCCAGAATCTCCTGGAAGGTGGAGAGCTGCTTCATCTGCTCCGTCTGCATTGAGTGTCTCCTCATGAGTTTCTTTTTCATCTTGAAGTCCAGCCCCCTTTTGGGCGAAGCCGGGGCCACCGGGACCAGGATCTTGTGTGCAGCATGAACCGGGGAGGTGGACTTACCATTTGAACGGATGTCGGGGATGGGTCTCTGAGGGTTGATGTTGAGTGGAGGCAGGAAGCCAGGTCTGGTGTGGGAGATGTGGTCCAGCAGGAGAGTCCCAGAGCCTCTGCGCTCCAGGATTCCCGGGGGACGGCGGCGCATGGTAATGGGGGACACAGAGTTGGGGATGTTCTCCAGTGACTCCCTGGGGGAGCTGCTGAACAGGGACATGGGGGAGGCATTGTACCTCCTCCGCTCCACAGACACCCGACCCGAGTCTGGAGATCCAGGGATGGACTCTGGACAGAGGTGAGTGTCTGACTCATAGTGCTCCATCCGGGTCAGTTTCGGATAAGCCAGGACCCGAGCTGGAACCGCCCCAGGTCCTCCAGCATTTTCCTGTGACTCCGGGGCCGTGTTCCTACGATACAAGATCTGATGTTGCTGCACTTTGTCGGCCCAGGAGCCAGAGAGGGTGGGGCAGTCCTCTGAGCAGGACCGATCCATCAGTTGGGGGGAGCAGGGGTCATGGGTTTCGATGCTGTGTCTCCGTGACAGCAGAGGTCTGACCCGCTCTGTGATGGACAGGCCGTTCATCTCAGCCACCGTCCTGCTGACATCACAGCCGCTCGCCTCCTCCAGACCTCGGTCCTGAGAGACGCCGCTCAGCACCGAGGGCGCCACCAGGCCCCAGGGCTCCGAGTTCAGCCTCTTCAGCAGCTTGCGAGGCGGTGGCCTCTTCTCACCTGGAGGTCGGGCTGAAGGTAGAGGTAAAGCTGACGTGAGGGCAAAGCTGAAGATCCCTTCGTCGCTCTTATCTCCTCCTGAGGA
Source organism: Pleuronectes platessa (assembly GCF_947347685.1). NCBI lineage: Eukaryota > Metazoa > Chordata > Actinopteri > Pleuronectiformes > Pleuronectidae > Pleuronectes > Pleuronectes platessa. The sequence continues at coordinate 375,951 of NC_070635.1, forward strand.
GGAGGTGGTGATCTCCACCTCCGACGGAGACATACAGGCCGGAGACAACTTATCCACGATAGCTGGGGAGGGGGGGGAGTTGAGGTACTGTTTAATCTTCTTGGTTCCTGACGGAGACGTGTCGGTGGTGATAATAATAACTTCCTTTCCTTTTGCCTTGCAGGCATCAAGCAGGACCTGCAGGGTGTCATGGTCGCCTGTGTTGATAGCATGGACGAGGGCGGAGGATCCAGAGTAGTCTTTGAGGCTGGGGTCAGCCCCGTTCTCCAGCAGCAGCGTCACCACCTCCTTCCCCGCCTGCTCGGCACACGCGTGCATCAGAGCTGTCCGGCCGCTCTTATCTGGGATGTTGGGGTCCGCACCTTTCTCCAGAAGGTACCGCAGCATCCTCTGCCGGGTCTGCGGGTCCTCGTAGCTGCCCAGGCAGGCGGCGGCGATGGGGGTCTCTCCACGCTCGTTGCCCTCATTGATGTAGGCGCCACCCTCCAGCAGCAGGCGGGTCAGCCTCAGCTTTCCCTGGAAGACGGCTTTGAGGAGGGCATTTCCCTCGGTCTGCAGGGGACCTCCATCTCCCATGATGCTGGCCTCAGACTCCCTGAGCACCGAGCTTCACAGCGAGCAGCCGTCCTTCACCAGACGTCACATGAGGAGGAGAGAACACAACGTCAGTTCACCTGTGAACAGCCAATCAGGACGCAGCAGATAATGAGATGCTGATGTGACGCTGTCTGGTGCCTGCAGATGTGCAGATGTGGACAAAAAAAAACTAAACAAGCGGTTAACCAGCTACTGACCAAACCGCTGGTCTGTGATCTGCAGTCGGTGCTGGTCCTGTTATACAGTCACTGATGAGGAGGAGGATGAAGATGATGAAGATGTCAGACTGTGAAGGAATTCTGTTCTTTTTACATCTGTCTCTGACGCAGTGATTTCTATATTTACACACAGTGTGAGTCTGTGTGTGTGTTTGTCTCTGTGTGTGTGTGTGTGTGTGTGTGTGTGTGTGAGAGATCTTATAAACGCTGTATTTACTGCATCATCCTTAAACCGTCTCATTTGGCGACTCAGCAGACACACACAGAGACACACACACAGAGACACACGCAGAGACACACACAGAGAGACACACACAGAGACACACACACAGAGACACACACAGAGAGACACACACAGACACACACACAAAGAGACACACTCAGCTGATGAAGACGATGAAGTGTATTCTTACCGCAGAGATGAAGAACGTTCATCGTCAGTTATCGATGATGTTGACTGAGACTGAGCCGCTGCATCGCTCCTCCCCCTCCCTCCTCCTTCCTCCCCCTCCCGCTCCAGGAACATCCAGGTACCCCCCCCCCCCCCCCTCATTCCTCCCCCTCCCGCTCCAGCAACATCCAGGTACCCCCCCCCCCCCCCGAGACAAAAGTTGCGTTGCTTCTGTCACATCATCTGCAATAAAATCGGTTTTATTGAGTCAGCTGAGACTGACTCCTGATTGGTCGAGAGCTTGGATGGGCAAGACCTGGTCTAGGACCAGGACCAGGACTCACACAAACCTGATCACAATTTAAATGTGTGTCGTCACCTGTCTTCAGTGTGTTAGGACAAGACTGGTCCTCACAGAGATGGAAACACAACTACACAACTACACAACTACACACACTGACTGTTACTACTATGGAAACACAGTTTCTATGGTAACAATGTGCTGGATTCCTGCAGAAGTGTTTCCACAGCAACATACAGTTCCCTACACACACACACACTAACACACACACTAACACACTCACACACTAATACACACACACTAACACACACACACACACACTAACACACACACACTCACACACTAATACACACACACACTAACACACACACACACTAACACACACACACACTAACACACACACACACTAACACACACACACTCACACACACACACACACACACACTCACACACACTGACAGGATTTGCTGACGTAGCAGAAACTGACCTCAATCTTCATTTATATCATTTATATTTATATCATTTATATTTATATAAATGATATAAATATCTGGGGGTTTACTGCATTAGCATAATGCAATCACAGACATGGAGAAGCTGGATTGACAGAAGTGTCTCACAAAAAGGATCAAATGCATGTTTGTTTATTTGTGTAAGTGTGTTTGTGTATGTGTGTCTCCACAGACTAATGATTTGTTCCAGTAGGAGTTTATGAGTTTTATTGTCATTTTGTTCCCTGTTACTCTGCTTGGGACTTGAAAGTATTCTGTGTTTAAACTAGTGAGCTTCAGATAAGTGTAGTTAGCATTGTTTATTTGTTTGTCCGTTATATTTGACTGCAGATTTCACTCATGACATGTTTTGTGAGATATGAAACAACATAGAAGTTGTTAACTTGAGCTGATATGAACACGACAACCATCTGAAGGTTCACCCTGTTATCTCCAGATACCCTAACCCTACACCCCCCAACCTTGTCTTATTTTCATAGTTCATGAACAGCAGGAGGAGACAAAAACCAAACTCCCGACACTCGGCTTTATTGTGAAGAACTCGGCCCGGAAACGTCATTGTTGTTGGCGGAAGTAGAGCTAATTGAGCTAACAGTGCTAACATGAAGGAGTGATGGCTGCCGACAACAGTGAGACGGTAAAAGACAAACTTTCTGTCCTTTCTTTCTCTGCTCGTCCCTCTCTCTTCCATCATCTCACCATAAACCAGTACACAGAAATAACCAGTTAGCGCAGGGGCTCCTGCTGTGCTAGCTTAGCTTCTGTTAGCTTCTGTTAGCTGCTGTTATTGAAAGAGCCGCTTTCAGCTGAACGCGCTAAATCATTCTGCCAGACACTGTCTGTGACCCGGGTCAGTAACCTGCGTCAGTTCAGTTACAACGGGTCAGTTGACCTGAGGGAGAGTCAGTCCTACGAAGCTCGTTCCCTTGTGATCAGGTAAATCCCCAAGAGATCGAGATCCTCTGAGGAGCTTCTGAAAGATCTGGATTCTCCTCAGAGGATGAACCTCTGTCAGCTGCTGGAGCCCAACAGAACCAACTGACCAGTAAAGTGCTCCCAGTCCCACAGACTGCAGCTGCTTCACTTACTGGACCTGGTGTCCTGGGAGTGTTAGTGGAGGAAAACATACTTTAATACTCTGATCCTTTAAGTAGCTTCATCCTGTGGGATACATATTTATTTGGGGGACAGATGGTTTCCAGATTTACCTTGTGACAGAGACAGAGTGTGTCCTCGGAGACAGAGTGTGTCCTCAGAGACAGAGTGTGTCCTCAGAGTCAGTGTGTGTCCTCAGAGACAGAGTGTGTCCTCAGAGACTGTGTGTCCTCAGAGTCAGTGTGTCCTCAGAGTCAGTGTGTGTCCTCAGAGTCAGAGTGTGTCCTCAGAGTCAGTGTGTGTCCTCGGAGACAGAGTGTGTCCTCAGAGACAGAGTGTGTCCTCAGAGACAGTGTGTGTCCTCAGAGTCAGTGTGTGTCCTCAGAGACAGAGTGTGTCCTCAGAGTCAGTGTGTGTCCTCGGAGTCAGTGTGTGTCCTCGGAGACAGTGTTTGTCCTCGGAGACAGTGTTTGTCCTCGGAGACAGTGTTTGTCCTCGGAGACAGAGTGTGTCCTCGGAGACAGTGTGTGTCCTCGGAGTCAGTGTGTGTCCTCGGAGACAGAGTGTGTCCTCGGAGTCAGTGTGTGTCCTCGGAGTCAGTGTGTGTCCTCGGAGACAGTGTTTGTCCTCGGAGACAGTGTTTGTCCTCGGAGACAGTGTGTGTCCTCGGAGACAGAGTGTGTCCTCGGAGACAGTGTTTGTCCTCAGAGTCAGTGTGTGTCCTCAGAGACAGAGTGTGTCCTCAGAGTCAGTGTGTGTCCTCAGAGACAGAGTGTGTCCTCAGAGTCAGTGTGTGTCCTCAGAGTCAGTGTGTGTCCTCAGAGTCAGTGTGTGTCCTCAGAGTCAGTGTGTGTCCTCAGAGACAGAGTGTGTCCTCAGAGTCAGTGTGTGTCCTCAGAGTCAGTGTGTGTCCTCAGAGTCAGTGTGTGTCCTCAGAGTCAGTGTGTGTCCTCAGAGTCAGTGTGTGTCCTCAGAGTCAGTGTGTGTCCTCAGAGTCAGAGTGTGTCCTCAGAGTCAGAGTGTGTCCTCAGAGTCAGTGTGTGTCCTCAGAGTCAGTGTGTGTCCTCAGAGTCAGTGTGTGTCCTCAGAGTCAGTGTTTGTCCTCAGAGACAGAGTGTGTCCTGATCTTGGGATTCTAATGTTTCTTCCTTCCACACGTCTTGTTGGTAAACATGAGATTCAGGTCTCGTTTCCACTCGTTATTATGTTATAAAGCTAAACTATGTGTATCTTTACCATAAAAACCACAAACCTGCTCAATTAAGCATTTCAAAGTTGAAAATGTAAATGTGAAGATACTTTGGATGTAAAACATTATTCCCCGGTTAGAAATGACCTGCGGGGACACAAAGAGTTAATCAGTGTTAGAATGAGCAGGGACCTGAGCTCACATGAAATCAAACATTTCAACTTTCTTTTCATTCACTTTCACGGCTCCGCCCGAGAGACAGTGTCTTCCTGTCTGTCCCCCTTCAACTCACCTGTCACGTCTCAGTTATATGATCATATCTGCGGATTTACTTGGCATATTTATTTTATTTCTTAATTTATGTATTCGTGAGTATTGATCATCAGCTGTGTTTCAGAGGACGGGTCGGAGACGTCCAGCAGCCGGAGATGTCTGTCCTGTGATTTTTAAATGTCTGAAGATGGACGGACAGGCAAGTGTCTTTAGACAGGACAGGAAGTCAGCGACAGTGTCCAAGCCTCGCACAGGAAGTTCCTTAGTGGTGAGAACACACCTGAGTCGTTCACAGGAGGTGGGAGGAGTCACGAGGGAGGAGCTGGTCGCCACGGAGAGGAACGAGTCCAGTGAGGACGAACTGGGACGACTGGACATCGACCTGGACAGGAAGTCCAGACAGCACAACCTGACGTCCAGCAACGTGCGGGCCATCCTGCATGTGAGTGACACGCACAAACACACAAGGATACACACACATTAAACACACACACACATATAAAAGCGCACACGATGAGACTTGTATGTAAAATGTGTAACGTTCTACACACAGTTGTAACTTGTGTTGTGTTCCGTGTCAGGAGGTGATTACACACGAACATGTGGTTGCCATGATGAAAACTGCCATCAGAGAAACTCAGGATCTTCCAATGTTTGTGAGTCCCCCCCCATGTTTCCTCATGACAACCTGTCTACCTGTCTGTCTCTGGACCTGTCTTTCTGACCGACTGTCTGTTTTCATCAGGAGCCTAAGATGACAAGGTCCAGACTGAAACAGGTTGTCCAGGAAGGACAGGTGAAGGCCACCTCCCATGATCCTCTCTGCTACTTTACATTCAAACTAATTTGTTTAACCACTTTCCTTCACCTGTCTGTCTGTCCACCTGTCTGTCTGTCCACCTGTCTGTCTGGTTGCAGCCGCTGAACTGGAGTCTGTCAGTTGTGAACACAGTCAAGGTGAGTTGCTGTGATGATTTCTGTCTGTCTTTCTTTCTCCTGTCTGTCTCTCTTACCACGTCTCTGTCTCTCGCTTGTCTGTCTCGCAGCCTCCCCAGTTTGTGGACATTTATCTTGAAGAAGAGGAGGATGATGATGATGAAGAGTATTGTCCTGATGATGAAGAGGAGGATGAGGACACAGCTGAGGAAGTTAGTGAACCTTTAACCTTTCACATCTACTGTAACTTACTGTAACTGTACCATGAAACTGTGTCTGTCTGTGTGTGTTCAGACCTTCCTCAGTGATGGAGACAGTTTGTCTTCACCGCTCAAGATATTTCATTCCATGCAACCAGAAGACCAGAGGACCAATGAGCTCCTACAGGTACTCTGACTTCTGACTCCTATATGTACTCTGACCTCTGACCTCTGACTCCTATAGGTACTCTGACTTCTGACTCCTATATGTACTCTGACCTCTGACCTCTGACTCCTACAGGTACTCTGACTTCTGACTCCTATATGTACTCTGACCTCTGACTCTTAAAGGTACTCTGACCTCTGACTCCTATATGTACTCTGACCTCTGACCTCTGACTCCTACAGGTACTCTGACCTCTGACTCTTACAGGTACTCTGACCTCTGACTCCTACAGGTACTCTGACCTCTGACTCTTACAGGTACTCTGACCTCTGACTCCTACAGGTACTCTGACCTCTGACTCCTACAGGTACTCTGACTTCTGACTCCTATATGTACTCTGACATCTGACTCCTACAGGTACACTGACCTCTGACCTCTGACTCCTATATGTACTCTGACTCCTACAGGTACTCTGACTTCCAACTCCTATATGTACTCTGACCTCTGACTCTTACAGGTACTCTGACCTCTGACTCCTACAGGTACTCTGACTTCCAACTCCTATATGTACTCTGACCTCTGACTCCTATATGTACTCTGACCTCAGACTCTTACAGGTACTCTGACCTCTGAGTCCTATATGTACTCTGACCTCTGACCTCTGACTCTTACAGGTACTCTGACCTCTGAGTCCTATAGGTACTCTGACCTCAGACTCTTACAGGTACTCTGACCTCTGAGTCCTATATGTACTCTGACCTCTGACCTCTGACTCTTACAGGTACTCTGACCTCTGAGTCCTATATGTACTCTGACCTCAGACTCTTACAGGTACTCTGACCTCTGAGTCCTATAGGTACTCTGACCTCTGACCTCAGACTCTTACAGGTACTCTGACCTCTGACTCTTTCCTTGTGTAGAGCTCTACAGGTCACCTGAGGCAGCAGATGATCATCTCCACCTGTCAGCAGCTCCTTTCAGCTCCTGCTGAATCCTTCATGGATAGACTTAATGCTGTGGAGGAGGAGCTTGACTCTGGCTCCTCCCTCACCTTTAACCAGGTAGCACTAACCCCCCCGCACCTTTTATCTGTTAGTTGTTTGATTCAGCCCGATTCAAACTAGGTTACATTAAGCCCCACCCACACTAACGGTCTGTGTCTCAGTCTCTGAATAGAAAGGCTGAAGGTGATGAGGAGGAGGACGGTGATGATGAAGGCTGTCTGGCGTTCCGAACACGCTCTAAAGTTCGTCTCGTCAACATTCCTCTGGGTCAGCTGGAGGCGGAGCTTCTGAGCCCTGATATCACAGCTGACATGTACGACCTGAGCGCCGCCCTGCAGGAGGAGGACCGTCACTGGACCAAGTGGCTGCAGGGTCTCATGATCCCTGACAGTGGAGGTTAGAGTCTGAGACCATCACATCTATTTAGTCTGCCTCATTGTTTGTTTTTTCAGAATACTATAATTAACATTTTCAATCATTTGTAGCTTAGGTTCAGACATGAACATGTCAATATGTCTAACGTGTTAAGTGGACAAAGTTATTAATTGTGTCACTACAGGAAGTGTTATTTTTAAAACCTTACATAATAATTAAAAACTGTTTATCAATCCCTACAATCATGAATTGGTTTTCATCTATAAATAAAAAGTGTGTCAGTGAGCGATGACTGACAGTACTGACAGAACCAGAGCTTCCTGCTGTCTACTCCAACAAACAGTAAGTGTGTCTATTGTTGTTGTTGCTTTTGCATAAATCACTAGAGGAAGCAGATGATGATGATGACCCTGAATATAACTTCCTGGACGACATGGATGAACCCGACCTGGAGGACTACAGGACAGACCGAGCTGTCCAGATCACCAGTAGGTGTCTTCATCCATTTCCTGTCTCACTCTCAGATCAGTCCTGTCGACCACATGTTAACTCTTTGGACTTGAATTCTTGAAGTGTAAGAATCACCACTAAGGGGGCGCTGTGTTCACTCTTCTTCTTCTTCTTCTTCTTCTTCTTCTTCAGAGAGGGAAGTCAACGAGCTGCTGGATGAGCTCTTCGAGACAGTGAGACCACTTCATGGTTATTTAAAGACCAGGATATAGTGCTACCGCTCAGGAGCATCGGTCACTCATGGTTTTAAAGCAACACAATTAATTTCCACCAGACACTAATCACAAAGACGTTTCTGAAACTGTTTTATATTAACTTGCAGATACAAATATATTTATGTTTAAAGTATATAAGTAAATGAACGAAAATAACATAACGTCACTTCACGTGATCTTCAGCTCCAGGAGGAGGAGGCAGGAGCTGAGGGGCAGGAGCCAGCAGAGGAAGAGGAGGCCCCGTCACAGACTGCACCTAAATTCAATATCCCTCAGGCTTTACGGTAAAACTGCAGAAACTTCTGTTCTCAAACTGAAAGACATTCCTATGTATGAACACATTCATCTATAGAAACACAATCATCAGTGCAAACCAGTGTTTCCACCAGGCAGTGTCCCCCCCACACACACACACTATTGATCATTACTATCCAGTCCAGACGTACAATCAGAGTGGGGTCCTCCCGTAGGGACGGTGCAGCAAAGACGTGCTGTTACTGTTTGGGTCGGGAGGAAAATAAATGTCCTAAGCTGCTGCGGCTTCTTCAAACAGAAACGTGAAGAAGAGTACAGCAGGGGGCGACATACTGTTTCCCTCTTGTCAGATATGTCATAATGGAACCTGTTAACACAGCACATTGTTCAGTCTTTAATCAGACTTTAGTTCACAGTCTCAGTGAGTCAGGTGAAGAATAGATGAAGAACCTTAGGAGCATCTTGAATGTTCTTTCTGCAGTTTCGAGGCCCCGTTAGCCGACCTGTTAACGGAGCGACGGCAGATGTTCAGAAAACAGAATGAAGCTCTGCAGCAGAGGAGAGCGCTGCAGGACACCACCAACCATCACCATGACACCATCAATCGGAAGGACACACCCACCCCACAACTCAACTTCACCTCACCCGTCTTAGTGCTGCCAAGCCTGGTTAGCCCCGCCTTCCATCTGGACTCCTCCCAGAAACTAAAGCTGCAGCAGCAGATACAGCAGGTACGTAATTTACCCAACCACACTGATCAACAACCCCCCCGAGCTTCTCTCCAGAGGCGCTTTCACAAAAGCATCAGATCCTCCACATTATTCAGGGGGGGGGGGGGACAAAACAGCGGCAACTTATGACCGTATACAGGCTCACTCAAGCTAAACGTCACCAGGAAACACCCGGCACAGAAACACAGACTCGCCCTCAATAAACTAGGGTTGGGGTTGGGATGAAATCCAGAGGGGAATCCCCATGCTGTGTTCTCTCATCGGATCTCCCGACTTTCTCCTGAATTGATATGAGGAGTTCAGGCACACAACGTCAGATAATCCGGAGCCTCTCACTTGGACATTCGCGTTCACACGTTCACCTCCTCTGGAGAAAGGGCAGAGAATCTCCGGAGTTCAGTGCAGGTCTGAAAGCAGCTGAAGTGAATAGATTCATCAGGCTTCATATATGTACAGCTGGATTTCATCTGCGTCAGTGTTAATTTTGGCAGCTATTTTTGATTTAGTCTTAGTCTTAGTCTTTTGACGAAAATGCATATTAGTTTTAGTCCCATTTAGTCATTTTTATCCTTCTTAGTTTTAGTCTAGTTTTAGTCGACAAAAACGAATTACATTTTAGTCTAGTTTTAGTCACATTTAGTAGCCACATTAACTCTTTTTCTTCCCTGATCAGGCCCAGGGACCCTGTGTTGTGTCTAAAACTGCATAATAGTATAGCTTGCTATAGATTAGATATCCCTACCAGCATAAGTCTATAGCAGGGGTCGGCAACCTTTACTTACTTATTTTGCCCCCTCTTCCCCCAAATAAAATGTGTCTGGAGCCGTAAAACATATTTGATAACAAAGCTAATAAAGTTTAATATAAAGTTATACTATACTAAACTATAGTTTGTTGCATTTACGAAATTATAGAACGACAATAAAGAAAACTCTTGACATTTTATTGCTGTTTGTACCTGTTACAACAAAGGAAAACACCGAACACTTATGAAGAGAAGAAAATACACAGGCAAGTGTCGGCCTACTTTGAAATAAATTAAATACAGAACTTTGTAGGGTTATTTGAGTCCTCCCAATATTTGTGGGAAATGTATGAAATAAGAGGAACCCTATTTTGAAATAAATAAAAACATATAGCTGCAGCCTAATAGCTTAAAAATATATATTTATTTTTAAATGTAAAAACAAAAAGTGAAAGCAGGTCAGACTGGAGGCGAACACAGAAACTGAAGCTCAGTACAAACCACCTGCAGCTTCTGCTCTGATCAAGAAGCTGCTGCGCTGATTTCTGATCAGCTGAGACCAGAGAAACTCTGTGTTTTCACTGTTTCAATAGTTAAGAAGCAGCCGGGTCACGTGAACGAGCTCTGATCTTGTGTCTCTGAGCGAGTGAGCGGGCGGGGGGCGGAGCCTCGGGACCGGTGCGCTATCTGGGGCGCACACACACACACACAGACACAAACACACACAGACACACTCACTCGCCCGCTCCTGATACTTCATGACGGTCTGACACGATGATGTTTAAAAAACCTATTGTGACTTAGTCAACCACCAACATTTTCGTCTCATCTCGTCTCGTCAACGAAAGTTAAAATAGATTTAGTCACAGTTTTTATTTTCAAAGATCCGTTTTCGTTACGTCTTCGTCTCGTCTTCATCATGGGAAAAGGGTCGTTAACGAATAGTTTTCGTCAACGAAATTAACACTGATCTGCGTCACAGTGGACGTGTACGAGGGGCTTTCTGATGATGTGGCCTAAAGGCAGCTGAAGGTGAAGAGCATCGGTCCTGGAACAGAACCCTGTGGAGCTCCATGACTAGCCTGTGTATGCATGAAGGAGTCATTGTTAACATATCTATATGATAAATATGATTTAAACTAGTCTAATGTTCCTCTGGTCCTGACATGTGGTTCCAGTCTCTGTAACAGAATCTTATGATCTCTGGTGTCAGAGGCTGCACTAAGATCCATGAGGACCAGGACAGACACAGGTCCATCCTCTGAGGACATGAGAAGCTCGTTCATCACTGTTACAGCTGTTTCTGTGATGATTCTAAATCCTGACTGAATGTTTGTCACAGCACATCCAGCTGCTGACTCAAGTTCAGCTGCTGAGTCATCACGTGGACGCACTGAAACACGAAGCCTGCATCACCAAACGTTACCTGGTGAGTCCACCTCACCATTCACCTGAGCTGATGTCTGAAATACTCAAAATGAGCCACAATGAGTCAACTTTGACTGAAATTGTTATTAATAATTATAAGACATATAAGAAAAACAGGTCAGACGATAACACATTGATAAATACAGTAAAATATGTTCTTCAGAATCAATTATACAATCTGTAACTGAACTAAAGATCATTTCAGTTGTGTGTGTTTGTTTATGTGTTTTCAGTGCATTTCACATACTTTAGCATGAAGGTAAAACCAGAACTTTAATCCAGATAGAATGAAAACTGAAGGACAGAGGAACGGACAGAGTTAAACCGGAAGTTGCGTCTATAAACGAAAATCTTACAAATCATACATTTTAGTTAGTACTGCTGTAAAAAAATGCCCCCCCCCCCCCCCCGTCAAAAGCATAGCCACAATCCTCTCCTTCTCCAGAACGAGTTGCAGCAGTTTGCCAGACGTCAGGAGGAGCTTTTTCTCCCCAGCAGTTTCAGAGTGTGTAACCTCCAGGGGGCGCTGGCTCTCCTGCAGGAGGTTGAGGAGAGAGCGGCGCATCGTCCGGCGGCTGCAGATCCTTCTGCATCCAGACGGTGGCTCCCGAGGATGACGCCTGCTACCAACAGTGAGGAGGAGAACCAAGTGTTTGTGTTGTCAGAGAAATGACCCGTCAGTGTCTCAGCTTCTCTTTCTGTTTCCAGGTCACGCTTTCCCTCTGCTGCCCCCCCACACCGCCTGGCTCTTCGCCACACGACCGGTCTTTCTCTACCCAGAACTACTTCCTGTGTGCTGCCTGGACCCTGCCCTGCACAACCAACACCAGAGGAGCATTTACACTGCAGGAGAAGACGGGTACATCAACACGACTACACAGCAAGCACACAACACTGAGAGTCTGATGCTCACACACTATCATGTCTCCCATGATGCATCTGTGCAGGCTCATCGTTCTGGGTTTGAAGCACTTCGAGGGGGCGGTTGACTCGGATCAGCTGATCAGCTCCTACCTGCTGTGTAAGAATCGATGGAGTTTAAAGAAACGCATCAAAGAGATGAGCGGAGCCAGAGGACCAGCAGACAACGTTATCAAGGTGACATCACTGTGACATCATCTCGCTGTGAAAGGATGTAGCATCACTGACATCACTACACACGGTCTTAAAGCAGCTGTGAGGTGTGACGTTGAAGTTTGTCTTGTGTTCTCAGTTGTTCATGACTCATCATGTGGTTCCACCGCTGCCAAGCGTCTGCTGCAGAGTCCAAACAGGAGACCAGCGCCCCCCAGTGGACAGACACACCTCCAACATGCCCAGCTGGCTCAAGGTTTGTTAGACTCATCACTACCAAATATAAAATGTGAATTAACTTCCTGGTCACGTTCTGATGTTCTGACCTTCTGACCTTCTGATGTTCTCACCTGTAGAACAGTCAACAGATCATCCAGAAGACCCGCATGGGCGACAGCTCTTACCCCCCCTCCCTGCCACCGACCTGTACACTCAGGCTCCACCCACATTACCTCAGCAAGACATCCCGCCCCCATCCCCCCCGCCACACACGCCTCTTCAACCTGGCCCACAATGCTTTTCTGCTGCCACTCGCTAAAGCCCCGGCAGACAGACAGGCGGAGGGACAGGCAGACAGACAGGTAGTTGTGCAGCCAATCAGCTACCTGTCTCTCTCTCCTCCAGGTATCACGTTACTCTCCGACTCACCTGTTTCAGGAGCCCTTCTATTGGCTCCGCCTCCTGTCTGTGGGGCCGCCCCATTGGCTGCTGTTCATCCAGTCCCCTCTCACCCGGTCCGTGAGGAGCAGTCCTGTCTTCCTATTGGCCAGAGCACACAGCAGAGTACTACCCCCCTTGTTCTACCCCTCCCCTCACTGTCCACTTCAAATCCCATCATCCCTTGCTCAGCTGCCCCCGTAAAGCCTTGCTGCCACCTCCTGGAGATGGTGATGACGGAGCCAGCTCCGCCCACCACCTCCTGCCAAAATGCATCTGGGCAACATCACCACAGACAAATCAGAGAGGGGCTGGCAGAGGTGAAGCAGAACTCTACTAACCCACGCCCCCCAGGAGAGGAGGAGGGTCAGGTGGAGGAGGAGGAGGAGGATTTGATAATGGTGGGAGTGGTCAGTTTGAGTGGAGAAGAGAAGGCTGGTGGAGAGGAGGAAGAGGGACAAAGAGGAGGAGGAGGAGAGGAAACAGGTAGTGGAGGTGGGGAGGAGGAGAGACAGGAGGGAGAGGAGGGACAGCGGGAGGACGGGGGAGCAGAGAGGGACCAGGAGGAGGGAGAAAAGGAAAAGGATGAAGATCAGGACCAACAAGGTGATGAGGAGGAGGAGGAGGAGGAGGAAGAGGAAGAGGAAGAGGAGGAGGACTTTGATGACCTCACACAGGATGAAGACGAGGAGGAAGTTATGTCATCAGCGTCGGAGGAGTCGGTGCTGTCTGTTCCAGAGTTGCAGGTAAACAGAGCAGGGTGCATGATGGGAGTTCGCCTCTAATGTGAAGGTTCTATTTCCTGTTCCTTCAGCTGACTGACTGAATGTATGACTGACTGACTGACTGTCTGTTTGTATGACTGACTGTCTGTCTTTCTATATGACTGACTGACTGACTGTATGACTGACTGTCTGTCTTTCTATATGACTAACTGACTGACTGACTGTATGACTGACTGACTGACTTATTGACTGACTGTCTGTCTTTCTATATGACTAACTGACTGACTGACTACCCCCCCCATCAAATACAAGCCCTCTTATGTCCCATAATGCATTGGAACAGCCCGACCTGTCGTATCAAATTTGAGAAGATAAAGTTTATTCCTCCATTTAATGATGTATTAATACTAAGTATGAAATATATATTTAAAATAAACAGCTGACGTGGTTGTTGTCGTTGTTGTCGTCATCCTGATGTCATTGTACAGTGAGGTCATGGTTAGTGAAGGATTTAGGACACATGACCCCTCTGACCTCTGACCTTTCAGGAGACCATGAAGCAGCTGACCTGGCTGGCGGCGGAGCGGCGTCTCTGTGCTGACGGAGACTCGGAGGAGGATCATTCGCCGACATCGGCCGGCTCTCAGGAAGAGGAGGAGGAAGAAGAGGAAGAGGAGGAGGGGCCTAAAGGGGAGGAGTCCGAAGAGGGGAGGAGTGGTACGGTGGGAGGAGATGAGGAGATGCCATCCGGTGAAGGGACGCCCAGAGGAGGAGGAAGGTGTCCTGGAAGAGGTCGAGGTCAGAAGTCATTCTGTTGAGCTGTCTCTGGATGTCCAGCTGGTGTTTGTCCTCAGCTGTCTGTCTCTGCAGGTCGCACCCGGCCTCTCGGCAGCCTGAGGAGTCGGCGTCCGGAGCGTCGCAGTAAAGACTCCGCGAAGCTGCTGCTGCTGGTTGATGAACACATCCTGGATAACGACCCGCAGCGGGAGAGCAAAGACCTGGCGTTCGCCCAGGGCTACCTGACCCGGGTGAGAAGACGACTCCACCGGCGGCGACGTGGACGCTCTGAGCCGCGCTAACCTCGGTCTCTGTGTTGGCAGGTGCGTGAGGCGCTGCAGGACGTACCTGCACAGGTGGAGGAGTTTGTGTCACTGCTAAACAAGTTTGAGCAGGTGGGAGACGGACAGGAAGTGGTGCTGCTGTTCAGAAGACTGCAGTGCATCCTGGGAGATCGGATAGACCTCCTCCGAGACTTCGCCGCATTCCTGCAACCCGAGCAGGCGCTGCAGTGTGGCCTGGTGAGCACAGGGGGCGCCACCTGTTGTGTCTGATCAGATGTGTCTTCTCTGGGGTATTGATCACGTGTGTCTCTGCAGTGGGAGGAGCAGCAGGCGTTTGATCGCAGCCGGCGTTTCCTGCGACAGCTAGAAATTAGTTTTGGAGAAAATCCATCACATTATCAGAAAATCATCAAAGCTCTTCAGACGAGTCCCGAGCTGAGTCCAGACGGCATCCACGAGGTAATCCACCACTCCGTCTGGATATTGATCTGATTGATCTGATATCATTGATCAGCCGCTTGTTTTCTTTATTGAGGTAAAATCACCTGTTCTCTTGGTTCTCAGCTGAAAGCTCAGATGGTCACTCTCCTCAAAGGCCACACCCATCTGCAAGCAGAATTCTGGGTCTTTTTTGATGACCTTCGCCCCCCCCCTGCCTGTCCCGGACAGTTCGAAGAAGCTCATTGGCCAGAAGAGGGAGGGTGTGGTTTAGACAGTGGAGATGCCGTTGTCCTAGTGTCAGGAGGCGGAGCCAGTAGCGGCTTTGAGGAAGTGACACTGCCAGAGCTTGAAGAGGAAGAGGAGGGGCCTAAAATCCAACCAGCAACGAGCCGACGCCAGAGGAGGAAGATGGCTGCCCACAAAAACTACAAGGTCAATAAAGCTTTCATTCATTGGTCTCACACAGTCACTCTGTTCTGACCCCCTGTATGTTTCCAGGCCTGTGATTGGCTGGATAAAGACTGGCCCTGTCACAACACAAAGATCCGCAGTCACACGAGGAAAGGGTGCTCTGGTTGTCATGGCAACAAGGTCTGTCCTCCATTGTCATCATGGTCCTGTTCTATGAAGTTGATTCAACAGATCCAGGATCTGTTTATCCAGCTGAGCTTAACAATCTAGTTAGCTACCCAAGTGGTCACATGACTCTGGGTATCCACTCGTTAACTCAGGTTTTCATACTGTACAGTGCAGATAAAAGGGGCGGGGTTTCCTGCATTTGACCAATCGCAGAGCTGAGGATCAAACTGTTGAACAATAACAATCTGAGGAAAACAAACATCCAGAATAAAAGACACAGTTCCAGCTGCTGAAGGAAGGAAGAACAGCTGGTAAAACATCTGGGATTGTTTTGATAGTCAAGCTGTTCATGAACCAGAGCAGATCTGAGTTTAGTCTCATCTGTTTCCATCACATGTCATTTGTGTTGTCATTGTGTTGTCATTGTGTTGTCAGCATGAGTTTCCATGACAGACTCAACTCACCAGCTTATTGTCCCTCCAGACCTCAGGGGGCGTGTCCAGAGCCATGAAGAGTCTGGACCCTCTTTACTCTGACATCACCTCTGTCCACAACCAATCAGGTGACAAATATCTGGAGCAGTCTGTGGAAGACAGTCCACCTCAAGGTCACACAAACACACTCCTGTACACACACCTGTACACACACCTGTACACACTCAGGTGGGTTGTCATTAACAAAACCAGTCTGTGTGTGTCTGTATATAATCAGATCGGAGCAGTGCATCATGGGAAGGCTCATTCCGTCTGACTGATGAGAAGGAGGAGGAGGAGCTGGATGATGAGGAGGAGGACGATGAAGATGAGAAGAAGAACAAAGAGCGGTGTCCTGCAGTGACGAGGAGCAGAAGAGAGGAGGCGCTACGTCCCTCGTCCACTTCTCCCTCTGTCACCTCCTCAACCATAACTTCTTCTGTGTCCTCCTCCATCTTCACTTCTACATCAGTTACCTCCTCGTCTCCTTCTGTCTGCACCTCCTCCATCTCCTCCTCTTCCTCCATCATCTCCTCCTCCATCACCTCCTCTTCTGCCACCTCTCCCTCCTCTGCTCCTCCTGATCTCCCCGTCTGTGCAAAGAACATTTCTCTGACTGCAAGTGGAGAGAAAGTCATTCTGTGGACCAGGTACTGACCCCCCCTCCTCTTCCTCCTTCGTCTCTCCATCAGGAGGAGGAGCAGTGTTTAAACTTCTTGTTGTTTCTCAGAGAGGCGGACCGAGTCATCCTGACCACGTGTCAGCAGGAAGGAGCCAATCAGAACACCTTCCAGTCCATCTCTACTCTGCTCGGCAACAAGACTCCCAGTGAGGTGATTGACGGCTCCTTCTCTCTGCTGTGATTGGTTGGTGTGAGGTTTGAAACAGGCGTCAGTAACCGTCCCACGTTTCTCCAGGTGTCTCGAAGGTTTCGTGATTTGATGCATTTGTTTCGGACGGCGGCTCGTCAGACCAGCTCTGAGGACGAGGCTCCGCCCAATGAGACGGCAGCAAATGAGGACTGATTTCAACCAACCAGAAGAGACACAGCAGCCAAACTGCTCCATTTGTATGTGAAGAACTTTTATTGTGAAAAGTTCAGTTGTGTTTAACGACCCTGTAAAATGTGTAAATATCAAACCTCAAGATTATTTAATGTATGTTTTTACAATAAAACTGTTTTCTCAGAATCAGGATCAGACCTCACAGACCCCCTCAGACCACAAACGTGTGTGAACACTCATTGTCTCTTTAAACAGAATCAGGAAGTGATGTGTGTTATTCTTTTATTGTGAAACTTGAAAAACATCTTTAAGGATCATAAAAGATTTCAGAAGAGTCCAAACAAACATCAGGTAGGTGTGGCTATACATGAAGAAGGCGGGGTTTAGAAACAAATGTTTTTGTTTCCGATTATAAAAAAAATCAAGTTTGAAAAAACAAAACAGGAAAGTTGTCGATCATCCCCAGAACCTCTGCCTGCCGGAGGGCGGAGCCAGCGTCTCGGGAGGAGGCAGGACGCTGAAGATGGAACCGGCCGCCTCCACCATGAAGATGAAGTAGATGTTGGCGACCATCATGGCAAGACTCGGCAGGAAAGAGAGGCCGAAACCAAAACCTCGAACGCTGCTGCCACACGCCGCAGACACCCAGTAAATCAGCCTGAGACAAACAAACACACATGAGTTGACCGGGTTAGATCCGCCTGAGACTCAAATCAAACGCTCCTCTGAATGTTTAAAAACAGGTCACATGACTCACCGTCCAAAGACGAAAACGAGCGTCAGCAGGGGGACGAGCTTCAGCTGCTCTTGGCTCAGGTACATTGCCATGACGACCAGCTGCAGGAAGTAGATCAGGAACAAGGAGGTGGAGTCAGAGACGAAGCGCTGGTGGACAGTGACATCATGAAGCTCCGCCTCCTTCATCTCATCATCAAACAGTGGCCGCGTCACGCCCGAGCGGAGCCGAGTGACGCCCAGGACCAGCCAACCTGAGACGGACGGGTGAGAGACGGACGGGTGAGAGAGGGACGGGTGAGAGACGGACGGGTGAGAGAGGGACGGGTGAGAGGGACGGGTGAGAGAGGGACGGGTGAGAGACGGACGGGTGAGAGGGACGGGTGAGAGACGGACGGGTGAGAGACGGACGGGTGAGAGAGGGACGGGTGAGAGGGACGGGTGAGAGACGGACGGGTGAGAGGGACGGGTGAGAGACGGACGGGTGAGAGACGGACGGGTGAGAGGGACGGGTGAGAGACGGACGGGTGAGAGACGGACGGGTGAGAGAGGGACGGGTGAGAGAGGGACAGGGTGAGAGAGGGACGGGTGAGAGAGGGACGGGTGAGAGAGGGACAGGGTGAGAGACGGACGGGTGAGAGAGGGACGGGTGAGAGAGGGACAGGGTGAGAGACGGACGGGTGAGAGACGGAAGGTACGGAGACACCCACTGACAGAAGATGTCCGTGGACTCACCGAGGACGATGGGCGTGGCGGCAAACACGGAGCAGCGAAGTGTGTAGATGAGTCTCAAGGGGGCGCCATCCAGCAAGGGCGCGTCAAACGGAAGGAACACAAATCCCCCCCACACCAGGAAGGGGAAAAAGAGCGCTGAGATCACCAAGGATACGCCCACCTTCAGGATGTCTCTACTGGGACAGCCCCGCCCACCTGAGAGACAGACAAGTTAAAGGTAAAGGGGAGAGGAGGTGAGACAGGCGAGGAAACGTTTTACTTACATCTGGAAGGGGACGTGTCTTTGGTCCACTCGTACTGGCAGCCATGTTGGTTGTAGTCCTGGGACACTCCTCTGGGACCCAGGAAGGGACTCCTCTCTGACTCCATTTCCCAGAATGCCTCACTCTTTCTGGGTGAGGACAGCGAAGGGAGGACGGTCACTGCAGGACTAAACACCTGAGCAGCTTTTTCTGGAAGATGATTCTCTCTAGGCTCCACCTTCTTGTCCAGGTCTGTCGTCAACTCCTCCCACTCTCCCACTGATCCCACCCCCTCCCCACTACCCCCATCTGCCATCAACACTCTCTCACTTTCTGTCCAACTCGTCTCCTCGCTCGACCTCACACTCCTCCTGTCCCCTTTACCTGTCTGTCCTTCACCCATCTTACCACCCGTCTGTCCCGCTATCTGTCTGTCCCCAGGCCACTGCAGCGTGCTGGACTCCGTCATTGATGTCGCCACCGGGTCCTCTCCCTCAGTGTGTCTTCTCATCGTCTGTCTTCTGTCCTTTTTCCTGTTTGGACAGTTCATCGATGCAAATATGTTTTTACTTTTTGGATTAGATTTATTGATATTAATTGATCACGTTTGTTTATCTACACCTGCAGAGCTCTGGCCTGAACTGTTAAGGTTATCAGGTTAACGACAGGTTTTAATTCAGATTTTTTTCTAGAAGTGTCCTCCACACATGCAGCTCCTCTGGAGGAGACACTGAGGATCTGCAGAGTCCATCTGAAGATCAACTGGGAGGGTTGCTAATGTTGCTCAGGTTAAATAATTAGCTAGAACACTCTGTAAAAAGATCGGATCATAAAACAATCACCAAATCTCAAAGCGTTGAAACAAACAGGAAATGTTAAGAATTGTATCAATTGAAGCTCAGAAGAGCTGAAGAGCTGAAGAGCTGAGGAGCTGAGGAGCTGAGGAGCTGAGGAGCTGAGGAGCTGAAGAGCTGAAGAGCTGAGGAGCTGAAGAGCTGAGGAGCTGAGGAGCTGAAGAGCTGAGGAGCTGAAGAGCTGAGCAGCTGAAGAGCTGAGGAGCTGAAGAGCTGAGGAGCTGAGGAGCTGAGGAGCTGAGGAGCTGAAGAGCTGAGGAGCTGAGGAGCTGAGGAGCTGAAGAGCTGAGGAGCTGAGGAGCTGAGGAGCTGAAGAGCTGAAGAGCTGAGGAGCTGAGGAGCTGAGGAGCTGAAGAGCTGAGGAGCTGAGGAGCTGAGCAGCTGAAGAGCTGAAGAGCTGAAGAGCTGAGGAGCTGAGGAGCTGAAGAGCTGAGGAGCTGAGGAGCTGAGGAGCTGGAGAGCTGAGGAGCTGAAGAGCTGAAGAGCTGAGGAGCTGAAGAGCTGAAGAGCTGAAGAGCTGAGGAGCTGAGGAGCTGAAGAGCTGAGGAGCTGGTGACCAACAGCTTCTCACTTTGTGCTTCTTCTTCTCTGGAAGTTTCCTGAACCTCAAAGTTCTGATCCAAACAAACCAACAAGTGACTCGACACTAATCAGAGGCTTCGTGCAGTATTTCTCTTTCTCTCACAGAAAGTATTTTACAGTATTTGTAAACTACAAAACTACAAAATACTTTAGTATTTTGGTACAAAATATGAATACTTTTTCATCAAACCTATCAAGTTGAAATTGCAGTATACAGTTTGATCCTCAGCTCTGCTGTCAGTCAAACTGTCCATGGCTGTGATTGGTCATGTTAGCTTCGTGTCACTGGTGCTAAGTGCA
The DNA here is from genome assembly GCF_947347685.1 of Pleuronectes platessa. Taxonomy (NCBI): domain Eukaryota; kingdom Metazoa; phylum Chordata; class Actinopteri; order Pleuronectiformes; family Pleuronectidae; genus Pleuronectes; species Pleuronectes platessa. Next base: position 396,554 of record NC_070635.1, read on the forward strand.
GACAGATAACTGATCCTGGATCTGTTGAACTCACTTTATAGTACAAGCCCCTGCTCACGTGACTGAAGGTCCGTCTGGCTACATATGACGTCAGTGACCCTAACATCGCGGCCATGACGTGATCAGATAAAACATGAACAACAACAATCGAACCAACCCGGTCTCGAACCGAGTATTACGTCATTATCAATGACCACGCGTGTGTAAATGATCAGAAATCACTTCACCAAAAATCGAACTCAATGGAAAATGACCATTAGCTCGGTGCTAACAAGCTAACATGCTAACAGAGGTGGAATGAGACTGAACTGGGTTCAAACTGATCGACAGGTCAAAGGTCACACACACTGACCGAGGATATGATCTTCCTCCTTTCCTCCTTCTTCTCCTTCTTCTCCTTCTCCTTCTTCTTCTTCTTCTTCTTCTTCTTCTTCTTCTTCAACTTCTTCTTCTTCTCCTGTTGTTTTTGTTGTCACACAGTCCGGAAGTGAAGCTCAGGTGTGGTCGCGGCAGGTGAGTTAAAGGGAAAGTTCTCTTAAAGCTGAGGTCACCATTTGTTTAGTTCACAAGCCCTGAACTAAACGAAGTGTCGGGACTCGAACATATGAATACCTCAAACCTCCGGTCTGTCGATAACGAACATATGAATGGATTCACAAAGTGAAACGCTTTTACTTTGAAATGGCTACAGGAAAGATATATTTATGTTTATGACAACTTCATCAGATAATCTGAGAAAATTTTCTTTACCTGAATTTGTATGTTTAAATTATTAATTTATATCACTGACAGGAATGAAATGAAAAAGGAATGGGTTGAAATATCGTGTTAATGCAGAATGGAAAGGACTGGACCACAGTCGTTCAGAGGGAGAAGAGTTCTGATCATAAATCACTTGGTTTCTTCCAGTTTGTGTCATAGATTAGCACATGGAGCCCCCTATAGGCGTGTTGGTGGTATTGTATCTGTTGCAGGTCTCATAGTGAAAGAGGAAGGTGGACATGGTTTAACTTTAGAGCTTCTCTCCAGTAGCTGCTTCAGAAGTTGTTCAGTTACCAGGCACATGACGTGTGAGGGGGAAAGTATTATTTTAAGAATCTCTGTTTCTGTTGATCACTTGAAATGTGTGAGTCGATGGACCAGGGACCTTATAAACATGGAACTCATTAAATAATGGACACGTCTGGAGCTTCCCTCTTCTGGTAGAATCATTGATTTATGGCTTTAAAATAAGGCATATAGTAGAATATAGAGCTGGTTTGAATAATACACCAGGGACATTCTGAATTTGTGGATTAAAACACTAACTGATAACTGGAACTGCTGCAGGAATTTTGTCAATGTCATTGTATTAGTGTAGCCCATATTCACAAATCACAGTTTGACTCAACAAGAGTCAAATATAATCTTAGTGATCAATGAGTAAAGCTCAGTCCCATGTGAGGATCCTCTCCCCGGACACACACAGGTGCTGATGGAACTGAACACATCAACACAACAACAGGATTCACTACATGACAAGAACCAGATTGTAGATTCATGTTTAAAGTGTTTCACTTCCGATGGAGATGAAGGAACAGATGAACTGAGGAGTTCCTGACGGTAGAAGATGTGAGGAGAAATGTTGTGTATCCAGAAGTCGGGTTGTGATCATAGTCCTCGATCAGCTGACACCATCAGGATCTGGATCCACCATCAGGATCTGGATCCATCAATATGATCACGATGTGGTCCTGGATCTTCAAACGATAGAGCGGTATCAGAATGTAACAGTGATACAGAAGAGGACTGTGGAAGGACTCACAGGACCAGTACTCCAGTACTTCACATTTCTACATGTTAACTGGAAAAACACTATACAAGTATTGTGTAAAATTCTTAAACAAAGTGAAACTGAATGGTGAACTGGTAAAGTGTGGAGAGGAGCATTAAGTCAGCTGATCTTCAGGGGGGTCGAAGCCACGGTGTCAGTGTTTCTGTGATGGATCAGAAAACCTTCTCTGAATGTGAAGGATTTGAACCTTCGACGCATCAGATCTTCTATTCAGGAAGTTTGATTGTGCGTTCATGGCAGCTGCTTCATTTAGTGGAGGGAGTGGCCAAGTTGTCTATTTTTACAAAAACAGTGAGTTCCTCTTTGTTGTGTTAGTGAAACGTGAAAGAATTGAATGTGGTCTTATGAAAATATCATTTGTTCAGTGAGTTTTAACTTATTTAGAATGAAAGCATGGATTTACATATTCTTTAATTAAATAATATGAAATAAAGTTTTTGTTTAAAAATATAAAAATCGGTCTGTGTCTGTCTGTCTCTAGGGTTAGGGTAGGATACTACAGATAGTACTACATATAGTAATACACACCGTTCTACTCAGAGTAGTACACACAGTAATAGATCCTCAGGGCTAGGCACAGTAGCCCACTACATACAGATTAAAGCAGTATTTAAATTACACAGTATTTGTTTAACGCAGTATTTGTGTACCATATGTTGTCTGGTGTTTCTGTGTGTTTCCGCTCAGAAACTCGCGGGTTCGCTTTATATAAACACCAGCGTCCAGCAGCCATCCGCGGGGCGGGCGGTGCCCCTTGTCTCCGGTGTCATGTGACCACCTGCGGCTCTCTGATTGGTTGTAAAGCTCAGTGTGTGCATTGACACGTTGTCATAGAGACTGACTCCACCCAACATCCGGAACGTCCGCGCGCCGGTGTCGTAAACAAGCCCTCCCAACGCCCTCCCTGACAGATGCTTGTGGGCGGGGTATGAGAGGCGAACGGTGAGGGGATTGGCTGAGAGCGGCAGCAGCGGGCCGAGCTGTGATTGATCAGAAGTAGAGAGAGGCGCTGTCAGTCAGAAAGTGGCCCCGCCCCCTGGGAATCAGACCGCAGACCGCTCCGGGACCAGAACCGAACGGATCCTCGTGATCAGCGCAGGGCGGGCATCGATCAGCTGTGGATCCGGGCGGGCGGTGATCGAACAGGAGGTGTGCTGGGTTTGAGGGCGGGGATGTCCCGGCTGCTGGAGAGTAGGAGACAGGACAGGATGAAGGAAATCAACCTGAAGGTGCGTCCACACGAGAACTACAAGTACACACTCCACTGATCGATCCCGCGGACCGGGAGCGGGTCGGACTGCCACACACACACACACACACACACACTGATCACACACCGGTCACACACCGAGGGAGGTTGTGGGAGTCCGCGTCACTTTCCGTCTTTCTCTCTTTGTCTGTCTCACGTCTCAGAAAAACCTCTTTTCCGTTAGACAGATGTTATCGATGGTTCTGATCGATCCGCAATTGGAGGATCATCGATTTGTGTGTATTTGTGTGAGTGAGCGTGTGTGTGTGTGTGTGTGAGTGAGTGAGTGAGTGAGTGAGTGTGTGTGTGTGCGTGTGTGAGACGGTGAAGTTGAACAGAAACGGGAAACGACTTTTTTCTCAGTTTAGAAGCTTCGATGTTTTAAATGTGTGTGAGTTGTGGGTCTGTGTGTGTTTCGGTGTGTGTGTCTGTGTTTGAGTGTGCATCTGGTTTTGTGTTTTTATGTTTCAGTGTGTGTTAGTGTGTTTTGGTGTGTGTCCGTTAACTGCAGCGTGGCCGCTTTGTCCTGCAGGAGGAAACGAGGGGGGAGGGGAGCCGTGCTTGTGTGCGTGCGTGTGTCTGTATGTGCGTGCACGTCTTTCTGTACTTATGAGGACCAATTTAGGTTTAAAACCATCACACTGAGCTTTGTGAGCACTGGGTTCAGGTCAGGGACTGGGTAAGGGAATTGTCAAGGTAAGGGACTGGTTTAGGTGGGAAATGGTTAAGGTCAGGGAATGGTTAAGGTAATTGTCAAGGTTAGGGACTGGTTAAGGTAAGGGGATGTTAAGGTGGGGACTGGTTAAGGTAAGGAGTTAGTATCAACAGAGCCAGACAGACGGAGGACAGTTTCCTGATAAAGCTTCATTGCTTGTAAAACAAGGGGGGAGGGGGGGGGGGGTTGTAATTAAGGATTAGGGGACATCTCAGACGTGGAGACGTCTCAGGCGACTAAAGACAGGATATCTTATAAAACTAGAGAGATGTTTGTAGAGGACAACGAGGTTGGGACAGGAACCTCCGTGGACAGAGCTAAACAGGCTTCCTGTAGAAGAAGTGAGAAACAGGAAGTGTGGAGTGAAAGATGTCCTCATTCCATCTTCTGTCCTCTTTGACCTTTGACCTGTGAAAAGAAACATTCAAAGTGGGTCAGATGAGGGATGGAGGTCGATGGGGTTTAGGGTTCAAGTGTCCTCACAACTATAGAGAGACAATTGGTCACACAGCAAGTGTCAGAGAGTGTCTCTCTCTCTTTCTCTCTCTCTCCTCTCTCTCTCTCCGTCTCTCTGTCTCTCTTCTCTCTCCTCTCTCTCTCTCTCTGTCTCATGACCTCCCCAGACAGAGCTCTCTTTCTTTCCCTCCATCACTGAGCTCTTTATTGATCAGCTGATCAGTATTTATTTGTCGTTCTAATGAATGAACTGTTTTCTGTCGTTTCATTTACGCGTCTCATGATGTCACATGATCACCCTGGGAGTTGTAGTTTACATTAAAAAAAACACACACACTAGTTTTGTAAAAAACAAACTGTACAGATTGTTTAATTCTGATTTGCTTCAAATAATGATTATTTTGATAATCAGTTAATAATGTGATAGGGAACCAGTACCACAGACATCTGGAATTTAATTATGAGGCTAATTTAGTAAGTAAGTTCAAGATGTTTAATTTCACCTTAATTCAAGATCCCTAACCAAGTATGAACTCGTCATTGTGGTGTATGTGTCATGAACTTGAATTATGAATAGTAAGAATTAATATATATATATATATATATGTTGCTGTTACATGTGAAATCCTCTTACACAGTGTGAATTACAACACACTCGACTAATCGATGACTCAATTAGATGTCAACCATTTATGTATCGATTATAATCCTTTAAATGAGTCAGTTGTAGCAGCCTGTCTGTGGTTGAGCTCTGATTGGTTGGTGTGTAGTAATGTTCTGATTGGTTGGTGTGTAAACCTGATGGTTTGATCAGAATAAGGAGAAGGAGCGTCTGAAGGGGAGAGAGAAGGAGGCGAGGGAGCGAGAGGCCCGGTCGAGCAATGGTCACCTGTTCACGTCTCTGACCGTGTCCTCCACCACGCTATGCTCGTCCTGCAACAGGAGCATCACCGCCAAGGAGGCGCTCAGCTGTCCAGGTACCAGGCCCACAACATGTCAAACATACGTGTCAAACATACACAACATACGTGTAAATATTCAAACCTTCTCTCTTCATGTATAAACATGAATATTTTCTAAATGTTGATATTTAAAGTGAATCTACAGGTTGATTTATACATAAATCTTTCATATGAATAAAGTTCTGTGGTTTTAATATTCAAAGTGTCTCCGTCTCCTCCCGTCTGTCTCTCAGCCTGCAATGTCACCATTCACAACCGCTGCAGAGACAGCTTGGCCAACTGTGCCAAGATGAAACAGAAGGTGAGACCTGTCTGATCACCTGTCTGTCTTCACTGGTGACCTGTCTGTCTTCACTGGTGACCTGTCCCTTCTCTGATCACCTGTCTGTCTTCACTGAGGACCTGTCCCTTCTCTGATCACCTGTCTGTCTTCACTGATGACCTGTCTGTCTTCACTGAGGACCTGTCCCTTCTCTGATCACCTGTCTGTCTTCACTGATGACCTCTCTGTCTTCACTGAGGACCTGTCTGTCTTCACTGAGGACCTGTCCCTTCTCTGATCACCTGTCTGTCTTCACTGAGGACTTGTCTGTCTTCACTGATGACCTGTCTGTCTTCACTGAGGACCTGTCTGTCTTCACTGAGGACCTGTCTGTCTTCTCTGATGACCTTTCCCTTGTCTGATCACCTGTCTGTCTTCACTGAGGACCTGTCTGTCTTCACTGATGACCTGTCTGTCTTCACTGATCACCTGTCTGTCTTCACTGAGGACCTGTCTGTCTTCACTGAGGACCTGTCTGTCTTCACTGAGGACCTGTCCCTTCTCTGATCACCTGTCTGTCTTCACTGAGGACCTGTCCCTTCTCTGATCACCTGTCTGTCTTCTCTGATCACCTGTCTGTCTTCACTGATGACCTCTCTGTCTTCACTGAGGACCTGTCTGTCTTCACTGAGGACCTGTCTGTCTTCACTGATGACCTGTCCCTTCTCTGATCACCTGTCTGTCTCTCTAACAGCAACAGAAGCTGTCGATGGTCAGGAACAGTTCAGCTCTGCAGAGCGTCGCCCTCCGGACCAAAAGTGAGTCTGTCTGTCTGTCTGACACAGTGACAGACCAGTTGCATCATGGGTAATTAGAACAAGCTTTATTTCTTCTTCTCTTCATCTTCAGCTCCAATGATGAAGGAGCGTCCGAGCTCGGCCATCTATCCGTCTGACAGCCTCCGTCAGTCGCTGCTCGGCTCCAGACGAGTTCGCTCTGGACTCTCACTCGCTAAGAGCGTCTCCACCAATAACATCGCAGGGTGAGAACTGACATCAGAACCATTCACTACTCATCAGCTGAAATAAACACATTTGATCATTTCATCTTTTGCATTTTATTTAGAAATAGTTTGTTTATACCTTTTTTATTCATGATTCTTTTATTGTAATAGTTTTATCAAAAGGCTTCCTGTGTAATACAAATAGTAATCTCACCTGTCTGTCTCTCTCTCACCTGTCTGTCTCTCTCTCACCTCTCTCTCTCATCTGTCTACCTCTCTAACCTCTCTCTCTCACATCGGTCTCTCTCACCTGTCTGTCTCTCTCTCACATCGGTCTCTCTCTAACCTCTCTCTCTCTCACCTGTCTGTCTCTCTCTCACCTCGGTCTCTCTCACCTGTCTGTCTCTCTCTCACCTCTCTCTCTCATCTTTCTGTCTCTCTAACTTCTCTCTCTCCCCTCTCTCTCTCCCCCCTCTCTCTCTCCCCCCTCTCTCTCTCTCACCTATCTCTCTCTCCCCTCTCTCTCTCTCACCTCTCTCTCTCTCTCTCTCCCCACCCTCTCTCTCTCTCACCTCTCTCTCTCTCTCACCTGTCTGTCTCTCTAACCTCTCTCTCTCTCCCCTCTCTCTCTCTCTCTCTCTCTCTCTCTCTGACCTGTCTGTCTCACCTCTCTCTCTCTCTGACCTGTCTGTCTCACCTCTCTCTCTCACCTCTCTCTCTCACCTGTCTGTCTCTCTAACCTCTCTCTCACCTCTCTATCTCTCACCTGTCTGTCTCTCTAACCTCTCTCTCTCTCCCCTCTCTCTCTCTCTCTCTCTCTCTCTCTGACCTGTCTGTCTCACCTCTCTCTCTCTCTCACCTCTCTCTCTCTCTGACCTGTCTGTCTCACCTCTCTCTCTCACCTCTCTCTCTCTCTCTCTCTCTCTCTCTCTCTCTCTCTCTCTCTCTCACCTGTCTGTCTCTCTAACCTCTCTCTCTCTCTCTCTCTCTCTCTGACCTGTCTGTCTCACCTCTCTCTCTCTCTCTCTCTCTCTCTCTCTCTCTCTCTCTCTCTGACCTGTCTGTCTCCCCACCCTCTCTCTCTCACCTCTCTCTCCCCTCTCTCTCTCACCTCTCTCTCTCACCTGTCTGTCTCACCTCTCTCTCTCTCTCTCTCTCTCTCTCTGACCTGTCTGTCTCCCCACCCTCTCTCTCTCACCTCTCTCTCTCTCTCTCACCTGTCTGTCTCTCAGGGGTCTGGAGGAATCTACAGGTCTCAGGAAGATTCTCTCTCAGTCGACCGAGTCTTTAAACTTCCGGAGCAGAACTTTGTCGATGGAGTCGCTAACTGACGAAGGTCTGTCAATCACTGCTGCTGATCCCATGTCCCTCTGTGAAGCCTGCAGCTGATTGGCTCGTATAGAGTGACTTTAGTGACTTTTATATATAAAAACGATATAGTGAGCTCATCAGGAAAGAAAAAACGCCTGTGGACGATACTCATTGTCGTGGTCATGACGTGACCGTCGCAGGAGAACGTTGGACTCGTATTTACATTTATCGACGGGTCGGTCTGATCAGCTAGTGACCATCGGTTGGACTCTATTCATCATGATGCATTGTGGGAAACAGTGGGACCTCTGCGTGCTGGTTATATGTGTATTGTTTGCAGGTGAATGGTGGTGGAGCCCCCTGCTGGAGGAGCTGCAGGTGGAGGGCAGCTGTGTTCAGGCCGACAGTTGGAGTCGTGCTGTCGAACCAAAGTTCCTGCAGACGCTTCACAAAGACCTCATCAAGCAGCAGGACGTCATCTACGGTACCAACATATATTTATACATATAAGTTTATACTAGGGATGCACCAATATGGATATCCCTGGCCGAGACCGATGTTTAAAACAACAACCTAGCCGCTACTGATACAAATATTTGTCTATCTCGTTGTTGTTGTTATTCATTCACCCTTTTGTCCCAGAAAAATAATTAAATCATTATTTAAAAGCACTGTTTTAAATTATTTCAGCCCTTTATCACTCTTATCTTTTAATGAGCACAAATGCAATCAGATTTATGAAATAATCTTTAGTTTAACTAAACACCGTGTTAAAGTATTGAGATGTCCTGAGGGTCAGTGAACAGGTCGGGCTGGGGCATGTGACAGTTCTAGACCAATGGGGTGGGGTTGTGTGGGGTGACAGGTTCTCATTGGCTGGTTTGTTGGGGGACAGTGGTGAATGAGGAAGGAAGTGGGACATGTTCGTGTTGACTTTAATAAAGTTACAAAGAAGAGAGGAAGTTGTGGGACGTTACAATACCAATGAACATCGGTGAAAGTCAAGTTTATTACTGATGCGCTGATGTCAGTAAACGCACCCCCGAAATATACACATCGTCACAATCTGACACTAATGGCCCAAGTCCTTTTTTCAGGTTTTTCAGAAAACACACACAAAATAATAATATTGAATATATAACATTTATTAATAATTTCCCTCAAAAAGGTTATGACAATAAATGACTATTGACACGCTAATAACAATATCTGTCAATTATGTAAGATAAGAGGCATAAATGACTTTGGCAAATTCTTGAACATGCCTTTGTGACAATTTTACACCGAGCTATTTTGCTGAATAAAACGACTGAATAACTATGTAATATTTATGGCCCAGCCTATATTAGAGTAAACCTCATCACTTATCAAGAGGGGAGGAGCTCTGAATCATGGACATAACTTCAGCGGCTAGGTCGATTTTTGTTCATCTTGATGCAGCCGCCATCTTGAAAAGCTTTCCGAAGTCACATTGTCTTTTGACTTAGGCAAAATAAAAGGTCCAACTCTTGACCTGGGCCGTCACTCTACAGGTGTAGGTCACATGACCTGTTCACCTGGGATCTGGGGGATTTGACAGAGGAGGCATCACGAGAGGATTTAGGCAAAGAAAATAATTTTAGGCAAACAATGACGTAGGCCATTATTTTAGGAAGGTGACATATATATATATTAATATATATAATTAATTTTTTTTCAATGTCATCAGGACGCAGTGACTGTTGTCATGGAGATCGCTCTGTGTGTCTGTTACCATGACATCAGGACTAACCAGGTTATGGTCTGTCTCTCAGAGTTGATCCAGACGGAGTTTCACCACGTGCGCACGCTGCGGATCATGGAGGGCGTGTACCGGCGGGGGATGCAGGAAGAGGTGATGCTGGAGGCGGGTGTGGTTCACACCATCTTCCCCTGTCTGGACCAGCTGCTGGAGCTCCACTCCAACTTCCTGTCCGAGCTCCTGACCCGGAGGAAGGAGGGGCTGATGGAGGGCAGCGCCAACAACTTCACCGTCCGCAGCATCGGAACCCTGCTGCTCAGACAGGTATGACATCACAGGGTCAGAGGTCGTCAGATTCAACAATTCCTGGTTTTTAAAAACTGCTAAAATGTTTGTGTGTGTTGTGTGGTGTGTGTTGTGTGGTGTGTGGTCTGTGCTGTGTAGTTCTCAGGTGCGTGTGCAGACGACATGAAGAAAGTTTACTCCGAGTTCTGCAGTCGACACCCGAAAGCTGTGAAACTCTACAAAGAAGTTTTTGCTCGAGACCGAAGACTGCAGCAGCTGGTCAGGGTGAGGATAAGACCTGATCCTGGATCTGGTCCTTGACTGAATCACTTGGAACAGGTCCAGACAGGAAACTGGTTCTACTGAATTTGATCTGATGGTTTGACAGATTTTAATGAGAGACTCTTTCTTCCTGTTTAGACTGAAGCAGATCTGGTGTCAGTCCTGAATCAAAGAGTCTTTTGTTAACTGTGTTTAGTTGTGTTTCCCTGAACTAAGCTTGAATGAACTCATTTGGACTTCGCCTCACGTTGACCCCTTTGAACCTGCTGCTGACATGATCCTGTTCCAGTCCCCAGGGTTTGCACCTATTTTACCTTTGGGTTTAAACTGGTTTAAACTGGTTTATCTCTTTTGCTCCAAAATGCTCAGCGTGTCTGTCGTGGTCCTCTGCTGCGTCGTCATGGCGTCCAGGAGTGCATCCTGCTGGTGACACAACGAATCACCAAGTACCCCGTCCTCATCCAGCGCATCCTGGACAACACTAAAGGTGGGGGACATGTGACGTCTCGAGAGAACCTGGGTCACTCATCACTTTATAAGAAGGGTCAGAGCAGTGTGTCTGCTGAGGGGACTGCAGGGGGCGCTGCTGAGCCCTGACTGGGATCCCGCCCTGACCCAGTGGAGGTGATGGTACAGAGGGGAACCAGTGCTGCCCCCTGCAGGACATCACAGCTCGTTCATTCCTGCAGATTTTAAACTGATCAACGAGCTCGATGTGTATGAGTCCATAAGTCTTCTGCTCAAACTGTATATAAAGATTATTATTATTATTAACTTATCTTAACTCTGACCTCTACTAACGGCTGAAAACCTCTACTAGCCTTTGACCTCTGACCTCTGATGTCACCATGTCTCTGTGACCTCTAGGCAGCGAGGAGGAGGTGCAGGCTTTGAGCAAGGCACTGCAGCTCCTGAAAGGTCTAATCAGCTCCGTGGATCAGGAGGTTCTGGAGCTGGACCGAACCAGGAGGCTGCAGGAGATCCAGGCCCGTCTGGACGGGAGGGCTCAGGCCGAGGTCCACGGAGGAGGAGTGTTCAGAGGAGGAGAGCTACTGAGGAGGAGGCTCCTTCATGAGGGGACACTCCTCTGGAAGGTCCAGGGCTCCAGAATGAAAGGTAGTATCCAGTTGACCTGTTCTCAGGTGTAACTGTCGGTGGAGCTGACATCTGCTCACCAGCCCTTGTGCTTTTGTCCAGATGTGCAGGTGCTGCTGATGTCAGACATCCTGGTTTTCCTTCAGGACAAAGATCAGAAATTCACCTTTGCATCACTGGTGAGTCACACCTGGTTCTCCCTGGTCCCACCTGGTCCCACCTGGTCACACCTGGTCCTACCTGGTCACACCTGGTCCCACCTGCTCACACCTGGTCACACCTGCTCACACCTGTACGACCTCATGTCCCTGCTCATCCATCTGCAGAAATTCTTATAAAACCGTGCATGCGCACATGAATGTTTCCTTTTAAAAAAACAACTCATGCCCCGCTTCACGCCCACAGCGACCCCCCCCCCCCCCCCCCACCCCCTGAACCACAGTCTCACCTGTTTGTCTGACCTGTCTGTCTGTCTCAGGATAAGTCTCCAGTTGTGTCTCTGACTAACCTGATTGTCAGAGACATAGCCAATCAGGAGCGAGGGATGTACCTGCTCAGTGACTCCACCCCTCCAGCGATGTATGAACTGCACGCTTCCTCCAAAGAAGACCGCCGCACCTGGATGACGTGGATCCAGCAGGCTGCTGTCAGGTCAGTACTGCATTCAGTAGGTCAGTACTGTTACACTGTAGTACTGCTCTCATGTCAGTACTGCATTCAGTAGGTCAGTACTGTAACACTGTAGTACTGCTCTCAGGTCAGTACTGCATTCAGTAGGTCAGTACTGTTACACTGTAGTACTGCTCTCAGGTCAGTACTGCATTCAGTAGGTCAGTACTGTAACACTGTAGTACTGCTCTCAGGTCAGTACTGCATTCAGTAGGTCAGTACTGTTACACTGTAGTACTGCTCTCAGGTCAGTACTGCATTCAGTAGGTCAGTACTGTAACACTGTAGTACTGCTCTCAGGTCAGTACTGCATTCAGTAGGTCAGTACTGTAACACTGTAGTACTGCTCTCAGGTCAGTACTGCATTCAGTAGGTCAGTACTGTTACACTGTAGTACTGCTCTCAGGTCAGTACTGCATTCAGTAGGTCAGTACTGTAACACTGTAGTACTGCTCTCAGGTCAGTACTGCTCTCAGGTCAGTACTGAATTCAGTAGGTCAGTACTTCACTGTATCATGTTTTTTTTTCAGTTGTCCATCCAGAGATGAGTTTCCTCTCATTGAGACTGAAGACAAAGCTTTACAGAGGAGAATCAGAGGTACTGCACCTCCTCCCCCTACTGCACCTCCTCCTCCTTCTCCTACTGCACCTCCTCCTACCCCTACTGCACCTCCTCCTCCTTCTCCTACTGCACCTCCTCCCCCTACTGCACCTCCTTCTCCTACTGCACCTCCTACTGTACCTCCTTCTCCTACTGCACCTCCTACTGTACCTCCTCACACTACTGCACCTCCTCCTCCTACTGTAGCACCTCACACTACTGCACCTCCTCCCCCGAATACACCTCCTCATTCTACTGCACCTCCTCCCAATACTGCACCTCCTCCTCCTACTTTACCTCCTCCCCCTACTGCACCTCCGCCTCCTAATCCTCCTACTGTACCTTCTCCCCCTACGGCACGTCCTCCCTCTACTGCACCTCCTCCTCCTACTACACATCCTCCTACTACTGCACCTCCTCCCCTTAGGGCACTTCCGCCTCCTACTGCACTTCCACCTCCTTCTCCTCCTACTGTACCTCCTCCCCCTATGGTACCTCCTCTTACTGCACCTCCTCCTCCTACAACACCTCTGCTCTGTCTCACAAAAAAAGAGATCATTGGGTTTTTTCCTCCTCCTCTCCTTTTCTCAGCTGATATCCAGCAGAAGGACAGGGAGGTGCTGGAGCTACTGCAGGAGCGTGTCACTCTGTTTTCTGACCTGGTGGAGGCGACAGGAAGAGGAGGAGCAGAAGAAGAAGGAGGTTTGGAGGGGAGCACCTCCTCAACCAGGACCTCCTCCAGCTCGTTGCTCTGTAGGAACCTCTTCAGGGCCGACACTCCTCACGCTCCTCAGGCCGAGCTGCTCCTCATGGCCACCATCTCTGAAGGTGCCGCTCGGTTTGATTTGATGTCTTTTGAATTAGTTTGATTGGACGATGTCGGGAATCGAACCTGTTTCTTGTTTTCAGTGGACAAACTGGCGAAGCTGCTGTTCGACACACAGAGGTCGACTGTGACCAACGGGAACCGGAGACTTCACAGTAAAGGACATTTCTAACCTGCTGTTTGAAATTAATCAAGAGAAATAATAATAACTGTACCGAAGCTTTGTGACACTGGAAATTGTCTGAGTGCTGGTACTGCCATCTAGTGTTTGAGTGATGACACTGCCTTTCCCCTGTGTGTCAGACGGTGACTCTGGTTCCCTGAACGGCTCGTTTGACCTGAACGACCCCTCGTCACAGGTAAACAAACATTCTGATTCCAGGGTACCAAGTGACTTAGTAGACATTTTGAACAGGAAGTTCATTTTCTGTTTTTGTCTCTCAGGACAGAAACGGGAACCGGCTGCAGGAACAAACCGTAAACAAGGTAACACTCATCACTCCTGGATCATGTGACACAGAAATCCCTGTGGCCGCTGTTTACCTTGTTTAATAAAGAATAATAAATACATTAAACTCTTAAAGAGGGTTAAAGTTCTTAACACTAAATCCCATTCAAAACACTATCGAGTCAGTCACACAGTCAACAAAACTTTACACACAGTTCATCTGGTTTATTGTAGTGATGCACTTTGACCCAGACTGACACACACAGTGTAAACACAACCAGCAGTCTGTTGCAATCGGTAACACACAACCAGTAAAGACTGAGTTCATGTTACTTTAGGAGAAAACAACACTACACGAGGCTTTGTTCCCAGAGGTCAGAGGTCAGAGCTTCCTGTTGATGAGACGTTTTCGATGTGGTCAAAGACGAAGGTTCATCAATAACCAGAGTTTCTCATGTTTGTTCCATCGTCTCCTTTCTTAAACCAAAGAGATCAAATGACTGAAACCTTGATACTGTGTTCTGTCTTGAATCTGGCTGTGCTGCCGTTTTGTGGGATTTAAGTTTGTACATAAATGAACAAACATTAGTTTGTTAAAATCACAAGTTTATAACAGCTGACTCATCTTCACAGGAAGCCCGTCAGCGATTGGTCAACCTGAGCCTCCAACTTCACGCCCTGCAGGTGAGTTATCGTTCTGCTTATTGTTGTTGTTATTGAACATTGATCATTTACATGTCAGTTACTCATCTAATGTTGGTGTAATAGTTAATTGACCACTGACTCCTCCCCCAGGCTGCTGTGATTTGTCAAGACTCAATCCTGGAGCTGTCAGTCAGAGCAGGCACCACCCCCTCCACCCAAGGCTCCACCTCTGGTCCTGGTTCTGGTCCCAGCCTTCGTCGTTCTATTTCGCGGGACACGGGATTGGACGCCACTGGGGAGACAGTGTTGCTACGGCAACAGGTAGACCGCCTGCAGCAGGAAGTGACACGCCTCCGTCTGAGGGAGGAGGAGCCTGAGAGGGGGGAACGAGCCAGCAGGAGGAGGGGCAATGGAGACGTCAGTGATGTGATGAAGGAGGAAGCGGTAGGTTAAACTCAGAATCTGATGTAAATGAAGCTGAACTAAGCTAATCTCAGGTGCCTCTGTCTACAGGTGAGCAAGAGGCGTGGCAGCAGGGAACTGGAGCCCCGCCCAACGGCCCCATTGGCCAGTCCGAATCTAGCTGATCAAATAGATGGCTGCAAGGAGAGAAAGGAGGAGAAGGAGGAGGAAATGATGATCTCCCCTCGCTCTGACAGCCCAAGAGGTCGGTCTCTGAATGAATTGATCTGTGTTTTGCTTGTTAAATGAATATTTGAGCTATTGTTTATTATTATCAGTGCGCTGTATAGTTGGTTCCCATGATGACCTGTGACCTCTGACCTCTCAGACCTGCAGGACATTCCAGAGGAGAGCGAGTGTGGAGCAGAGCCAAGTTAAGGACCTGACCTCTGACCTCTGACCTCAGGAACTCTGCTGATGTCGCTATGATGTCACCAGCTGATGATGACATAATTTCCTGTTTAAAAGACGCTGTTATTTTTTTTCTGAATGTTCATGAATGAAAATCATGTAACCTGTTTACATCATCACGTGAGCTGGAGCCCCTCCCACATATACTCCAGTGGAGGTTATGAAAGAAGGCGGGGCCCCAGCGATCCATTGAGTCTTTACATTTCTGTCCTGAATCTTCAGAGGGTTAAATCCTGATGCTGCCAATTTATGAGTCTTGAGTCCGAGTCTCTGAGTCTCTGAATCTGAGTCAGAAGCTGTTTATTATATGACTGAAGCTGTTAGCATGTTAGCATGATAGCCTGGATTTGTCACTTGTATAGAACCTTTACAGATTCTGTCTTTCTGATTGGTCGGTTGGACGAACCAGTCAGTTTATTTATGCTGTTATTGTTCATGTTTGTTTGTAGAAATGTTCGAGTCAGAACCAGATCAACCACACGGTGCCATGACCCTGTCCTGGCTCTGAGTTGGTTCGATGTTGGTTGATTTGATGATTCAGTGTTTTAAAAGGAACACTGATGAAGATAATGATGATGATGAAGCTGAAGTATAAATCTTGATGAAGAACAAGATGAAGTTGAATCAGTCACATGATGCAAAAAAGTGGTCAGTTATAAAACTGATCAAAAGTGACTCTCCTTGATATTTATCGAACAGATTCGTAATCTTTTAACTGTAAAAACATTTCAGGTGTTTTTTTATCATGCGATCTACCTGCAGGTGGCGCTGCTGTTTATCATTTTCTAACTTGACTCATTCACGAGTTTAACAGAAGAGAAAAAAAACTGAACTTTATCAGTTTGATGATTTTCCAAAAAGAAAAACCTGTTTTTATTTTTCTAGCAGTTTCTGTTCTTCAGAACATTACATGTGTGATGATGCTATAATATTGATGATTATTATGAATATTGATGTAATATTGAGGCTGAGATGTTGGGCAGCAGTTTGAAACTCAAACTGAGCTCATTAAATTTGTAGCAAATTCATTAAATGCAGCCGCTTTTTATTTTCATGTTTAACGTCAGTAAAGTGACGTTTGTGTAAAAAGATTTGATGATAAAAGTGTAAATGTTTTCTGTAACTTTATTATTTTCATGCTCTGACTCTGTGTGTTCTTTATAAATCTAATCAGCTGGAAAACGTCTTGTCGTTTTATTTCTGGATGTTAAATCATAAAAGGCTTAATCTTTAAGTTAGATGTTTATTTATTCAACTGTCTACTTCTGCTCCATAGTTATTCTATCAAAACGATTGATCTGTTTTTAAACTGTGTTATCGTTCATGAATTGTTGATTATCATCAGTGATCTAAATGAATGTGTAGTGATGTTTATTAGATGAAAGTTTAAATATTAGCACGTGAGTTCTTATAGTGTGTGGTTGTAGTTGCCCTGGTTACAGGGTTTTATATGTTTCTATTTAATCAAAGTAAAAATCGAATCTATTCGTGATTAAATCATTAAGCTGAACTTCGGATTCTGATTTCACTGGAAACTACTTTTATTTTCCAAACCTGCGTGTCTACGTCACATCCTGTAGAGGGAATTTAACCCGGAAGAGGGGTCAGTTGGGAGTTGGCTGCATATCTATGGTTGGCTGGACCAGGAAACAGTGTAGACCAGTACCAGGACCAATACCAACACTCAGACCAGCACCAGGACCAACACTAAGACCAGGACCAGGACCAGTACCAGGACCAGCAGACGGGGAGGACTGACACCGTGAGCCAGTTCGGTTTATAAAACTTAAAGTTAGACACATCTCTGCACCGTTAGCCTCTTTCAGCCGCGAGCCTGCTGCTAGCAGCTAACCTGCTGCTACCAGCTAACCTGCTGCTAACCTGCTGCTAACAGCTAACCTGCTGCTAACCGGACAGTGACGGGCTCAGGTGTGGTTTCTTCAGGGGCCTCGAACAGGTGACAAACACCACACAGTGCACATGGTCCCTGCTCGCTCTGCACTCTGCTAACATGCTAACAGGCTAACAGGGCGTTGGTCCGCGTTTAGCAGAAGCAGCTAACGTGCTAACTGCTGATCAACAACTTGTCACCCAAATAATCGATAATCATCGATCACTTTATTAAACTCAAACGGTATCATCACCTTCCTCTGCTAACACACGATGAGTCATCATCACACAGTCGATCGCTCATTGACGAAGTCAGTAGAAGCTGATTGTTAAATAAACCTCGTGTTTAACTTCATTTAATTTCATTTCGACTGATGGACTCGATCCTCTGACGTCATCTGTCGGTGGCTGCAGTACAGACCGACTTCACTTGATCTTTTGTTGCAGATGAAAAATATGTTTTTTCAAATCCTCGTGTTTTTGCACAAACAACGAAGTGAACCTAGTTTCAGCTGAGAATAGAACCACAGTATAAATACACAGAGGAGCAGTTCGGAGGTTAAGTTATCACCACATTAGAAATGTTCAGTAATAATAAGGCACACGTGAATAACAGCAAAGAGTGTGTTTATATATTTGCTCTCTTGCCAACTTCCGGCGAACTGATGACCTGATGTTCAGTTCCTCTCTGCACAGTTTCCAGTTCCTTTTAAATTGTGCATCATCTCACACAAGATGGCTGACCCCGTGCAGGCCACGTCACAGTGCACTACTGGGGATCGAACCCACAGTCTCACTGCAGCTGCTCAATTGGCCATGTTTTAGGTTCACGTCACGCTGCTCAGAACTACTTGCGGCCGAACGCACCTGTTGTCACATAAGATCTTCTACATTTCAAATTTCATGTGAACTGGACTCGGAGTAAATTAACCAGCAGCAGATTTTATTTATTAACGTGATTTCATCAAACAAAAGAAAATGTACGTGGATTTCGCTCGTTTTAAACACGATGCAGAAAATTGAACTGATGCTAGAAATCGTTTCAGGTTATTTTTCTTTATTAGAGTCTGATCATTAACTTACTAGTTATTTCACTTCCCTGAACAAAAACCTTAAAACTCAAAAACCGTCTGTTATTTGTGCAGTAGAAGAAGAAGATGAGCGGAGGAGTGAACAGCATCGATGCGGTGAAGAAGAAGATCAAGGTCCTGCAGGATCAGGCAGAGGAGGCCGAGGAGAGGGCGGAACGACTGCAGAAGGAGGTGGAGAAGGAGAAGAGGAGCAGAGAGGAGGTACAAGCACCTGTACAGGGGGAGCGGGGGTTCTGTCAGGTTCCGCTGGCGTTGCTCCTTTTTGACCGTAGTGGAACTGGTGCTTGGGCTGGTTTGAAGTTATGAAAACCTTTAAGAACCAAGTTAGTTTTTCCATGTGCCAGAGCAGCCTTAGAGCCACGTCTTTACGGTGGAGTGACTCCCTCTCTTCCTGTCTGTCTGCTGCACCGGGTGCTCCACCCTCACCTGAATATTGAGGAGGATTTGAGTCTGTGTTTTTCTGTGAGGGTCAGTTTGTGTTTCGGTATCCAAAGGACACTCCGGCATGCAGACTGGGATCAAACCATCGACCTTCTGGTTGGAGGACGACCTCTCTAAGTCAGCAAGGCTCCAAGATTTGTTGTCTTATATAAAACATGGCGGCAGGCGGGGGGGTGGTGTGTAACAGCAGGACAACTGTGGGTAATCTCTGGCCATAGCGAACTGTCACCATATTGGGGGACAGTTCTCGACTGTGGCATCTTAAAGGGGGTAATCATTCCTTGGTCGCTCCTCAGTGGGCTTGTGTATTTGTGCATCAGGTTTGTTCAGATGCCACAAATATCTGACAAAGAATGTTGTGAATGTCAGGTGAGTCTGTACTAAGGTCACAAGCAGCCTCTGATGACACTCTGACAGACACAGGGGTGATGGGTCAGCTGACTGTGTGTCCCTGTGCTGTGACTTGCAGGCGGAGGCGGAGGTGACAGCTCTGGGTCGTCGTCTGCAGCTGAGTGAGGAGAATCTGGACCGAGCTCAGGAGAGACTCTCCACCGCTCTCCATAAACTGGACGAGGTGGAGAAGGCTGCCGACGAGAGCGAGAGGTCAGCGACGCACCACACGCCTGCACCACACGCCCGCACCACACGCCTCCTATAACACCATCTGTCTCTGCCCGTCTGTCTCTCAGAGGTATGAAGGTGATCGAGAACAGAGCTCTGAAGGACGAGGACAAGATGGAGCATCTGGAGGTTCAGCTCAGAGAAGCCAAACAGATCGCTGAGGAGGCCGACCGCAAATATGAAGAGGTCAGAGATTGTCTGTGACCTTGTCATCTGTCTGTGACCTTGTCATCTGTGGCCTGTTTGTGATTGTGTGTCTCTACCCTCATGGTGTCTATAATGTTTGATTGACAGGTGGCTCGTAAACATCTGATGTTGGAAGGAGAGCTGGAACGAGCTGAAGACAGAGCGGAGCGGGCTGAGAGGTTTACAACAGATGACATTTATATATATATATATATATATATATACCTAAATATATTTATTAATAACACATGTCTCTCTCTCCACTCGTCTACCTGTCTCTGTCAGTAATGTTCGGAAGCTGGACGAGCAGTTGAGGAGCTTTGACCAATCACTGAAGAGCCTGCAGGCAACTGAGGACAAGGTATCTCCCACCTGCTGTCAATCAAACGAGAGGAACTCCTCCCCCTGACCTCCATCGCCTCTGACCTTTAGATGTGCCTCAGCACCTCCTCCTGCACACATAATATAACCTGCTTATTGTTTATGTCCCTGAGTTTTAATGATGCAATAAGACTCCGAGTCAAACAGCTGTGACAATCCGGGGTTTCCCACTGGAGTAAAGACACTTTAATGTTTGCCTCACTCACATGTCACTCAGACAGGATGAAAACAACAGTCTTACCTTTGGTGAGGAGGTGTCAACAGAGGCGCAGCGGTGTTAAGGCCTATGTATGGTTCTCCGAGTCCGTTACTTTACTTTTTCATTTATAGTTCTCCGGTGCTGAAAACAATTCGGTGCCAGAACAGTAGGAGGCGCAACAGAAGACGAGCTTAGAGAAGCCTACCTCATGAAGCTTTAAATGTAGAAGAAGTCCACGTGTGTTTATTTACGTCCCCCGGCTCCTCACACAAAGTGAACGATGGTAACTAACACACAAAGGATGTTGATGACGCGACAGTTTTTGCTGAAATAAAGTGACACCCAGCGGGTCATAATATTTATGTTTATAATTTCTTAGCGCAGCGGCTCCCCGATCTTGTTTCCAAACTGCGTTGCTAATTCAACAGCTTGAAGCTACACGGAGGCAGCTAGCTTCCCCCCCCCCGCCCCCCCCCCCCCCCCCAGCTTCCACACACACACTCAGCAGGGACTCACGATACTAACCACCACCAAGTGTTTGCTTCTAACCTGACGGTGTTGGAGAAACAGTCTAATGACAGCCGTGGGATTAAAGTCATGACAGCAGGTTTTTGAGCTGTTCCCACCGCAGCTAGCAGGAGCCCGGAGAGGAGGTTCCACGGCGAAGAAGGCATTGCCATGTGTCCGTGCCCGTCTGAACAGAGAAGCATACATCGGCCTTTAGTCATCACACATGAGCTTTTGGAGAGTTGATGGCCACAGCAGCCTCTTGTGGAGGGACTTGGTGTTGCAGTACAGACGAGTCTGGACGGACTGGAGACAAACTGATGACTCTGACGCTCTCTCTCTCTCTCTCTCAGTATTCTCAGAAAGAGGACCGGTATGAAGAGGAGATCAAGAACTTGAGTGGAAAACTCAAAGAGGTCAGAAAAAAAATATTGTGAATATTCACAAATATTTCAATCCATCCCAAAGTTACTAAAGCTCCGTCTGTCCACTGTTCCTCCGTTCAGGCCGAGAGCAGAGCGGAGTGTGCCGAGCGGACCGTGGCCAAACTGGAGAAAGCCATTGATGAGCTGGAAGGTAAGACTGGAAGCAGGAGGTTGTGGTCTGGACTTTGACAGGAAACCGTGAGTATCTGGTTCCTACTTGACCGTTTGATTCTGTTTTCAGATACTTTGACTTCAGCCAGAAACGCCAACATGGAGCTTCAGGCGACTCTGAATCAGACTATGGAGGAACTCAACTCCTGCTGAACCTCCTCCCTCCTCCCTCTGATTGACATCAGGGAACTCGGTGGCCAAATGTTCCTATCGCTCCTTATACTAGCGCCTCCTGCGGCTGACCTACTTACTCCTTACTCCTTCAGCTCCCCCTGGTGGATGTTGAGGAGTTAGGGTCAAACTCTGTGGCCAAAACATTCCTCCCCCCTATGCTCCTGTCCTCCCCCTTTACCTCTCTCTGCTGGCTGCTTTGTGGATGTCAGGAAACGTGTGTCCCTCTCCCCTTCTTCATATGTTCCTCCTCTTCTGGTGGGGGTGAGGGAGGTTTTCTCCTTCTCCTCCTCTTAGTGATTCCTTCTCTGAATCTTAAGTCACGTTTGAAGTTTCCTCCTCAAATCCTCCCTGCTCCTCCCCTATCCTCCCCCACTGAGGGGAGAGGCCAGACCAAGAGCTGCTGATGTTTTTGTCACTAAGGGAGTTTAACAGTGACTTACAACCATTCCCTTGTTAACAACTAATTAACTCACAAGAAACTAATTGTTTGTCCGAATGTTTTGTTACTCTGATTAGTTTACTTATAATAACACAATAACTAATTAATGATTGATTGATTAGAGCTAGCTTCCTGTTAGCTAATGATGTTTTGATTTTGTTTATGGGTGAATGGTCTAAGGCAGCCAATCACAGTGCGGCATTCCACTGCCAAATGTGGTTTACCAGGGGCCAATCAGAGACGCACTAAGCTTTTGTCTACAGGTGACCTTTGACCTGATCACGAATAAAGTCCAGAAACGTTTGAACCTGGAATCCGGTGCCGTCACTGTTTTACTCATTGTAATAAATCATGTCCAGATTTTATAAATTAAAACGTTGTCACTGGTATTTAGATCCAAACTGAGACTGTGTTTTATTTTTAGTTTAAATGTTAAAGCTTTACATCATTATAATAATCTAACTCATCATTTATATTTCATGATAGTAATAAAGGTCATGTTCAGCATCAGTTTAATAAACCACAGGAAAAGTTGCACTTACATTTAATTTCTGCATTAAAACATAAAATGAAAATACTTTTCCTTTGAAAACGTTTTATTTTATGACATTTAGTTGGTGGTTCGATGCCTCACATTCACACACTTATGGCTTTGTGTGTGTGTGTGTGTGTGTGTGTGTGAGAACCAGCTGACTGAAAGTTTTTACATCAAACTACGCCCGGAGCAGGTTCACATCATGAAGGGTCATGTGACCGCGCTCCTCTCAGGACACCTGCTGGGGTCTGGTCAGGTGCAGTGATGAAGCTGCTTCCTCAGCCAGCCTCAGGATTGGCTGCAGCTGCTCATCTAATGAGGGGGCGTCGGCCTCATTGCTGATTATCCAATCAAATTCAATGCCACTGTCCAACCCACACTCTGACTCTGCGTCATCAACATCTGAAGGAGAGACGGGTGGAGACACAGACAGGTAAGGAATCAGTCCACGCCCCCCCCCCCCCCCCCCGCCACACAGAGAGACATGTCTCACCTGCAGTGAAGCTCCACCCCCTCTTCTTCCTGGTTTCCTCTGAACTTTGAACTCTGACACTTCGAGTTTGTTGAGGAAACTCTGACAGGAACCACTGAAGGTCTGACAGGCGCCGCGCATCACTCACCACCTGACCAATCAGAGCAGAGCATCACTCACCACCCGTCCAATCAGAGAAGCTCGTGAGGCCACTGGTCACTTTGAGTTGCTTGGATACACAAGTACCCAGACTGGCTGCCATGCTCCTCTGGTTGCTAGGCGACAGAAGAATCCAGGGTCATGGCGTCGTCGAGTTTCTCCCCAGCCAATCATATCGGCCCGGAACCGCTCCTTATAAGGACCAGGGCCCAGCAGCTGGTCCAGGTCCAGTCCGTGCTCCTGCAGCACAGCAGCATCATGCTGTCAGAGTGTGTGTGTGTGTGTGTGTGTGTGTGTGTGTGTGTGTGTGTGTGTGTGTGTGTGTGTGTGTGTGTGTGTGTGTGTGTGTGTGTGTGTGTGTGTGTGTCTGCGGTGCAGATCTCACCTCAGCATACTGTTGTTTGAGAGGTCCGGACAGACGCAGGACGCAGCACGTGTCCGAGCCCAACCTGCAGACACCCAATCACAGCGACTACCGTCATCACGTGATGATTCATAGCACCTGAGATCTGTTCTATCTCTCCTGAACCAGACCTGGTCCGGAACCAGAGATAGAACAGACCTCAGGTCTTTAATAGAATGGAAGAGACCGGGATCGAACCGCCAACCTCGTGATTACACGTCAGTGAGAGTCTCTTCCTAGTTATCGATCACTAATCAGTCATGGCTCAACGTTAATAAAACAAACCGGAAGTACTAACCGCCCCTTTATCAGGTCCGTCACATAATCTTTTCCGGACTTCCGTTTCCCGCTGAAGACCAGAACCATTTTGGGTTCGAAGACTCGTTCCTCCATCTGTCGCCAGTAGTCACTGCTCGAATCCCGCGGCGGTTCCATCAGCTGGTGGTGGTCCACAGCGAGTGCTGTCGGACCAAACCGGTACCGTAACTGTCCAAGAAGACAAGAACATTTCCAAAATTAAAGTCCCATCTGGCTTCTTGCGACGCTCGCTGGACAAATAATCGATAACAAGACTGAATCGACTATCGATGACGTCACGTGTGAAGTCTGTTTGCGATGATCGATCAGAAAACAAAGGTGTCTTTTTTTCTACAGGAGGGATTATTACATGTTTTACGGTATCACGTGATCTACGTCACATTCTGGACTGAACCACTGTTGCTCAGTGGCGGGAGGCAGATATTTCACAGTAACAGCGCCATCATGCGGTGAAGATTGTTAACAAGTTTAAATCTGTCAACTTTTATTTCCTTATTCATTCTGTTTCACTGCGTTTCATCTTACCGCTGAGGTTTTATTGAAGTTTTTCACGCATGTCGTTACTTTATTGCTTTTTATCTTCCCCCCCACCCCGGCCTCCATGTTGGTAGGGTCCAGGTCAGAGGTCATCAGCTCAGACAAAATGGCGGCGCTTGTCAGTCGAGCAAGTTTGTTGAGATCGACGAAACTTTCAATTCACAAGGTGTGTGTGTGTGTGTGTGTGTGTGTGTGTGTGTGTGTGTGTGTGTGTGTGTGTGTGTGTGTGTGTGTGTGTGTGTGTGTGTGTGTGTGTGTGTGTGTGTGTGTGTGTGTGTGTGTTTTTGTTTGTTTTGACAGCAGGTGATTGATTGATTTCTTAAATCCTCTGATTCTAATGGACCTGTAGAAGTTCAGTGAGTGAAGCTCTGTCTGTTCCAGGTATGGTTCCACCAGTCGGCGGTTCTCCAGTCCGGTTCCCAGTCTGGTTCCCAGTCGGGGTTCTTCCCTGCAGCCGAAGGCGTCATGTTGCCGACAGGAAGCTTCAGCAACAGAGTGGCGTTCATCACAGGAGGCGGGACAGGACTCGGCCGTGCGATGACCACCACGCTGTCCCAGCTGGGAGCTCAGTGCGTCATCGCCAGCAGGTCAGAGGTCACGGACTAACCTAACCCTAGTTACCTGAGGGCACCAGACTAACTCTTCATTAAGCTGCACCCACTGATTTGACCTTTTCTAGACGGTTCACATATCCAGTGATGGTTTGTGAACTGAGGCTGTTTGATTCGTCTGGATTCAATTCAGGATATTTCACTTTGCCTGTGATAAATAATATTATTGTCGTTATCGTAAAACTATTTTAAACCACCGATGTAATGACGATATTAAAGAAAATATCTTGCAAGTTCAGCCTTTTAAAGAGCAATGAACTTAGTGAGTTCAGGTTCTAATAACTTGTGATGAGGGTCGAGCTCAGCAGGTGTTTCAAGACGACTGAGCAGCATGTTTCACCTTCAGGTTTTATCACACAGAACAAATCATTATGATTTATTTACATTTCTATGAATTGTTAAAATCCTGATGTCATGTTTTTGTTTGTTGTTCAGGAAGTTGGATGTTCTGCAGAAGACGGCCGACGAGATCAGCAGCCAGACTGGAAACAAGGTGACCCACCAGAACCTGATACAGAAGGGGCTTGAGTGGTCGGAACTGGTTTGAACTGGTTTGAACTGCACTTGTCTAATCTGGTCCGAACCCCCCCCACCCCCCCCCCCCCCCCCCCAGGTCCATGTGGTTCAGTGTGACGTCAGAGATCCTCAGGCAGTCTCTCGTTGTGTCGACCAGATGGAGAGTCTGACAGGACTTCCTGATGTAACACACACACACACACACACACACACACACACACACGTTACTGGGATGTCATGAACTCTGACCTAACCTCTGTGCTCTGATTGGATCAGGTGATCATCAACAATGCAGCAGGAAACTTTGTGTGTCCATCAGAGCGCCTCTCACCGAACGGCTGGAAGAGCATCACAGACATCGTCCTGAATGGGACGGCATATGTGACTCTGGAGCTAGGAAAGAGACTGATCCAGAGTCAGAAAGGTTAGAGACTGATCCAGAGTCAGAAAGGTTAGAGACTGATCCAGAGTCAGAAAGAGGTCAGAGACTGATCCAGAATCAGAAAGAGGTTAGAGACTGATCCAGAGTCAGAAAGGTTAGAGACTGATCCAGAGTCAGAAAGAGGTCAGAGACTGATCCAGAGTCAGAAAGAGCTCAGAGACTGATCCAGAGTCAGAAAGAGGTCAGAGACTGATCCAGAGTCAGAAAGGTCAGAGACTGATCCAGAATCAGAAGGAGGTCAGAGACTGATCCAGAGTCAGAAAGAGGTCAGAGACTGATCCAGAGTCAGAAAGGTCAGAGACTGATCCAGAATCAGAAGGAGGTCAGAGACTAATCCAGAGTCAGAAAGAGGTCAGAGACTGATCCAGAGTCAGAAAGGTCAGAGACTGATCCAGAATCAGAAGGAGGTCAGAGACTGATCCAGAGTCAGAAAGACGTCAGAGACTGATCCAGAGTCAGAAAGAGGTCAGAGACTGATCCAGAGTCAGAAAGAGGTCAGAGACTGATCCAGAGTCAGAAAGAGGTCAGAGACTGATCCAGAGTCAGAAAGAGGTCAGAGACTGATCCAGAGTCAGAAAGAGGTCAGAGACTGATCCAGAGTCAGAAAGAGGTTAGAGGCTGATCCGGAGTTAAAACGGATCTCGGCTGATCTGGAGTCAGACAAGTTGAGCCGTTGTATCTCTTGTTGTCCAGGTGCTTCCTTCCTGGCCATCACCACGATCTATGCGGAGTCTGGTTCTGGATTCGTGGTCCCGAGTGCGTCGGCGAAGGCCGGAGTCGAGGCACTCTTCAAGTCAGTGTGACCTTTCACCTCTACACAGCTCCAAACAGGAAGCGAGGGTATCCAACCTTAATGACCGTGTGTGTGTGTCAGGTCTCTAGCTGCAGAGTGGGGGCGCTATGGCCACAGGTTTAACATCATCCAGCCTGGACCAATCAGAACCAAGGTACTTATGAGTTTGATGTTTTTGTTTCCAGGTTTGTGTTGTAGCCTCTGAATTATTTGTGGTTGTGTTCAGGGCGCGTTCAGTCGTCTGGATCCGACTGGAGCGTTCGAGAAGGCCATGATAGGCCGGATCCCGACGGGTCGCCTCGGGAAACCA
Organism: Pleuronectes platessa; assembly: GCF_947347685.1. Lineage (NCBI taxonomy): Eukaryota > Metazoa > Chordata > Actinopteri > Pleuronectiformes > Pleuronectidae > Pleuronectes > Pleuronectes platessa. Next base: position 423,411 of record NC_070635.1, read on the forward strand.
GCAGAGATCGCAAACCTGGCAGCGTACATGAGCAGCGACTACGCCACCTGGATGTCTGGAGCTGTGAGTGCACACTGGGTTCAGCCTCTTCAAAATCTTAAACCAGTTTCAGGTCAAGGTTTAGATTCAGAGTGGTTTCTGTTGGGGTTTAACTCAGAGACCAGAGCTCAGACTCATCTTAGACCAGTTTGTTTGACTCTGGTCCAACATCTGGATGGAGCTGATGTGTGTGTGTGTGCGTGTGTGTGTGTGTCTGTTTGTGTGTGTGTGTTCAGGTGATCCGGCTCGATGGAGGAGAGTACGTGTCGATGGCCGGAGAGTTCAACGAGCTCCGCAGGGTGAGTCTCCGTCTGAAACCGAGCATCAGATGATTGACAGACGTTAAATGAACAGTTCATAGTTTTTTAGGTCGTCATGTGTTTTAATGTTTTCATTTCAGGTGACTCCAGATCAGTGGACGATGATGGAGAAACTGATTCGAGGAACTAAAGGATCCTAGTGTCCCCTCTGACCACTGCCTTGGTACATGGAGACTTGATGAACGGATCAGCTGACTCTCTGATGTCATGTGACTTTCTGCACACGCACAGTTTTCAAACAGTGAATTTCAAACATCACATTGATGGTGATTTACGGGAGGAGGTTAGTTATGTTAGATTAAATAGTTATGTTAGATTAGTTAGTTACAGATGAGCAATGAAGTTTCCTCCTTTACATGTTCAACTGAGAATTTAACACAATAAAATTCAATAGAAACTTTTATTTATAACACGTCTCTGATTTATTTAAACTGCATGTTTTTATCGTACAACTATAGCCGGGCTAGGGTTATAGAAGTGTCCCCACGGAGACGTGTGTTTGTATAGACGTCTCTGTAGAGATGTGTCTTTATGGACATGTGTCTCCAGAGTCTCTGTCCTCGGAGGTTTCCCGTCGGCAGGAGAGACTCCCTGGACACGGACATCACTGTGTCTCTGACCCCGACCCTGGATGACCCCCGACCCATTAGCTTCTCACTAGGGCTGTTAGCCTGTTAGCTCGGCTTCACCTGAGCTAACAGGCTAACCCTCTTCCCAGGCAGACCAGAGTCTGTGGAGAAGTTTTCACTCACATATCGGATGATTATAATTATAATAAGGGACTTATCTTATTAATATGGTTTGTTGTTCGGCTGTATTTGAGGTGTTACCAGTGATTAGCAGATATTGGTGTCTCTGTACCGGGCTTGTTAGCTTAGCTCCGCTAAGCAGACAGCTAATGAATTAGCCTCCAGGCAAGATACCTGCAGTAATGAATGATTGTTGTCTACTGTTATTAAAGTGTTACTTTAGTTATCTAACGTTATGTAACATTGTTAAGCTCCTGTAATGTTAACGTAGCGTTGGTGCTTGTTGAGATGACGTTAATACAGATGTGTGTTACTGTTCCTGAGGCTGTACGGTGACGGGACGTAGAACTGAAGGAGTTTGATATTATTATCCTGCAGAAACAGATTCACCTGGATATTGAAGTGTTGAAGAGACTTCAGTGAAAACGAAGCTTCTCTCTTTGGACACCGTGAGCAGGTCTTATGTTTAACCGTGTTGTGAACCTGAACCACGGACGACCTCCTCCGTGCACTCTGTGACCTTCTGGTCCCACGGAGACACGGGAGACATCGATCCGTCTTCCAGGCGTCTCCTCGTCTCCACGGCCTCCAGCTGGGGACAGGGATTCACAGCTCACTCATTCGTTCATGCTCGTGTGGAGCGACTCAGTGACTTCCTTTGAAAGAGTAAGACTCAGACTTACTCTTTCAAAGGAAGTCTCAGCCACAAACTCGCTGAATACAAACAGTTTAGTAAACTCAGAAACTTATATACACAAATATACATCTGAGAAAAAGATGTTTCATCGATGTGTTCTGTGAGTTCTCCACAGCGACGCCCAGCGGTGTATAAAGTACTTGAAAGCCACACTTGAGTAAAAGTCTTAAAGTAGCTCATATTAAATGTACTTAAATATAAAAAGTATAAGTACAAGTACCAAAATAAAAAATGCTAAGTGACACAAAACAACCCACAATTGTTCTCTTCAGGATTTATTTCGACTGACTAGTATTGGACCAGTGAACTTCTGGGGACAACAGAATGAAGTGCCTCTTGCGTCTGCCTAGGATCACTAACAGACGCCAGCCGGCTCCACCCGGTCGACCAAGGCAGCTCGACCTCCGGAGGCTGATGGCGCATGCAGCTGCGGCTGCGGCTTTTCACGCAGTTGTGCCGACGGACTCGTTTTAATTTATGGTTCTCCAAGGGCTGCGCGTGCTGCAAAGCAATTCACCTCCAGAACACTAGGTGGAGAAACGTTTTTTGTTGAAGACGACCTAAGAGACGTCTTCTTTGTGTGTGGCAGTCGACTGTTTATTTACATCGCTCTGCTGCTCCTCTTAGTCTTTTTCTGGAGGACAGATTTGTCCCTGATCGTCCTCCACAGCTTCGTACACTCGTCGACCTTCAAACCGACGTTAGCCGAGATCTCCTTCCAGGAGTCACAGGCCGGGTTAATGACGGGTTATACAAGGATCTCTTCTGCCAAACGCTCTTCTATTGAGAGAGAGAGAGAAAACTGCAGTACAGTAACGAAGTATTTCTATTTCGCTACTTCCCAACACTGGCGACGCCCTGTCTGAGAGGTTTGGGGGGTTTGGTTTGTGTGGGTGTGGTTTCTGGTGATTCTGGGGTTTGTTCTGGGAGTAAGCCCCGCCCCCGACAGCGTCTCCAGAGCATATGATGATCCTCAGATTATTACATTATATTACTACTGACCCCTCCCAGCAGGGGGCGTCCAAACAGGCGCCTGCAGCAACCAGGAGGCACTTTGAACTGGTCCTTCATCGTCCACTACGTGAGAACTCAAAGTCTTAAAATCCATCATCAACAAAGACTTTAGAGACAGAGGTCTCCACACCAAGTCTTCAGGGACAGACAGCAGGACTGTGAGAGACAGAGGTCTCCACACCAAGTCTTCAGGGACAGACAGCAGGACTCTGAGAGACAGAGGTCTCCACACCAAGTCTTCAGGGACAGACAGCAGGACTGTGAGAGACAGAGGTCTCCACACCAAGTCTTCAGGGACAGACAGCAGGACTCTGAGAGACAGAGGTCTCCACACCAAGTCTTCAGGGACAGACAGCAGGACTCTGACGCTCTTCATATCTTTTGTCAGAAAGTCTGAAGTTTACTCGTTGAAGCTGCAGAAACTTCACTCGTGATAAAATCCTTCTCAAATATCCAGATCCTCTCAAGTTATGTTCATGTCTTTCTGCTGTGATTTTCTTTCTTGTAACGAGTGACCTTTGACCTTTGTGAACAGGGCGATGGCTCCATCTAGAAGCTTGTAGGGGGGGGGGGGGGGGTGAATCATGCTGACGGGAACTTAAACATTAATAAAACATTAATAATTCATTAGGAACAGCCAAGCCCAGTGAGTCCATAGAAACCAGCAGTGTTTGTTCTGTCGATGTTTCACTGTTTGCGTCATTAAAGTAGTTTCATCAAATATTTTTTTCAAAGGTTGGTCATCTAGAAAAGAAAGATAAGAGTTAGTTTTTGTCTTCAGTGTTTTTAATTCCCAATTTTTATTCTACATTTGAATCACCAAAGAGCTTTTCAGTTGCTGTTGTATATGAAACAGAGTTTTACGGTTTTACTTTACTATACTAAGAATTGTTTCTTATCATATTTAACTTTTGTATTTGCTGATATATTTGATTTCTTTGGAGTAATGATAAGTTGTGTTGTATCTGTAGTTTTATCTTTAAAGCACTGAACTAGTGGGCGTGAGCTCAGGTCTGTGATTCAAAGTAAAAGTCAACACGGCCGAGCCCCGAGTGAAAACACTGATAAGGTTCCTTTGACAACTGATGTTTAACGTGATGTTTAACGTGTTTCTGATGGTTTAACGTGATGTCTGACATGTTACTGATGTTTAACTGATGTTTGACGTGTTTCTGATGGTTTAACGTGATGTCTGACGTGTTACTGATGTTTAACGTGATGTTTAACGTGTTACTGATGGTTTAACGTGATGTTGGAAGTATTACTGATGGTTTAACGTGATGTTTAACGTGTTACTGATGGTTTAACGTGATGTTTAACGTGTTACTGATGGTTTAACGTGATGTCTGACGTGTTACTGATGGTTTAACGTGATGTCTGACGTGTTACTGATGGTTTAACGCAGGGGTTTTCAAGTGGTTTTGTCCCAGGGACCACCATTCTGACTAGAAAGTAATCCGCGGCCCACTGATGTGCCTACGCGCGCGTGCGTGCCTACGTGTGTGTGTGTGCGTGCAAGTGAATAGAAGGAAGTTTTAACATTTGGTTTTCCATGTTGGTTTTATTTAAAAACCTCAAACAAATCTACAAAAATGTGTAAAATACAAAAAAACGGTTGATTTTCAGAGCTTAAGAATTGAAAACAAAATTAAAATGCAGTTTGTAGTTGTACTGCATCTCAGAACCATATGTACCTCACTATACAACGTTCAGGACTTAAATCTACAGACATGTAGCTGACATGTTGAGAGAACGTTAAAGTAACGGTGATCAATAACATAAACATAAACTGGGGCTACAACTGAATAGGGAAGATGACAAAGTAATGCAGAGTATGTCACAAATGATAATCATACAATCTCACACAAACAATTGAGGCCAACTTAAATTTAACCTCATGATCACCAGCAGCAAATCCCACCTACTGCATGAGTAGTACTTCTGTGTGTGTGTGTCTAGAGCTCTCTTAAGAAATTGTTTCTCAACCAGCGAACGTGGTAAAGTGACTGTTATGCAATTAATTGTTTTGGCTATTATGCCAATTTATTTTTCTTATTACAGAGTATTTGTTTTTCGCTATTTTGTTTTATTTTATATTTTCATTATTAATTCTGCCCTTTTGGGACTTCTTTTTGGTAAAATCTAAATTCCCATCATACAAACTACATCTCAAAGACCTCCTGAGAGTTTTTCTACCTGCTCAACCTTCTACATCTACCGGTAACACACATGCTCAGGGGAAACTACTGGCAGTTTCTAGCCCCAAGCCGGTTTCAAGGTTCCGTCATCACCTTCATATTAGACATATTTTTCGTATGTTAAATATTTTTCACGATATTCAAGAGTAATCTGGAAATGTGTTGAAATATCAAAGCAAATTTCGCGGACCACCTGCAATGCCGTCGCGGACCACCAGGGGGCCGCGGACCCCTTGTTGAAAACCCCTGGTTTAACGTGATGTCTGACGTGTTATTGATGGTTTAACATGATGTCTGACGTGTTATTGATGGTTTAACGTGATGTCTGACGTGTTACTGATGGTTTAACATGATGTCTGACGTGTTACTGATGGTTTAACGTGATGTCTGACGTGTTACTGATGGTTTAACGTGATGTCTGACGTGTTACTGATGATTTAACTGATGTCTGACGTGTTACTGATGATTTAACGTGATGTCTGACGTGTTACTGATGGTTTAACGTGATGTCTGACGTGTTACTGATGATTTAACATGATGTCTGACGTGTTATTGATGGTTTAACATGATGTCTGACGTGTTATTGATGGTTTAACGTGATGTCTGACGTGTTACTGATGGTTTAACATGATGTCTGACGTGTTATTGATGGTTTAACGTGATGTCTGACGTGTTACTGATGTTTAACGTGATGTCTGACGTGTTACTGATGATTTAACTGATGTCTGACGTGTTACTGATGATTTAACGTGATGTCTGACGTGTTACTGATGGTTTAACGTGATGTCTGACATGTTACTGATGATTTAACATGATGTCTGACGTGTTATTGATGGTTTAACGTGATGTCTGACGTGTTACTGATGGTTTAACATGATGTCTGACGTGTTACTGATGGTTTAACTGATGTCTGACGTGTTACTGATGATTTAACGTGATGTCTGACGTGTTACTGATGGTTTAACGTGATGTCTGACGTGTTACTGATGGTTTAACGTGATGTCTGACGTGTTACTGATGGTTTAACGTGATGTCTGACGTGTTACTGATGATTTAACTGATGTCTGACGTGTTACTGATGATTTAACTGATGTTTGGCATGTTACTGATGGTTTAACGTGATGTCTGACGTGTTACTGATGGTTTAACGTGATGTCTGACGTGTTACTGATGATTTAACTGATGTCTGACACGTTACTGATGGTTTAACATGATGTCTGACGTGTTACTGATGGTTTAACGTGATGTTTGACGTGTTACTGATGATTTAACTGATGTCTGACGTGTTACTGATGATTTAACTGATGTCTGACGTGTTACTGATGATTTAACTGATGTCTGACGTGTTACTGATGATTTAACTGATGTCTGACGTGTTACTGATGATTTAACTGATGTCTGACGTGTTACTGATGATTTAACTGATGTCTGACGTGTTACTGATGATTTAACTGATGTCTGACGTGTTACCGATGGTTTAACGTGATGTCTGACGTGTTACTGATGATTTAACTGATGTCTGACACGTTACTGATGGTTTAACATGATGTCTGACGTGTTACTGATTTTATGCACATTTCAGATGATTCGATTATCTCCAGTCGCTACATGTAGCATCTTAACTTCTACTAAAAATAATCATCACGTAAATAACATGATCTCAAGAGTTTAAATCATGTAATGTATAAAATATATAAAAATGAGATTGATGAAAATCAACCATAGTGAACAGAACCCTGAACAAAATGATTCAACTCAGTAAAACAAACATGAAAGTCCGAGTTAAAGGAGTTTGCTGGTGAATCACTGGGAAGTTGAGTCAACACAGCAGAACCCAGCCCAGTCTCTTTATGTCCATATCAGCTCCATCACCTCATATCGACCCCTCAGCTGCTCCACCTCCACACACCTCGTCCTCTTTGTGACGGAGCACAAACCACTGGAGTAATGAGGATCCACTTTCAGGCTGGAATTGAACACGCTACAGAACAAACTGGGCCACTGAGCTTCTGCCAAACTGAGGACCAGCACTGAATGGAAACATGATCATTATCACCAGTGGCAGGGAATTAATGAGAGGATCATAAATTACATTATCACACAGGGTGTGTCACAAAAAGGCTTCATACAAGGATTGATTCAATATTGGTGACAGTTATATTATAATATCTCAGAACACTTCCTGCATTAAAAACAACATTTAAAGGAATAATTGTAGTAGTGTTCATAAATATATATGTGAAACACCAAATTACAATAGGAAAATGTAATGTTGGTACAATGAGGATAAATATCAAATGTGTTCATATACACGTTTTTAAAATATACATCATGTAATTATTTGAGCCAACAAATGGGAAATGAAAATCAAATAATCATAGTTAAAATAGAACTTTCTGTGATCAAAGAATTATTTCAATGAATTACATGTGTAATTATTTGAATGATATATATATATATATGTATAGAGAGAGATGCTGATGGAACTGAACACATCAACACAAGTGTTTCTACATCACGTCTGATGGAGATGAAGGAGCAGATGAACTGAGGAGGTCCTGATGTAGCAGATGTGAGGAGACATGTTGTACAATTGAATTAAACAATGAAGAACACAATAAACACAATAATACTCACATCAACAACTTTATGGCAAGCTCAAAGTCAATTGATAGTAAACAAAAATTAAATTAAAATTTTGACAAATCAGTCTTGACAATGTCTTAAATAAAAATGATACAATAACAAGTATGAAATATAACAAGCAGTACTGTCCTGAATCAAAACATACATTAGAATGTTAATGATTAGAATTTGTGTTTATTATTTAAGTTTAGTTTTTTTCGAGCTCCACAGCATTTTAGAGACAAGAATTTAAAGCAGAATTCAAAACTTTTAAAAAGTGTGTTTTGTGTAATTGTTTTGGATAATGGATCATAAAGTGTCCTCATTGGTTCACCGTGTACGTCCCGGTCCGGCTCTTCATAGGCTTCTCCAGCTCCTGCTGAAAAAGAAGATAAATTATGGGATGAACCTCTGAGCTGAACTGAAATTCATCTTCCAACGAGGCTTTGTTTCTAAAACTCTGCTCATTAAGGACGGGCACACATCAGCTAAATATTAAACATACTTTGACTAATATTAAGGTTTGTCATTATCATAATAATCAAGATATAAATGTGTATATGATGGGAAAAATGATTCCTATTGATAAAGATACAGATGAGTGTCACTAACGTGTTAGACATGAATAAGAAAGACACAACCTGACTCACTAAGTTGTACAGTACAGTTTGTACAGTGTGCTCGACTGTACGTGAACTCCATCTCCATCAATCACTCAATAACAATAACCCTGTTGTCATGGTTACATAGGCGTTGCCTTAATGAGTCCATGTGTGAATTCTGTGACTCACTAAAATACAAACAACACAGAGCCAGTTAATGTACGTGTTATATACGTGATCAAACTGAGAGGAGCACATTCTGTGTGTATATATATTTATATATATATACATGTATATGTGTTTATACTCATTAGTTGTTATGAATCATCATATTCTACAGGACCTTAACACAAAGAGCAGGTGTTTACTTTTTTCTTTAAGCAATCAAGCAGAATATAAATGATATCAACAGTATATTTAACAAATTATAATAAAACCATATGTAGCATTAATGGCATATTATTTTCTCTGATAAAATATTAATCAATAGTAAAGATGATGCTATCAACAAATAACTAAGATGACATGTTGATTAATGAATATTGATAATAAACACACAACACTGTCGTTGTGAGGCCTCAGGTTGTGTGAACTCACGTATTGTCGCCCGTTGTTTCCCTCGAAGCGACTGTGGGTGGTGTACAGAGGGACGTCATCCAGGTGCTCGGAGCCTCTCTGGCGCCCCCTGCAGCAGCAGTACCACACCAGCTGTGGAGGAGAAACATCAACGTCGTTAAATCGAGGACAAGACGAGTGCGGGAGCCAAACTCTCATTGGTCAGATGATCTCTGGTCGGACGTCGACCAGGACAAAGTGTTTCAAGATCTTTCTTTGTTGTAATGTTCTCAAGCACAAGCGCACAACCACAAAGAAAGAACGACTTCTCCTCTGCCGCCAGTTTGACAAGAATATGAGGAGTGAGGCCCAGCCGGGGGGGGGGGGGGGGGGGGGCCTGGTGGGTGAAGATCTCCACCAATGATCTTCGGCTGTTCCCACTGCTCCTGCTCAGCTGTTCCCGGTCGTTGGTCATCTTCTGACCTGAAGGAGCAGCGGTTCTCCTCCGAGCTCCTCCCCCGACTCGGAGCTCGTGACCATGGGGAGCGTAGATCCACCAGGAAGTCCAGGTCACATTGACATGTTAGAGTTGATGACCATTTTCTTTGGTCGACTACAGTTTTGTACAAGATACGTTTTTAAAGACATGAATTTAAAGATCACCGCGACTTGAGGCTCTTAGTCGTCATCAGAGTATTTCACGTGTTCATGATTTAACACTTATCATCATGTTGGTACCTTCAGCTCCTGTTTACATTCCCAGAGTAAATAAACACTTCCTGTGTAGAGCACGAGATTGTTCAACATATTCATGTCCACATAAATGTGTGTGTGTGTGTGTGTGTGTGTGTGCTCACCAGGGCTATCAGCAGCAGGATCAGCAGCAGCAGGACCAGAGCAGCCAGAACCAGCAGAGCGACCCCCCACCCGGGCACAGCGCCGCCGGCTGCAGGGGCGGAGCTTCCTGTGGTCGAGCTCTGGGACGTGATTGGTTCAGTCCCGGCCCCTGTTGCCATGGTGCCATTTGACATCGTTGTGGTGGAGTTGATGTTGGCGCCGTTGTCGGTTGTGTGTGCGTTGCTTGTTGTGTTTACTGAAATGTTTGTGACAGTGGTTGTCACAGTAATGTTGCTGAATGTGGATGTTGTCGCGTTGTGGGATTGTGTTGTGGCGGCTGCAGCTGAAGGCGACTTGGTGACATCGGGTTCAGTCGAGGAGCTTGTGTTGGATCCAGGGGGGGGGCTGGTTCCTCTGATGGTGGAGCTGAGAGCCTGACCGGTTCCTGTGGGTACATTGGGTCCATGAGTGGTTTGGTGGCTGGTCTCCATCACGTTGGTGCTGCCAGGAGGTCGGGTGGAGGCCCCATGAGTTGTTTGGTGGCTGGTCTCCATCACGTTGGTGCTGCCAGGAGGTCGGGTGGAGGCCCCATGAGTGGTTTGGTGGCTGGTCTCCATCACGTTGGTGCTACCAGGAGGTCGGGTGGAGGCCCCATGAGTGGTTTGGTGACTGGTCTCCGTCACCTTGGTGCTGCCAGGAGGTCGGGTGGAGGCCCCATGAGTGGTTTGGTGGCTGGTCTCCATCACGTTGGTGCTGCCAGGAGGTCGGGTGGAGGCTCCATGAGTGGTTTGGTGGCTGGTCTCCGTCACGTTGGTGCTGCCAGGAGGTCGGGTGGAGGCCCCATGAGTGGTTTGGTGACTGGTCTCCGTCACGTTGGTGCTGCCAGGAGGTCGGGTGGAGGCTCCATGAGTGGTTTGGTGGCTGGTCTCCGTCACGTTGGTGCTGCCAGGAGGTCGGGTGGAGGCCCCATGAGTGGTTGCTGACTCAGAGGTGGGAGGAGTTTCTCTCCCGGTGGTTGCACTGCTCGAGTGGATGTTATCATTAGTTGTCAGGGCTACAGTAGGAGCATCGGGACTGCTGGTAGCGACCCCTGACCCTAACCTTGACCCTGACCCTGACCCTGACCCTGACCCTGAAGTGGTTGATGATGCAGAGTTTGTCGCAGTGGAAGAAACTAAAGAAGAGGAGGAGGAAGGAGATTTAATCTGATAGTCGATGAATCTGTTTTTCATCCTTTTTACCAGATTCAACAGTCGATCTGAACGAGGAGCAACTTCCTCTGCTCTCAACTTAACAAGAGTCAAACTGAACTGACACGAAACTTTGGAAATTCAGTTTTAATAAGAACAATAAGAATTTAAAAGTCCTTCATTATTCCTGCAATGGGGACATTTGGAATGTTACAGTAGCAAAAAGACAAAATAAGTAGCAGGCAGTACTTGGGTGAAGGAATATAAAGAAGTATATAGAAATATAGAAAAACATATAGAAAATATAAATGTAATTAAACCGGTTTATACAGAGTAAAGAAATATATTTTGTGTCAGAATACGTACAGTAAAAGGATTGAACATGGACTATAGTGGATCTGGTCTGGATGGTGGATCATGGTCCTGCTGGCTGCTGACCAGAGACTATGATGCAGCAGGACTGATTAACATATAGTATTGAAGTTATCCTTCAAGATGTTTCCCTCATCAATGCTGCTGAAAACTTTAATCCTGATGATGTTTCCTTCACTTGACATCTGTTGACTTGTGTCCGTCCTGGGAGACGGGTCCTCACATGTGTCTCTGAGGTTTCTGTGTATTTGTACCTGTTAAAAGGTTTTTAGTAGTTTGTCCTGACTCTTGTTGAGGGTGAAGGACAGAGGATGTCTCACCATGTTAAAGACTATGAGACAAACTGTGATTTGTGAATATGGGCTATACAAATAAAATTTGATTGATTGATTGAACATGAAAATGACATTTTACAGCTTGAACATTCTATTAGTTAATAAATAAATGAGTTATCAGCTTTATATGAGTTATTAGTGTAAATGTAATCAATATCATTATATCAACAGTAGACTCCTTCAGCCCCCCCCCCCCCAGGCTTTTCTCTCCTTCAGTCTTTAAGCTGAAAGAAAGAAGCTCTCTTTGTTTCCTGCTTTGATCCTTTCATCTACAGATTGATTTTTCTTTCTCTTGAAATCCTGCGTCAGTGTAAACATGTTCCGATGTGACGGGGTGGGGGGGGGGGGGTTCGGTACCTGAGGCGGTGAAGCTGAGGGCGAGGCACAGGGCGAGCAGCCGGTCCATCTTCCTGCAGGAAATCCAACAGTTCAACAAAGATCTCAGTGTGAGCGGCGGCTGGAGTTAGTTTCCATCCAGAGAAAGAGTCTTTTATACAGCTCACCTGCACGGGGGGGGGGGGGGGGGGGGGGGGGGGGAGGGGCAGGGCTCTGTGTTCACAGTTTGAATCGTTATGACTCAGATACACTTTCATTGTTCAGGTTTCCTCCTTCAGACAAATAGAAATGTTCATTTTCATCATACAGCTGCCGAAACAAGGAAGTATTGATTGTAGTGTCTTTATTAAAATTAATGTTGACTTTCATACTGATAAGCAAGTTGAATATTTAATAAGGTTATTTTGATGAAACATTAAAATACTTTATTTCTGCTGTTTTCTACTATTATTTAGTAGTACTTGTATTTGAAATGAAATTAATTTGCCAAAAATGACACAATATACACAATACCAGATGTAATACTACTTGATCGATATGTTTATCAGTTGTGGAGTCTGAGGTAACTTCAGGTTCAGAGTTTCCCGCTCTCGAAGCTCACCTGCTCCAGGTTCAGTTTGACATAATAACTCCGCCTCTTCAGACTCGCCTTCCCCAGCTCACCCCCCCCCCCCACCAGAACTCTTAATATTAGTATTTTGATACTTTCACTATTTTATACTAAATAAAGCGTCTTTGAGAACTTTGAAAAGCGCTAAGTAAATGGAAAGTATTATTATTATTGTAAGAGATCAAACAGTACAAAAGCTCCACCCACTGACCACATGGTCACGTGATAGATTTTTACCAAGGGGGCGCTGTAACGTACACATTGACACAATCAGAGATGTTCAAAGACATTAATTCAACACAAAGTTTATTTTGAAGGTATTTTTATTCATGATTCGGTTTTAGTGATCAAAGGTCAAAGGTCAAAGTGATTCTAATTGTGACATCACAGACACGGAAACAGCATCGAGTTTGAAAAGATTTTTAATGATGATTTAGTTCAGAATTGAAAAATAGAAAGTTTTTTGTTTCTTTCATTGTTTGAATCAGACAGAAGCTGGAGACTTGATCATGTGACATCGTTGGTTTAGCTGTAGGAATCTTTCTCAGTCTGTGATTGGCTCGATGAGGTGGACACCTCGAGGGTCAGTTCAGGCTGGACAGGCTCCGACTCACCTGGAGGGGAACGAAGTCAGAGGAGAAGAATGTCGGTATTTTATGTTAAACATCAAAGAATCATTGAATCAGGATATAAATATCTTCTTTAGGACGAGCTGGTGAATTCCCCTGAAGGTTTGAGAGGACGTCTACCTGCTCTCTGCCACTCCCCTGGGTCCTAGAGGTGCATGTTAATGTCCTGTTTGTCCTGTTGTCTCACAGTAACGTACCATCGAGAGACATTATTCACTATGAAGGACAATTTGAGGTCGTGGGGGGGCGGTCCGGGGGACGACTAACACAACGCAATGTGTGAGAAGATTAAGAGAGGCGGGGCTAAAAACATCTCGGACCAACTTCTGCTGTCTGGAGAATAAACCACGCAGGAAGTGAGTGACTGTTGTGTTTTTAACCTGTTGCACTTCTCAATTTGGCCCCCAGGTGGCTCCAGAACGAGCAGTATTGCTGACGCAGACCCTGATGTTGGAGGAGGGCGGGGCTCAGTTCCAGGTAGAGGGGTGGGGCTTCAGAGGATCGGACCGGCTGCCAGCGGGGCAGAGCTGACTCCTCCCACACTCTGGATGGGTTTGGGTTCCTGAGAAGAAATGAGGAGAAATGAACATTTGATCGCTCGTGTCCTGGTGGTCAACACGGAGCAGAGCTGTCCCAGAGACTCACCCTGTCCTGACGAAGCTGGAGACGTAGGTCATCGTGGCCAAAGAGAGGCGTCGATCAGAGGACGTGAAACGCTGAGAGCTGATTGGATGATGAGGAGTCCCGAACAGAAGCTGAACATCCAGAGGAACAAACACATCGGCCCTGCAGACAGAACCAAACGATCACGACACGCTGACGCCACTGATCTAAAACAACTTATGAGTGTTTACTGGAGTAACCAGAGAAACAACATGGTGGAAAGTAACTTAATACTCAAGTGCTCAAAGTAACTTAAAGTAAATAAACTTCTTGACTCTAGATCTTAAATCTGAGGTTTTAACTGTTGACTGGACAAAATGAACTTTGACCTCAGACCTCTAGGAACAAACCATCAGTCAAAACAAACAGGGACCAGTTCCCTGACGTCACCTGTCCTGAGCTGTGGACGCGGGCTGATGATACAGGAAGACGTTAGCTCGGTTGTTAGCCCAGTGGCTCGCCATCTGGAGAGCGGGACAGATGATGAACAGATCTCTGCAAGACAGACGGAGAGAGAGAAAAATACAAATATGAATTTAGAGGTTTTCATTTTATTGAGACGAAAGTCGCCCGTTGACCGTCTTCATCGTCCCACAGTCTCACCGCGTGGCGTTGTTGAGTGCTCTGGAGAACAGGTTGTATCCGGAGGGGGAGGGGCTGTGATCCAGAGAGTAGAACCAGGACGCCGCCTCCTTCAGCAGCTCGTTTCCTGCCTCGCCGCCCAGTGAACGAGCCAGCGCCTCATAAAACACAGTTTTACCATCAGCTCGACCCTGAAGCTCCTCGAAGTCCTGAACAGTCAACAAGCCGGGGGGGGGGGGGGGGGGGAGGGAGACGTAGTTTGACCTTAATCGGGTTGTTAACATGTCAGCATCTTATTCAGACTATTCTGGTTAATATCAGAATATTGTTTTCATGGAAACTTGTCTATTTATATGAATCTGCAATTAAGAATTATCATATGAACATTTAAACATACATTTATGTACTGTAAATAATATTATTATTTATACTCTGCTCTGATTGGATGATGGATTTATTTGTTGATAGACGCAGGACCACAGGAAGAGGTTGATACAAATACATAACTGAAAGCTGCAGCTTGAGTTAAAGAATTAAATAGAATCAATCCAAACTTATTTATTGTTTTATTTTCAATCTGTCTGAAATCTGTCTCTCTTGGTTTATTTCTTGTAGTTTTCTGACCTTGATCCTGCGAGCGCGGCCGATCAGTCCATCGTGCTCCGAGGTTCCCAGCAGGAGGTCGACCCTGAGGAGGGACGAGCGAGGACTCGACCTGTCGACCGGGGACCAGGACCGGAACGGACCGCTGAGCGCCAGCAGCTGTGACAGGAGCAGAGGTCAGGAGCAGAGGTCAGGAGCAGAGGTCAAGAGACGAGGTCAGGAGACGAGGTCAGGAGACGAGGTCAGGAGACGAGGTCAGGAGCAGAGGTCAGGAGACGAGGTCAAGAGACGAGGTCAGGAGACGAGGTCAGGAGACGAGGTCAGGAGCAGAGGTCAGGAGCAGAGGTCAGGAGACGAGGTCAGGAGACGAGGTCAGGAGACGAGGTCAAGAGACGAGGTCAGGAGACGAGGTCAGGAGACGAGGTCAGGAGCAGAGGTCAGGAGACGAGGTCAGGAGACGAGTAGGAACCCGACGCCCTGTTCTGGTTCCTGAAACCTACCTTCGTCTGAGCGGCGTTGAGTGTGTGAGTGGGCGTCGCTCTAAGGCAGGTGGCGAGGTCAGAGGTCACACAGCCAAGCTCTTTGGCCAAATCGAGCGCCTGGCGTCTGGAGGAAGATGGAGTCTGAAGCAGTGACGGAGAAAAGACAGAACCACCCTGCAGGAAGAGGAAGTGATGTCATCACAACGCAAATCCGCTGTTTCAGTCAAACTGATGTTTGATCTGAAAACATCTGGAGCATTTGTGTCTGTGGGACGACCCATAAAGAAACCTCTGGACCGCCCCCTGGTGGCTGAACAGGGATGCAGTGTGTAGTCCCAGACGTGTTTGGTGTCGTACATGTTCCACGTCACGTGACTCATGTTGTGTTCACGTGTTTGGAGGTTGTGATTAACACGATGATATTTCTCACCATCAGGATCATTCGCTGGAACAGAGCTGGAGACGAGGAGGAGGAGGAGGAGGAGGAGGAGGAGGAGGAGGAGGAGGAGGAGCGGAGGTGAAGGCTGGTGATGTCAGCACCACGACGCTCTGCCGCCACTGTCACTCTACTGTTGTCTCCGCCCACCAGGGAGATGTGGGCGGAGACCCAGCGAAGCACCGCCTCCTGGTCTGACAGCCCGTAGTTACCATGGAGACCAGATTCACCTTGAGAAACGACAGCAGAGTGAAGGTCGAGAGGTCAAGAAAGGTTTGTGTGTGTGTGTGTGTGTGTGTGTGTGTGTGTGTGTGTGTGTGAGTGTGTGTGAGTGTGTGTGAGTGTGTCTGTGTGTGTGTGTGTGTGAGTGTGTGTGAGTGTGTGTTTGTGTCTGTGTGTGTGTGTGTGTCTGTGTGTGAGTGTCTGTGTGTGTGTCTGTGTGTGTGTGTGTGTGTGTGTGTGTGTGTGTGTGTGTGTGTCTGTGTGTGAGTGTCTGTGTTTGTGTCTGTGTGTGTGTGTGTGTTTGTGTGTGTCTGTGTGTGTGTGTCTGTGTGTGTCTGTGTGTTACTCACTGAGTCTCAGGAAACCCAGAGCGTCGGTCCGGTAACTAGCTGTTACTACGACGATGTTACCCACAGCAGCGAGGGCGGAGCCATCCAGCAGCCCTGGCTTCAGATTGGCTGAAGGGTTGAAGAAGAAGACCAGGACTGGGACACGCCCCCTCTGACACACAGACGTAGATAGGTGAGTGACATCTCAGTGACATCACAGTGACATCACAGTGACATCACAGTGACAGCAGTGACTCACCTGAGCAGCTGGTGAGAAGACGTTGAGATAGAGACAGTCCTCACTGGAGGACGCCGCTGCATCACCGGGCTGGACACAACTGAGACTGAAACACACGAGACAAGTCGGCTGGTGAGACAGGTGGAGGACATCAGAAAGACAGGTGGAGGACATCAGACAGACAGGTGGAGGACATCAGAAAGACAGGTGGAGGACATCAGAAAGACAGGTGGAGGACATCAGACAGACAGGTGGAGGACATCAGAAAGACAGGTGGAGGACTTCATAAGGACAGGTGGAGGACATCAGAAAGACAGGTGGTTGACATCGGAAAGACAGGTGGAGGACATCAGAAAGACAGGTGGAGGACATCAGAAAGACAGGTGGTTGACATCGGAAAGACAGGTGGAGGACATCAGAAAGACAGGTGGAGGACATCAGAAAGACAGGTGGATGACTTCAGAAAGACAGGTGGAGGACATCAGAAAGACAGGTGGAGGACATCAGAAAGACAGGTGGAGGACATCAGAAAGACAGGTGGATGACTTCAGAAAGACAGGTGGAGGACATCAGAAAGACAGGTGGACAGGTTGAGGACATCAGAAAGACAGGTGGAGGACATCAGACAGACAGGTGGAGGACATCAGAAAGACAGGTGGATGACTTCAGAAAGACAGGTGGAGGACATCAGAAAGACAGGTGGAGGACATCAGAAAGACAGGTGGAGGACATCAGACAGACAGGTGGAGGACATCAGAAAGACAGGTGGAGGACTTCAGAAAGACAGGTGGAGGACATCAGAAAGACAGGTGGAGGACATCAGAAAGACAGGTGGAGGACATCAGACAGACAGGTGGAGGACATCAGAAAGACAGGTGGAGGACTTCATAAGGACAGGTGGAGGACATCAGAAAGACAGGTGGTTGACATCGGAAAGACAGGTGGAGGACATCAGAAAGACAGGTGGAGGACATCAGAAAGACAGGTGGTTGACATCGGAAAGACAGGTGGAGGACATCAGAAAGACAGGTGGAGGACATCAGAAAGACAGGTGGATGACTTCAGAAAGACAGGTGGAGGACATCAGAAAGACAGGTGGAGGACATCAGAAAGACAGGTGGAGGACATCAGAAAGACAGGTGGATGACTTCAGAAAGACAGGTGGAGGACATCAGAAAGACAGGTGGAGGACATCAGAAAGACAGGTGGAGGACATCAGAAAGACAGGTGGAGGACATCAGAAAGACAGGTGGAGGACATCAGACAGACAGGTGGAGGACATCAGAAAGACAGGTGGAGGACATCAGACAGACAGGTGGAGGACATCGGAAAGACAGGTGGAGGACATCGGAAAGACAGGTGGAGGACATCGGAAAGACAGGTGGAGGACATCAGACAGACAGGTGGAGGACATCAGAAAGACAGGTGGAGGACATCAGAAAGACAGGTGGAGGACATCAGACAGACAGGTGGAGGACATCAGAAAGACAGGTGGAGGACATCAGACAGACAGGTGAAGGACATCAGAAAGACAGGTGGAGGACATCAGAAAGACAGGTGGAGGACATCAGAAAGACAGGTGGAGGACATCAGAAAGACAGGTGGAGGACATCAGAGAGACAGGTGGATGAGATCAGAAAGACAGGTGGAGGACATCAGAAAGACAGGTGGAGGACATCAGAGAGACAGGTGGAGGACATCAGACAGACAGGTGGAGGACATCAGAAAGACAGGTGGAGGACATCAGAAAGACAGGTGGAGGACATCAGACAGACAGGTGGAGGACATCAGACAGACAGGTGGAGGACATCAGAAAGACAGGTGGAGGACATCAGACAGACAGGTGAAGGACATCAGAAAGACAGGTGGAGGACATCAGAAAGACAGGTGGAGGACATCAGAAAGACAGGTGGAGGACATCAGAAAGACAGGTGGAGGACATCAGAGAGACAGGTGGATGAGATCAGAAAGACAGGTGGAGGACATCAGAAAGACAGGTGGAGGACATCAGAGAGACAGGTGGAGGACATCAGACAGACAGGTGGAGGACATCAGACAGACAGGTGGAGGACATCAGAAAGACAGGTGGAGGACATCAGACAGACAGGTGGAGGACATCAGAAAGACAGGTGGAGGACATCAGACAGACAGGTGAAGGACATCAGAAAGACAGGTGGAGGACATCAGAAAGACAGGTGGAGGACATCAGAAAGACAGGTGGAGGACATCAGAAAGACAGGTGGAGGACATCAGAGAGACAGGTGGATGAGATCAGAAAGACAGGTGGAGGACATCAGAAAGACAGGTGGAGGACATCAGAGAGACAGGTGGAGGACATCAGACAGACAGGTGGAGGACATCAGAAAGACAGGTGGAGGACATCAGAAAGACAGGTGGAGGACATCAGACAGACAGGTGGAGGACATCAGAAAGACAGGTGGAGGACATCAGACAGACAGGTGAAGGACATCAGAAAGACAGGTGGAGGACATCAGAAAGACAGGTGGAGGACATCAGAAAGACAGGTGGAGGACATCAGAAAGACAGGTGGAGGACATCAGAGAGACAGGTGGATGAGATCAGAAAGACAGGTGGAGGACATCAGAAAGACAGGTGGAGGACATCAGAGAGACAGGTGGAGGACATCAGACAGACAGGTGGAGGACATCAGACAGACAGGTGGAGGACATCAGAAAGACAGGTGGAGGACATCAGACAGACAGGTGGAGGACATCAGACAGACAGGTGGAGGACATCAGACAGACAGGTGGATGATTACCGTGCTTTGGTGGCGTCCCAGGTTCCTGTCCAATCAGGCAGTTGAGCCTCTTCAAAGCGGAGCGATCCTATTGGTGGACGGGCGTAGGGGACTCCCAGAAACTGAACGACCGTCCTCTGGTCGGAGCCGACGGATGTTTCCACGGCGACGCCCTGCAGGACCCCGTGCCCAGGGACGGAGACGGTGGTAACCGTGGTAACCGTGGAGGACCGCACTGAAGGAAACAGGAAGTTGAGCCGAGCGGGAATCAAACCGTCGACAGAGCTGCTGTCCGCTCCGCCTGGCTCACCTGTCCTCAGGAACACCTGGGGGGCGGGCTCTCTGATGACCAGCCTGCAGGAGGTGGCGTGTCGGGAGGAGCCGGGGGCGGAGCTTAGCCCACAAGCTGTGGTGTCGGGGTAAAGGACGCAGCGAGAGGCAGACTCCTCCTCTCTGAGTGACACGGCAACACAAGACTCCGCCTCCTGGCAGGCTGAAGGGAAATGAGCGTCAGCGAATCGAAACGCAGCGAGACACCGATTGTTGTGATGGGTTATATCGTGGTTACCATGGAGACACCAGTCCCTGGTCTTGTTCCGGTCAGTGGTGATGTCACGGCTGATGTGGATGACATCATACGTGGAGAGAGACGGGTCGACCAGGACGGACGAGTCAGAGAGGAGACGCCACTCGTCCTCAGACACTGACACACAAACATCACACACACGCTTTAGTCGTACTAATAGTTGTCGTTTCACTGTAGTAGTACCAATACTGTTACTACTACAGTGACAGTATTGTTACTACTACAGTAACAGTGCTGTTACTAAGTAGCTTTAGTAGTAGTGTTTGCAATATCAATAGTAGCAGCAGCAGTATTACTGCCGTCATCACAGTACTGTTACATACACAAGAAGCTGTGGTAGTAGTAGTAGTAGTAGTAGTAGTAACTTCAGTACAAGTATTCTAAGTAGTATTAGCAGAAGTATCTCTAATACCACAGTATTATAAGTAGCGGTGTGAATAGTAGTACTGCAGCTTTGTTACCGTTGCGTGGACTCAGGCTGAAGGTCGGACACAGAGCAGGAGATGAAGTCCACTGATTCGCTGAAATCACAGGTCACATAGCACTGCGTAACTATACTGCCTGTGTGTGTACTTGTACTGTGTGTGTAGTACTTGTGTGTACCTGGTTTGAGGTACCAGCCGAAAGGATCAGGCGATGTCTTCACGTCTGAGGCTCGACAGTCCTGAGTTCGCCAGGAGGTCATGTGATCTTCACCACAGGTCTGAACCCCGAGGCTGATCAGAGACAGACACACAATGTCTGCACCGCCTGCACACACACACACACACACATTTCATTAGTTGACATTAAAGTGTCTCTGATCTGTCAGTACAACTCCTCCACCTACTGGTCAAGATGTTCAGAACAACCAATCAGAGCCAGTGTCTGACCGAGTGTCAATCACTGCTCAGTCAAGTTCCCGCCCCTTTTTCAAATAAAGAGAAAATCCTGGTTTCCATGGTTACCTGGAGATTTGGTGTCTCTGACAAAACCAATTCCACGGCAACAAGGATCCTCATCACAACGCCGCTCACACTCCATGAACCTGACACACACACACACACACACACACACACACACACACACACACACACACACACAACCAGAAGTTACATGCTTTAACTCACAACAATTAAAAGACTAATGATCACAAATCAGCAAGTTGTGTTTGTGTGTGTGTGTGTGTGTGTGTGTGTGTGTGTGTGTGTGTTACCCTTTAGACAGCGGCGTGTTGGCGCTCAGACTAACTCGGCTGCGGACCGAGTATGAAACCATCTTCTGGAAGGTCACTCTCTCGTAGAAACTCTTCACTGGTCCTGACAGGTCCACTGCACATTCAGAGGTCAAAGGTCAGAGGTCAGAGGTCGCAGTAATAACAGTAGAGGAGTAAACACTTACGTTTGAACTTTAATGAACTTTAAAAAAAGCTCTGACTTTTAAACATGTCTTCATTTAATATATATCTCTTGATTTCAGGATTCTTACATTCAGAGTTTATTTAATGTGTGTGAGTCGGTGGGGGGGGGAGGGGGGGTTATCAGTACCCTTCTTAATGTAGGTGGTGTTAGGTGTTCTGTCCAGCAGGGGGCGGCACTGTCCTCTCAGCGGTTTGTCGTACGCTCCACAGACTCGAGTGTTCGGAAACAACGAGCAGCTGAAGAAACTTGCTGAGTCAACATCTCTGACGTCGGCGATGGAGCAGTGCAGCTCGGCGTCGCAGCCTGACGCACAAACAACAACCACAACATTACATGTGTTTTACATCCTGCATCAGCTTTCTCACAAACAGGAAAACAAAGAGTCGTACGTGTGAGACACCACAGCAGTGCCTGCTGGGAGTTGTAGTTCTTCTTGTTGAGCCAGAATGACAGAGTGGAGAGATTCCTCTGAGGATCCACAAGGACGTCGTCATCTGACAGAGCGTCAAACTTCTGCTGCACCGAGCCTGAAAACACACACACACACACACACACACACACATATATATACACACACACACACACACACACACACACACACACACACACACACACACACTAAGTACTGTTTCAAATGTCTTTTATAAATGATGTTGTTATTGTTATCTATTAAAAACCGGATGAACGAACCGTCCAGAGAACGACTGAGTTCCGCTGCCGCACAGGAAGAAGAAGAAGAAGAAGAAGAAGAAGAAGAAGAAGAAGAAGAAGCTGGGACTGAATCTGACAAACAAACAAAGTGAGGGTCAGACAAACTTCTTCACTGTGGAAGAACATCCAGGAAGAGCAAGCACCTGCTGAAGATGCTCCGCCCTCCTGGCAATGCTACAGGTCAAAGGTCACAGTCAAATACACAGTCAGAGAGAAAATAAACTGCGACACACGTGACCTTTGACCTGCTCACATTAGTGAAACTGTTAGCAAGCTACGTTAGCAATACTCTATTTCACTGCGGTTCATCCTCTGGGATCATGACAGATCAAACTAAATTGAAAGAACGTCCAGCGGCCATGGAGACGTTTCCTCTGTGACCACTCAGGGTCAGGACAGCAGAGGTCAAAGGTCAGTACCAGTGTTTAGGTAGACCGACTGGAAGGTGATGAGGGACGCCTGGTAGTCCTTGTTCTTACTGTCAGCCGGCAGAGCAGCGTCAGCTGGGGACAGACAGAGACACAGCAGTCAGTACAGGGACAGTAGAGACAGAGCAGAGGCAGTAGAGACAGAGCAGAGACAGAGTAGAGACAGAGCAGAGACACTAGAGACAGAGCAGAGACACTAGAAACAGAACAGAGGCAGTAGAGACAGAGCAGAGGCATTAGAGACAGAGCAGAGACAGAGCAGAGGCAGTAGAGACAGAGCAGAGACACTAGAGACAGAGCAGAGACAGAGCAGAGGCAGTAGAGACAGAGCAGAGACAGTAGAGACAGAGCAGAGACAGAGCAGAGGCAGTAGAGACAGAGCAGAGACACTAAAGACAGAGCAGAGACAGAGTAGAGACAGAGTAGAGACACTAGAGACAGAGCAGAGACACTAGAAACAGAACAGAGGCAGTAGAGACAGAGCAGAGGCAGTAGAGACAGAGCAGAGACACTAGAGACAGGTCAGACAGCAGAGACAGTAGAGACAGAGCAGAGAGTAGAGACAGAGCAGAGACAGAGCAGAGACAGTAGAGACAGAGCAGAGAGTAGAGACAGAGCAGAGAGTAGAGACAGAGCAGAGAGTAGAGACAGAGCAGAGACAGAGCAGAGACAGTAGAGACAGAGCAGAGACAGTAGAGACAGAGCAGAGACAGTAGAGACAGAGCAGAGGCAGTAGAGACAGAGCAGAGACAGTAGAGAGAGAGCAGAGGCAGTAGAGACAGAGCAGAGACAGTAGAGACAGAGCAGAGACAGTAGAGACAGAGCAGAGGCAGTAGAGACAGAGCAGAGACAGTAGAGACAGAGCAGAGACAGTAGAGACAGAGCAGAGACAGAGCAGAGACAGTAGAGACAGAGCAGAGACAGAGCAGAGACTAGAGACAGAGCAGAGAGTAGAGACAGAGCAGAGACAGAGCAGAGACAGTAGAGACAGAGCAGAGACAGAGCAGAGACAGTAGAGACTAGAGACAGAGCAGAGAGTAGAGACAGAGTAGAGACAGAGCAGAGACAGAGTAGAGACAGAGCAGAGAGTATAGACAGAGTAGAGACAGAGCAGAGACAGAGCAGAGACAGTAGAGACAGATTTTGACGTCAGTGAGTCATGTTTTTATATTCTCACTAATGATGAAATTGTCTCCTCCGAAATCGAACAGGAAGTTCCTCTGCTGCTCGTTGTAGGTTAGCCCCGCCCCACAGATACGACTGGCTGCTCCCTGTCCAATCACATCCCAGTCCTTGTCCATACACATCAAGACTGACGGAGCTCTCAGCCACCCACAGAGCAGAGAACCTGAGGGGAGGGGCATACGCTCACATGATCACTGACTCCTCCCTGGTTCCAGGTCTCATGCTGTGTCTCAGGAACGTACCTCCGTTCAGGCGGTTCTGGTTCAGGACGAACCCGTCGCAGCAGCTGTCCCGGCTGCATCCGTCCTGACAGAACCGGTGAGCGTCAGACAGGGACGTGGGACCGGAGAACACCTGAGTCCTGAACACCCCCGAGACCACCTTCGTCATCCTCATCCTCACAAAGGTCTGCTGCTGCTGCCGCGAGGAAAACTCCTCCCCTGACACACACACCCACCCACACCCACACACACACACACACACACAAACACACACACACACACACAAACACACCCACACACACATACACACACCCACACACACAAACACACACACACACACCCACACACACACACACCCACACCCACACCCACACACACACAAACACACACACACACACACACACACACACACACACACACACACACACACACACACACAAACACACACACACACACGTCAGTGATGCTTGTTTTGCTAATGTCAGTCGTCTGGTTGCCTTGGTAACAGTACCTTTCTTCCTGATGACCATCAGATCAGAAGCTCCGCCCCTCACTCGCACTGAACAGCTGAGCCAATCAAAGAGCTCAGCCTCAGGATTACCCAGAAACCCAGTGGTCTGAAGACACACACAAACACACAAACACCACATTAAATACATGATAATTGTGTTGTTTTCAGAAGTGGTAAGATTTTAAGTCTGTGTGTGTGCACCTGTTGAGAGTTGTTGCAGTGTGTGTTCAGTGTGTGTGTGCTGTACAGTTCACACTGAGTCTGTCTGTTGAACAGCGCCACATGGTGGCAGGATGGGTTAGCTGCACACGCTGAGGAAAACAAACAGTAACAGTCAAGTATAAGAACTTTGTGATTGGATAATAAAATATAAATAAGATGGTTCAAGTGTAGAATTTAACCTCAGTTCTCTGCAGCTGCTTATTTAATGAACTTAACTTCTCTTATTAACTTTAATCACAGTTAACAGTTTCTACTTGTTCACTGTCAAATCTATAAACAAATGATAGTGTGGGGGGGGCTGTCTGACCTTGGACACAGGCTTTGAGGTCAGAGGTCATCGTCTGCAAGACTTCAGCGTCTTCAGCTCCGACAATAAGATCTGATCCAGGAACAGCCTGAAACCTGCTGAGAACTACAACACACACACAAACACACCCATGTTACAGAGGGATTCACACTCCTACGAGTGTTAGGAAGCTGCTCTCTGATTGGCTGCTCGTTCATCACCTGAACACTCCTCATCAGTGAGAGCTTTGTCACTGTTGGTCCATTCAAGCTCCGCCCCCTCGCCGCTGAAACACCTCCACATGCCGGACAGGAAGTCAGGCTGGGCCGACAGGAAGTCTCCTCGCTCTGAGCACCGCAAACCCCGTCTCTGACACTCGGTGACACCTGACACAGACAGACAGCGATTACTGACGCACCGCGGCTGGATGAGCGAATCAGGAGGAGGGCTCCACTGAAGGACTCACATTGATTGACAGATGATGCTCCAGCAGGTGAGGAACCTCTGGGACACTTGTTGCAGAGGTCCCGCCCCTTTTCTTCCTGATAGGTTCCCTGTGCACACAGAAGACACGCCCCCTCCATGGAGAAACTCCCAGCAGGACAAACGACTGCAAAGACACAGATGTGAGATTCAGCTACAGGACGACAAAAGAGACAAGAGACAAGACACAAGAGACAAGACACAAGAGACAAGAGACAAGAGAAGAGAGACAAGAGAAGAGACAAGAGAAGAGACAAGAGACAAGAGACAAGAGACAAGACACAAGAGACAAGACACAAGAGACAAGACACAAGAGACAAGAGACAAGAGAAGAGAGACAAGAGAAGAGACAAGAGAAGAGAGACAAGAGACAAGAGAGACAAGAGACAACAGACAAGAGACAAGAGAAGAGACAAGAGAGACAAGAGACTAGAGACAAGAGACAAGAGACAAGAGACAAGACACAAGACACAAGAGACAAGAGACAAGAGACAAGAGAAGAGAGACAAGAGAAGAGAGACAAGAGACAAGAGACAAGAGACACGAGACAAGAGACAAGAGACACAAGACAAGAGACAAGAGACACGAGACAAGAGACAAGAGACAAGAGACAAGAGACACGAGACAAGAGACAAGAGAAGAGAGACAAGACACAAGAGACAAGAGACAAGAGAAGAGAGACAAGACACAAGACACAAGAGACAAGAGACAAGAGAGACAAGAGACAAGAGACAAGAGACACGAGACAAGAGACAAGAGAAGAGAGACAAGAGACAAGAGACAAGAGACACGAGACAAGAGACAAGAGAAGAGAGACAAGAGACAAGAGACAAGAGACTAGAGACAAGAGACAAGAGACAAGAGACAAGAGACAAGAGACACGAGACAAGAGACAAGAGACAAGAGAAGAGACAAGAGAAGAGAGACAAGAGACTAGAGACAAGAGACAAGAGACAAGAGACACGAGACAAGAGACAAGAGAAGAGAGACAAGAGACAAGAGACAAGAGACAAGAGACTAGAGACAAGAGACAAGAGACAAGAGACAACAGACAAGAGACAAGAGACAAGACACAAGAGAAGAGAGACAAGAGACAAGAGACAAGAGACAACAGACAAGAGACAAGACACAAGAGACAAGAGACAAGAGAAGAGAGACAAGACACAAGAGACAAGAGACAAGAGACAAGAGACACGAGACAAGAGACAAGAGACAAGACACAAGAGACAAGAGACAAGAGACAAGACACAAGAGAGGAGAGACAAGAGACAAGACACAAGACACAAGAGACAAGAGACAAGAGAAGAGAGACAAGAGACAAGAGACAAGAGACAAGAGACAAGACACAAGACACAAGAGACACAAGACAAGAGACAAGACACAAGAGACAAGAGACAAGAGACAAGAGAAGAGAGACAAGAGACAAGAGACAAGAGACAAGACACAAGAGACAAGAGACAAGAGAAGAGAGACAAGAGACAAGAGACAAGAGACAAGACACAAGAGACAAGAGACACGAGACAAGAGACAAGACACAAGACACAAGAGACAAGAGACAAGAGACACGAGACAAGAGACAAGACACAAGACACAAGAGACAAGAGACAAGAGACACGAGACAAGAGACAAGAGACAAGACACAAGAGACAAGACACAAGAGACAAGAGACACGAGACAAGAGACAAGAGACAAGACACAAGACACAAGAGACAAGAGACAAGAGACACGAGACAAGAGACAAGAGACAAGACACAAGAGACAAGACACAAGAGACAAGAGACAAGACACAAGAGACAAGAGAGACAAGAGAAGAGAGACAAGAGACACGAGACAAGAGACAAGAGAAGAGAGACAAGAGACTAGAGACAAGAGACAAGACACAAGAGACAAGAGACAAGAGACAAGAGAAGAGAGACAAGAGACACGAGACAAGAGACAAGACACAAGAGACAAGAGACAAGAGACAAGAGAAGAGAGACAAGAGACAAGAGACAAGAGACAAGACACAAGAGACAAGAGACAAGAGAAGAGAGACAAGAGACAAGAGACAAGAGACAAGACACAAGAGACAAGAGACACGAGACAAGAGACAAGACACAAGACACAAGAGACAAGAGACAAGAGACACGAGACAAGAGACAAGACACAAGACACAAGAGACAAGAGACAAGAGACACGAGACAAGAGACAAGAGACAAGACACAAGAGACAAGACACAAGAGACAAGAGACACGAGACAAGAGACAAGACACAAGACACAAGAGACAAGAGACAAGAGACACGAGACAAGAGACAAGAGACAAGACACAAGAGACAAGACACAAGAGACAAGAGACAAGACACAAGAGACAAGAGAGACAAGAGAAGAGAGACAAGAGACACGAGACAAGAGACAAGAGAAGAGAGACAAGAGACTAGAGACAAGAGACAACAGACAAGAGACAAGAGACACGAGACAAGAGACAAGAGAAGAGAGACAAGAGACAAGAGACAAGAGACTAGAGACGAGAGACAAGAGACAAGAGACAAGAGACAAGAGACAGCTGGACTCACTGCAACCATCGCCATCGCTGGCCAAGATGTAACCACGGGAACAGCTGAAGGTCGGTGTTGTCATGGAAACTAGCGTGGACTGGATATTACCCAGAAGTCCTCGAACTCCGTCCAGAAGTCTGGACTCGTCCAAGAACACACCTGATTCAAAACAATACGTCAGCACGTTCTTCATTTATGTTTATTCCATTCTTATATTTTTATTTCTGTATCCTAGATGCGGTGAATTAATCTGAAAAATTCAGATTCAAGATATAATTGGTTCGTTCACAGGTTCATGGTGGCTCGGCTCACCGATGTCGTGGAGGTCAGGGAGGTCAGACACCGGGAGGTCAGTCAGGCTGACAGACCATGTGACCCTCAGGTTCACTGAGGCGTCACCGTCACACTGCAGACGCACCGACGACTCATCACACAGCAACACTGTGCGGCCCGACACCGGGAGCTACACACACACACACACACACACACACACACAGTTAAAAGTATTTTTTCCCTGGAAATGTAAAATTTTGAAATAAACGGCGCAAATGACGAAAACCACGTGTGCGTCCTGCAGGTGAGACGTTTACCTGTGAGGTGCACAGCCCCCTGCTGGTCATGGAGCTGAACAGCAGAGACTGTAAACTACTGATCTGAGAGCAGGAGGACGTCAAAGACCAGTGTTGAGAGTACGACACCAACTGGAGAGGCTGAGAGACTACACACAAACACACACACACACACAATGGTAAAAAAAACTGTTTATGGATTAAAATGAAATCAGGATAAAATAAAAACAACAAATCAGTGAATTTAAATAAATGGTATTTTCTATATTAATTCTAAAAGTTGTTCTGCCCTCTAGTGGCCAAAATAGATTAATTCAGTTTTTTGTAAAGGCCTTTAAAGTGGTCTTCACTATGATGGATGAAGTAAAACATTATGATAATCTGTGGAGATAAAATGGACAACATGATCCTTTAAAAGGCTCTTACTCTGACAGGCTCCACTCAGCGGTTTCCTGTCTCCGCCCCATCGCTGAGTCTCGGTCTCACACAGGAAGCTGCTGACAGGTAGTGTGTTGTGGTAACCATGGTCACAGATGAGCTCACAGCTCTGTTGACCTTCAGCCGCCGAGCGGCAGAGCAGTGCACCATGGGTAACAACAGGTTCGGGACAGAGAGGACCTTTAAAGAGAGAAAAACATGTGGACCAATCAGCAGCCTCAGTCAGAGACGCTCTTCCTGCAACTTCCACCAGGTGCTGCTGTGATTAAACTGAGTGAAGTGAAGGAGACTGTCACAAATTCAAAGTTACGCCGACCCGTCCCCTAAGGACAAGAAAAGGACATACGATCACAATTTGGCGTCTGTCCTGTCTGTCGAAGCGCCCTGGTCCCATCTACTTCCTGTCCATCATCAGAGACACACCAACAGGAAGTGACATCACACTGCAGTGGGACGAAGGATCCGTCAGGTCGACACTCACGACTCTGCAGTTCACACCAGCTGGGACCTGAACACACCACACAAGGTTCACCAGTTTACAGATTGAAGCACAGTGTGTGTGTGGGTCTGTGTGTGTCTGTGTGTATAAGTGTGTGTGTCTGTATGTGTGTGTGTGTGTGTCTGTGTGCGTATGTGTCTGTGTATGTGTGTGTGTGTGTGTGTGTTTACATGTTAGCTGTCCTGTGACGTTTTGTGTTGCCATCTGTATCGTCTCTCCAGTCAGAGGATTCACACACCAGCCTGCAGCGCCTCCTGTCTGTAGCACAGAGTAACTACCATCCTGAAACACACACACACACACGTATTATATTATATACACCTAACTTTTGAAAATACAACAAGATGAAGGAGTTTATTCTTTAATATTCCACGTACTCACACGTGTGTGTTTTCCTACCTCTTCACATGTCGTGACATCAGAGCGTTTCATCCAACCAGAGAGCAGAGTGTGAGCCTGAGCTCTTTGACAGCGAGTCAGACCTGTAGGGAGCACACACACACACACACACACACACACACACACACACACACACACACACACACACACACACACACACACAGTAATGAGCAAACACAGGATGTCGACTCTTTGTGCGTCTGCGCTCGGAGCTTTTGGACGTGTGGTCTTACATCTGGGCAGGAGCAGTGAGCGGCTGCTCAGCGAGTTGGAGACGTACTCTCCATCTTCATCAACACACCAACACTGACCTGGAAAACAAAACACACATGAATATTACAGAATTTTCTGAAGCACTGTGCAGACGTGTGCGTGTGCGTGTGTGAGACCTGTGCTGTGGTAACACTGTGTGTCCCTCCAGTGTCCGGCAGCATCACACTGAGGTGTGAACGGCTGGTAGGAGCGACGCTGAGGACGCAGGAACATCTGGACAGCTGAAATACATTGATTAAGTATTTTTCATCAAACCTAAATGACTCCTCTTATCCTCAAACAGAATCTGAATCTGACTTACTGGAGGAGGCAGCCAATCGCAGAGCCGCGTAGGACTGACTCAGCATCTGCTCAGAAATCTGCTTCTCCTCCTGTGATTGGTTGATTTGAAGCTCGTCAGGGGTCAGACGCAGACCTTCGGCCAATAGGAATCCGTACCCCAGAGGGATGTGTGAGGACTGAGAGAGAGCGACGACGCTCTTCACCCGCTCTCTGAACGCTGAGACCTCGGCCAACGCCAGAGAGCAGCGACCTGCAAGATACCACAACTCCGGTTAGCGTGGCTAATGGGCTAGCATCCGATTAATGTGACCTTCATTGGATCTGTTAACACTGTAGCTCCGCATCGTGGTGAGGAGACCAGGAACAGTGGCTATGCTAGCTGCTACACTAGCTGCTGTTAATGTAGACTAGCATAGAAACTAGTCTGACATGCCTCCCCTAACAAAGTCTGGTAAAGTGAATGGAGCAGCTGACCAATCAGAGCAGACTTCATCAGGAAGGGCGTCTTAAAGAGACAGGAGCTAAAACCAGGTGTTAGAGACAGAGGCTGAAGAGAGGAGCTGCAGCGATGGACGGTGTGAGGAACCTGATTCTGAACATTACATCATGAAGACATTTTACAGTCATAACACTGGTTAAAGTGATCAACTCACTGTATCACCAGTAATAATATCATCATATTTTCTATCTTCTCACAGACACTCGTCCGTTCTAAGCTAAGTTTCTCTTCATGAGCGAGAAAGAGAAGAACCTAAATAAACATCAGTGTTTGTGTGACTGACAGGTCGGTTTGTGATCTTTGTTGTAGAAGTTGTACTGACCTGTGAAGGACGGGAGCGTCTGTGTTGGTCTCTGTGGACCTGCAACACAGCAGCAGACAGACGGTCACAGCTTCATTCAAAAGACTTGTTTGTGTTTAGTGAGAACGATGATTAGAAATGTTAACATTTAATTTCTTCATCCTCTGAGAGATTCTCCTTAAAACTGCTTCAACATATAAATTGATCTAAAGCAAAGAGTCGTGTCAGTACATTAGTGACATCTTACAGTTGACAGCGCCCCCTGTTGGCCCAGCAGTTATGGTTTTCCCCTCAGTGTCCACACAGAAGCAGCGCGACCCAACACACTGCAGTGGAAGGAAGTCTCCCTCCTCCGAGCATGCTGGGATGTAGATTTCTGCTCCGGCCGACATCTTTCCTTTCACCTTCAGCGCCGTGGCTCTCTCTCTCTCACAGCGGGTCGGACAGCGAGGCCGTCGACCGGAGGTCCGCGACCCTGTGACCTCCTGACCCTGAGGGTCGACACACCAGCAGTCTCCACCCTGACACTGAACCTCCTGGAATCCGCCGCTGGATGTGCAGGTGGGAACAAATACAGCCGCTGCATCGTCAGCAGAGCAGTGATGGAGCAGAGGAGCCAGAACCTGGAAAACACCAGCAAGACATTGACCTTTGACCCTGGTTGGTTTTAGTAAGTCTGTCTGGACGGAGGATTCAAACCTTCCTTTGGGATGAAGTTAGAAATGGTTCAGGTTTGTCTCGACACTGATTCACCTTCATTTTGTAAATTCTCTCTTCTCATCTGTACTGTTGTTGTGTTGTTGTGTTGTTGTGTTCAGTTCCATCAGCATGTGTGTGTCCTGGGAGAGGATCCTCACATGGGACTGAGCTTCATCACTGATCACTAAGTTTCTATTTGACTCTTGTTGAGTTAAGAACAGGAAGTTGATTAAACTGGGAATATCAGACAAACTGGGAATAACAGACGAACATGTGATTGATGTTCAGTGTGAAAGACGCTCAAAGGTTCTTTTTAATGAACTGACTCTGACCTGCTGCAGGGAGGAGGTGCTGCTGCTTCCTGTGAGTGTGTGTTGGAGGGAGGCGAGGAAGGCGGGGTCCTCCAGCGCTCTGCTCACAGACTGGACCAGGTCCCGGTTCCTCTGGAGGCCGATGGCGACGCCGTTAGAGGAGAGCAGCTCCAGGCCGAGAGGTCCTCGAGCTCCCACCGCTCCGCTGAGGTTAAAGGTCGCAGCATTCTTCAGAAACTTCCCCCCGAACAGGTTCTCCTGGAGGCGCCGAGGGGAGGCCCGAGCCAGAGCCTGCAGAGCTCCCCCCACAGATGGGAAGAGACCCTGGAGGACTTCAACCAGGCGGGACAGGAAGAAGGTCGGATCCGCCTCCACCGGCAGGATGTCAAGGAGAGGCCGAAGGAGCTGGAGACAGGAAGCTGGAGATCTGTCCGACGAGGCGTCAGGAGGAGGAGGATCAACGGGTCCAGAAAAGAGACGAGACAGAGCGAGACGACGCTGAGAGAGACAGTCAACACCTGAATCTGGAGGAGGAGAGGAAGAGGGAGAGGTAGAGGTAGAGGGGAGGAGGAAGAGGCAGAGAAGTAGAAAAGGAGAGGTAGGGGAAGAGGAGAAGATAACACGTGATGAGAAAAACACTGATTCAAGGAAACAGGACATGAAATAAAGACACAGAGAACAACAGGACGATGGAGGACGAGGAGACTCACCACAGATCAGAGAGTCTCCAAACTGTCGACTCCCAGGATGCTCTCTGCCTGTGGGCTCCACGCACCAGCACTGCCCCCCCTGCTGGCACTGTCTGGAAGTGAACGCTCCTGTGTCGTCACAGGACGGGACGTAATGATTGGACACCGCCGCCCGCCGCTCCTCCTCACAGGCCGAGGGACCTGAGGTCAAAGGTCAAATCAGTTTTAAACAGTTTAAGATTGTTCCAACTTGAATGAATTAAACGTTTACATCTGAAGTGTCCGGTGAGGGCGAGGCGGACTCCCAGCATCCTCCTCTGCAGGACTCTGTAGATGTTGCTCTGAGACAAGGAGCGACCGGACCGGAGTCCGGAGAACGCTGAGTCGTACACGTCAGACAGGAGGAGCTCCACACCTGAGCAACAAGCACATGGTCATGATGTCATCCTCATAGGTCACATGGGAGCGCAGCATGTGACTGTGTACCTGTGTCCTCCAGCTCTCGACCTCGGCTGTCCGAGCAGAAACAGTACGAGGAAACCATCGGGAAGAACTTCCTGAAACCGCTGAAGGTCTCGAAGGCTTCTGGGAACCTGACACACACACACAATGTTATACACACAAACACACACTCAGAATGTGCAGTCAGGTGGGTGTCCAGGTGTGTGTCCCGGTTAGTGTCCAGGTGTGTGTAGAGGTGTGTGCCCAGATGTGTGTCCTGGTGTGTGTCCAGATGTGTGTGTCCAGGTCTGTGTCCAGGTGTGTGTAGAGGTGTGATCCCAGGTGTGTGTGCCGGTGTGTGTCCAGGTGTGTGTGCCCAGGTGTGTGTCCATGTGTGTGTCCCGGTTAGTGTCCAGGTGTGTGTAGAGGTGTGTGCCCAGATGTGTGTGCCTGTGTGTGCGCCGGTGTGTGTCCAGGTGTGTGTCCTGGTGTGTGTCCAGATGTGTGTGTCCAGGTGTGTGTCCAGGTGTGTGTAGAGGTGTGATCCCAGGTGTGTGTGCCGGTGTGTGTCCAGGTGTGTGTGCCCAGGTGTGTGTCCATGTGTGTGTCCCGGTTAGTGTCCAGGTGTGTGTCCAGGTGTGTGTCCAGGTGTGTGTGCCGGTGTGTGTCCAGGTGTGTGTCCAGGTGTGTGTCCAGGTGTGTGTCCAGGTGTGTGTGCCCGTGTGTGTGTGCCCGTGTGTGTCCAGGTGTGTGTCCAGGTGTGTGTACCTGTTGAAGTTGTGCAGCAGGTCCAGTTCTGTCCTGTCCGTCATGTTGATGAACTTGCACTGAACCGGAAGGAAGCTGCCGTCGGCCGCGCACTGAGGAGGAGAAGAAGACGAGCCGTGGAGGAGGCGACGCCCCCTCACCTCACAGCTGCCAGGACCTGCAGGTCAAAGGTCAAGGTGTCAGCAGGTCACAGCAGCACACGGAGACAGGAGCAGGGTTCATACCCACAGAGATCAGGGGTCCCGTTCTGTCGGGTCCCGTACAGCTCCATCCCGTCCTGGTCCACGCACCAACACTGCCCCCTGCTGGAGTCACACTGCACTGACTCAAAGAGGCCGGAGGGGGAGCAGCGCAGGACTGACTGCAGCTGGCAGGGAGACGGACCTACAGACAGAGGGTTACAGACAGAGGGTTACAGACAGAGGGTTACAGACAGATCTCTCAAATCCTTTTCCTCTGACTGATCAAACTCCACCTTCCAGAGAGAAGGTGTGAGCTGACCTCTGACCTCTGACCTCGTCTCAGCTGTTTACATTCACCTCTGCTTGTGTCCTTTGTTATAAAAACATGAGAAACAAACACAAACTTCTCTGGAACACATCTGATGGTCACACGTGTGTTAGCGTGTTGTGTTTCTCACAGTGAGGAGCAGAGCTGTTGGTTCGAGTCCCGACGACCTCTTGACCTTCTGCGTCCACACACCAACACTCCTGACCCCGCCCCCTGCACTGCACAGCTCTACACACACACAGACACACACACTCAGTGGCAGGTTCATAATGGACACACACACACTAATGAAGGCGACAGTTACCTGAACCCCCCCCCCTCCGTGCACTGAGGGACGTCATCTTGTTGCCGGGCAACGGCCGCGGCCCTCAGCGTCTCACACTGGCTCAAGGTCCCCGTCTCCAGCTGGTACTCTGGACAACGGGGACATGGTCAGGAGACAGGGATCAGGAGACAGGGACATCATCAGGAGACAGGGATCAGGAGACAGGGATCAGGAGACAGGGACATGGTCAGGAGACAGTGACCAGGAGACAATGACATCATCAAGAGACAGTGATCAGGAGACAGGGACATCATCAGGAGACAGGGACATGGTCAGAAGACAGGGACATCATCAGGAGACAGGGACATGGTCAGGAGACAGGGACATGGTCAGGAGACAGGGACATTGTCAGGAGACAGGGACATAGTCAAGAGACAGTGATCAGGAGACAGGGACATGGTCAGAAGACAGGGACATCATCAGGAGACAGGGACATAGTCAAGAGACAGTGATCAGGAGACAGGGACATGGTCAGGAGACAGGGACATGGTCAGGAGACAGTGACCAGGAGACAATGACATCATCAAGAGACAGTGATCAGGAGACAGGGACATCATCAGGAGACAGGGACATGGTCAGAAGACAGGGACATCATCAGGAGACAGGGACATGGTCAGGAGACAGGGACATGGTCAGGAGACAGGGACATTGTCAGGAGACAGGGACATAGTCAAGAGACAGTGATCAGGAGACAGGGACATGGTCAGAAGACAGGGACATCATCAGGAGACAGGGACATAGTCAAGAGACAGTGATCAGGAGACAGGGACATGGTCAGGAGACAGGGACATGGTCAGGAGACAGGGACATCGTCAGGAGACAGGGACATAGTCAAGAGACAGTGATCAGGAGACAGGGACATGGTCAGGAGACAGTGACCAGGAGACAATGACATCATCAGGAGACAGTGATCAGGAGACAGGGACATCATCAGGAGACAGTGATCAGGAGACAGGGACATCATCAAGAGACAAACACATGCATCGATTTATTTAATGAGCAGAATGTTATAATAATTATTATATTTGTCTCTGAAGCATCAAAACTAATGTTTTAGTTTCCATGTGAGACCACAGACAGAGACCACAGACAGAGACCAGAGGCCACAGACAGAGACCAGAGGCCACAGACAGAGACCACAGACAGAGACCAGAGGCCACAGACAGAGACCAGAGGCCACAGACAGAGACCAGAGGCCACAGACAGAGGCCACAGACAGAGACCAGAGGCCACAGACAGAGACCACAGACAGAGACCAGGGGCCACAGACAGAGACCACAGACAGAGACCAGAGGCCACAGACAGAGACCACAGACAGAGAACACAGACAGAGACCAGAGGCCACAGACAGAGACCACAGACAGAGACCAGAGACCACAGACAGAGAACACAGACAGAGACCAGAGGCCACAGACAGAGACCACAGACAGAGACCAGAGACCACAGACAGAGAACACAGACAGGGGCCACAGACAGAGACCAGGGGCCACAGACAGAGACCACAGACAGAGACCAGAGGCCACAGACAGAGACCACAGACAGAGACCACAGACAGAGACCAGAGACCACAGTAAGAGAACACAGACAGGGGCCACAGACAGAGACCAGAGGCCACAGACAGAGACCACAGTCAGAGACCAGAGACCACAGACAGAGAACACAGACAGGGGCCACAGACAGAGACCAGGGGCCACAGACAGAAACCACAGACAGAGACAGAGACCACAGACAGGGGCCACAGACAGAGACAGAGACAGAGACCACAGACAGAGACAGAGACCACAGTCAGGGGCCACAGACAGAGACAGAGACAGAGACCACAGACAGGGGCCACAGACAGGAGGCAGTGATCTGGTACCTGAAGCTTTGCCCTGCAGCAGCTCGGGGACAGACAGGAGGACACAGGTGAAGCACAGCAGCCAGGCCATCGTCGTCTTCGTTGTGACAGACTGAGCGTCTCTGCGTCTTTATAGGACGGTGAAGATGCTGAGTCACCGTGAGGAGCATCAACCAAACACACCTTCCTCCTCTTCTGCCTCCTCCTCCTCCTCTTCCTCTTGTGCCTCCTCCTCTGTCCGTCCTGCTGGAACCAGGAGTCCTCGAACACAACTCAGGAGGGGGACAGTGATCCGTGGAGCCCTGTGATTGGACGAGAGGCTCCTTGGAACGGGTGAAGAGGTTCAGTGTGACGTCTGTTCAGTGTTTATCTGTATTTACAGAAGTTTCTTTATATTAACTGTTCTAATGTTTCATAAACTCTGCACGTTTCACACAGCATCCCATGTTTTATATTTTCACTTTTCAAAAATCAATAACATGATTCAAACTGATCATTACATCCAAATAAAAACTGACATTCATTCTTTGAAAATCTGTTTATTACACCACAAAAATACAGATCATAGAAAAAGACATGATTGAACTTGGTTTGGTCGTGAACATGAATCATGTTGAAATATAAACAACTTTTCTGGATTGTCTGACTTACATGAAATAGAAAACAATATTTTTAAAAAGTGTCCAGTATAGTCAATGTTTTATTTTACAGTTGTCATTGATTGGTTCCAGTAAATATACAGAGTCAAAGGTAAAATATGAACCATATAATAAGTGTCACACCTCAGATTTCCTGCTCCATCAATTAAACCCTCTTAAAACTCTGGATAATTCAGACTAAATCAATTCATCAAACATTCATTCAGCTAACTTCAGACAGAGAAATCAATAAACAAATATAACACATTTCACATCAACATCCGACTGAAGCCAAACAACTAAAGTTTACATTTGACAAACAGCTGGAGTCCTCGTTCGATTCATATTCAGAAATGATTTATATATTTGCGACAAAACATCAAAATTTCCTTCATAAAAAAAAGAATAGTTTTTAAGACAATAAAAATCTGTTAGAACAAGACAAAAAAAAACTCTCAAACAAGTTAAAAATATTAAACATTTAAAATAAAGAAAAACTTTTATACGTACGAAGGTGAAATTAGAAATAAAGACGAGATCTGTGGACGACACCTCAGACGCACTTCAAATCAAAATGAGTTTAAACTTTTGAATTCTGAGTTTCGTGACAGGTTTTCTTCGGTAGGTTCGTTAACAGCAGCTCGACACGTGATGTCACTTCAGCTGCTTCATTTTATTTTCATTTTTCAAGGTTCCGTAACAAACGTGAGACGTGACTCACTTCCTGTTTCCTGATCAGTTTAGCGTGTCTCGGATGGCACAGGGAGATTGACCATCTGTGTAAAGAGCCTTGAGCTAATGTTGATTATGATTTGGTGCCATACAAATTAAATTGAACAGAACTGATTGGCTGATCTTGATTAATCAGTGAATTGCAGAAGCCTGATGACAAACAGCTCCCCCTGCTGGACACTTCTTATCATCGTTTTGTGTCGTTCTGTGAACTCGTCCAGGAAACAGGTTGAAAAACGTCTTTTCTCTAAATCACCAGGAGACGTTCAGGGACAGAAAACAACCAGTCGACCTTTTCTTCTCTTAATGGTTCATTCGAAATATTTTTCCTTGTGTGACGTAAAAGTTTCATATGAACTTTTATACAAACAGTTTATCTAGAGTTGATAAACGTTCAGTTTTATGACAGATTTGCTGTAAAGCAGAACATTTAGTGGTTCATGGTTTTAGTGTCGTTCTTCCTGGTCACACTCCGGTCGCCACGTTAGAGGAGTCGTGTGTAAATAAGCTCTGAACGCATGAAACACATTGAAACTCATTCGGCCGCGCTGGGGTTAGAGTCAGAGTTAAGTTTCTCCGTCTCCAGCTGAGCCCCCCCCTCTGCGGGGGGGCCGCCTCCAGACTTCTGAAGAGGAAGTCCGCTGCTTTTATAAAAGAAGACGAGATCCAAGAGGAACGCCGACATCGCCGTGAAACCAAACGCCTGGAGGAGGAGAAACACACAAGGTTAATGCAGAGATTCTTAAGAGACAAAGAAAAGAAGGAGAAGTGCAGAGGAAACCGCCAAGGAAACGAGACTCGGCCAATAGGAGGGAGGAAAGAAGGAGGTGTGGATTAAAGAAAACAAGTGGACAGAGAAGGAGGTAGAGAAGGAAAGACAGGAGGTAGGAGGCAAGGAAGCAATGAGGAAGAAGGAGGATATGAAGAGACAGTGATGAAAGTAGCAAAAGAAAGAAGGAGGTAGGAGAGGAAACAAGGAGTTAGGAGAGTAACAGAGCAAACAATGAGGAACAGAGGAGGTAGGAAAGGAAAAAAGGTGATAAGGAAGGACAGAAGGTGAGAAAATACAGGAGGAGTTGGCGAAGGTATGAAAGGGAAAAATGTGTCTAGAAAAGGGAGGAACAATAGAAGGAAAAGAAGAAAGCAAGCAGTCAAGGAGAAGAGGAGGTAGGAAAGGAGGAGAAAAGGAGATATGTCTCACCACAGCACTTTTCTCCAGATCCGTTCCGTTGTTGTTCGTCGCAAAAACGATGGAGGAGACGAAAAACAAGAGGGCGATGAGGGAGGTGTACCAGAAGTCCTGCAGAGAGAGGAGGAGGGGGAGGGAGGAGGAGGGAGAGGAGGAGGAGGAGGAGGGAGAGGAGGAGGGAGAGGATGGGGTGGAGGAGAAGGAGAGGAGAAGGAGGAGGGAGAGGAGGAGGAGGGAGAGGATGGGGTGGAGGAGGGAGAGGAGAAGAAGGGGGGGAGGAGGGAGAGGAGGAGAGAGAGGAGAAGGAGGAGGAGGAGAAGGGGGGAGGAGGAGGGAGAGGAGAAGGAGGAGGAAGAGGAGGAGGAGGAGGAGAAGGGGGAGGAGGAGGAGGGGGGAGGAGGAGGAGGGAGAGGATGGGGTGGAGGAGGGAGAGGAGGAGGAGGGGGGAGGAGGAGGAGGGAGAGGATGGGGTGGAGGAGGGAGAGGAGAAGGAGGAGGGAGAGGAGGAGGAGGAGGAGAGAGAGGAGGAGGGGGAGGAAAAGGAGGAGAGAGAGGGGGAGGAGGAGGAGGGGGAGGGAGAGGAAAAGGAGGAGGAGAAGGGGGGGAGGAGGAGGAGAGAGAGGAGGAGGGGGAGGAGGAGGAGGGGGAGGGAGAGGAAAAGGAGGAGGAGAAGGGGGGAGGAGGAGGAGAGAGAGGAGGAGGGGGAGGGAGAGGAAAAGGAGGAGGAGAAGGGGGGGAGGAGGAGGAGAGAGAGGAGGAGGCAGAGTTTTGAAGGCTTCTCAAGCTTCTGGGAGAAGACACCATGATGAATCAAACGCTCCTTCGGTCTGAAGAATTCAAACTTCTACAAAAACAACTGGTGACGTAAAAACCAACATGGCCGACAGTCGCTCCCACAAATATGAGATGAGGAAATTAGTGTGTAACGGAAATCATGCATCACACACAACGATGTGCGTCGCACTGTGTGTGAACCAACAACAATGAATGAACCATGCTAACCTGAGTCTAGCTAACACAGCAGCTGAACTCAGTGATGATCTCACAGTGAAACTTAGAAACATCAAGATTCTACATGAAGCTCTGATCTTATCTCAGGAATGGCTCTCAGCAGGAGCTCAGGTTCAGAGATAGTTTGGATGGAACCAACAACTTCTCCTCATATTCCAGGTGGAGCAGCTCTTACCAGTCGGGGCCAGCAGGTGATGCCGACCCTGGCGTGCAGGGCGGTGGAGAGGAGGACGAGCAGCAGCAGGGTGAAGAGGAACGCCGTGCAGCTGACGAACTCAAAGAAGTAGAGGGCGAAGCAGCTGTAGCAGCTGCTGACCACCTCCTCCAGGATGAAGGCCACGAAGGAGAAGATCTGACAGAGGAAACCAGGAACATCAGCTCACACACATCTGGCAGTGACCCGTTCTCCCACAGGTCGGAAACCAGAACCAGCAGAGGACACACACAACATGATCGAGACGATTAGAAATCTGCTGAGTAACAGTAAATGATGATCACTGTTTCCTAAATGTTAACAAAAATATGAAATGTATGCAGGTCAGTGCACGTCACACTGTTGAGGTCCTCTAGAGGGCGCCTCCTTCGTCCGACCCTCCACTCCACGGATTTATGTCCAGAATCTGAATAAACCTGGAGATGCTGGTTTAAATCTGTCTTTTATTAAATCTGAAAATGACTACTTGTTTATTCTGCTCTTAGAGAACATGGAGAGCAGCTTTCTGAGACACACACACCGAGACGTCTCCTGAGCGACACACACACAATGAGACGTCTCCTGAGCGACACACACACACTGAGACGTCTCCTGAGCGACACACACACCGAGACGTCTCCTGAGCGACACACACACCGAGACGTCTCCTGAGCGACACACACACAATGGAGACGTCTCCTGAGCGACACACACACCGAGACGTTTCCTGAGCGACACACACACACTGAGACGTTTCCTGAGCGACACACACACACTGAGACGTCTCCTGAGCGACACACACACACTGAGACGTCTCCTGAGCGACACACACACACTGAGACGTTTCCTGAGCAACACACACACAATGAGACGTTTCCTGAGCGACACACACACACTGAGACGTCTCCTGAGCGACACACACACACTGAGACGTCTCCTGAGTGACAAACACACAATGAGATGTTTCCTGAGCGACACACTCACACACTGAGACGTCTCCTGAGCGACACACACACACTGAGACGTCTCCTGAGCGACACACACACACACACACTGAGACGTCTCCTGAGCGACACACACACACACACACCGAGACGTTTCCTAAGCGACACACACACACACACACTGAGACGTCTCCTGAGCGACACACACACACACACACACTGAGACGTCTCCTGAGCGACACACACACAATGAGACGTTTCCTGAGCGACACACACACACACACAATGAGACGTCTCCTGAGCGACACACACACACACACACACTGAGACGTCTCCTGAGCGACACACACACAATGAGACGTTTCCTGAGCGACACACACACACACTGAGCTGACGTCACTTCTCTGAAGCCTCAGTCTGACATGTCGTCGAGCGCCATCTTGGTTGTTTGAAACCAGAAGT
This sequence comes from Pleuronectes platessa, assembly GCF_947347685.1. Classification (NCBI taxonomy): domain Eukaryota; kingdom Metazoa; phylum Chordata; class Actinopteri; order Pleuronectiformes; family Pleuronectidae; genus Pleuronectes; species Pleuronectes platessa. The sequence goes on from NC_070635.1 coordinate 465,409, forward strand.
AACCATATTTGGAGGAGCAGGGGCGGAGCCAGACTTGGAGCTGGAGGACACGCCCACCTACATGCCCCTGAAGAGGCTGATAACACAGAGGCATCATGGGAAGGTCAACCTGAACATCCCCTTTTCTGAGCTCCTGCTCCCGTTAGTGTTGCAACAGCAGCTCAGAGATCTGCCAACGCCAGCTCCGCTACACTTTCACTTCCCAGTCACCCCCCCACACACACCCCCCCCCCCCCCACACACACACAGGAGGTGAAGCAACACGTCCTGACTCAGCTGTTTGTGTTTGAATGAAATGAGCCGAGGTGTCAAACTGTTTCAGGATCTGTGGACTCACCACTTCAGAGACTTTGACCAGGAAGCGGAGCTTGTCCAGGCGCTCCGAGGGAACCTGGCACCAGGAGGACTTGGGGTTCGGGGCCGTCGTGGCAGAGTACACTTCAGAGGCCATGATGGAGCGGAGACACAACAGAGAGTTCCTGTGTCACAGGACGACACATGATGTCAGAAACCCTGTTTGTGTGTTTGTCCTGATCCACAGACCGCGTGCTGCACACCTTGGTTGTCTTTATGTGTCGTCTCCTAGCAGCTCACTGTGTGTAAGTGTTTAATATCAACAGTGTGTTTCTGTTGGTGGAGGACACAAAGTGAACGTCACACAACAACAACACAAACAGGAGTAGACCAGCAGCTCCACGTTCAGATACATGTTGTCATCATCTCTGATGCACTGCACCAACACTGGAGCGTGAAGAACCTTAAACCCTCAAACAGGAGGAACTCAGACTCAGGTCCACAGGTTCCACAGGTTCCTCATCAGGACGTGTGGGCACGCCGCTCTTCCACTGAACCGTACATTCTGACAGGAGAGGAACAAGTCACATGGCAGCGACACATGCCACAGGGTGCGTGTCAGAGACACAACACTTCATTTTAATGTCCTAAGTCAAATGAATATAAAACACAGAACATCGTCACATTTCAAAGGATATTTGTATATTTTTTTTTAAACCACTGAAAACCTTTATCACGTGTGAACCTGAAGGTCAAACTACTGAGTGAGGTGAAGATGAGCTGAAGAACCGGAAGTCAAGGTCCTGGTGTCCATCACTGCAGCTGACGTCCAGGTGAGAAGAGGCAGAGAACTTAAGAACGTGGACAGTTCATGAACATAGAGAGTGTGTGTGTGTGTGTGTGTGTGTGTGTGTGTGTGGGCGTGTGTGTGTGAGTGTGTGCGTGTGTGTGTGAGTGTGTGTGTGATGTTCTAATAATGCGCGTGTGACGGTTTAAAGGATGAAACGTCACTTTAGAAGAGAACAAGGTGAAATGATTATAATTCAGTTTGATCCGTTTCCTGTGAACTCAAACTGAAGGTTCGAGCTCAGCGGAGCGGAAGTCACATCTAATCAAATAAAGGTTGTTGAACTCACGTTGGATCAGGAAACAAAGTTCACGCTCGTCTCATCAAACTTCTTCAAACTTCTTCAAACTTCTTCACGATGATTCTGAGGAAACAAACGTCTTCAAACTTCCGCATTTAACGACTTTCTCTCCTCTCCTCACTTCCGGTTTCAGCTTTTCAAACTAAAGTGGTTCCGGCAGCACATCGCAGTTTCTGTTCCGTTTTACTTTATTTTAATGTTTAAGTTTGAATCTGATCCCGTATTTTTTTATTTGAGGTAAAATGATTTGATAAAACGAGATGAGAACGTTTCTCGTCGTTCAGGTGTTTTAACAAAGTGTCTCTGCTCCTTCCGGAGTCTGTGCTGCCTGGGCTCGGCCTGCAGGGGGCGCTGCAGCCCGCTGCTCTCTCCGTGTCTCCTCCTCCCCGGTGTGTGTGTGAGGCTTCCCCCGCTATAAAGGCGTGAGAGGCGGCTGTGGGCTGCAGAGGCTCCGACAACCACAGCAGGAGGTGGAGGAGGAGCAGGAGCAGGAGCAGGAGCAGGAGCAGGAGCAGGAGCAGGAGCAGGAGCAGGAGCAGGAGCAGGACACAGGACACAGGACACAGGACACAGAAGATGGAGATGAAGCGGAGCTGAATCCGGAAACTTTCTGATGCTTCTTCTCTCTGAGGCTGTGAGCAGGTAAAACGCTTCTGTGACTTCTGTCATCTCACATGGACTTCATCTGATCCATGTCTCTGCATGAGTGAGACAGGACTGGAGTCAGAACATGGGTCGGGACATGTTAGAGACATGTTAGAGACAGATACCTGGAGTCAGAACATGTTAGAGACATGTTAGAGACAGAGAACTGGAGTCAGAATATGGTTCAGGACATGTTAGAGACATGTTAGAGACAGAGAACTGGAGTCCGAACATGTTAGAGACATGTTAGAGACAGAGAACTGGAGTCCGAACATGTTAGAGACATGTTAGAGACAGAGAACTGGAGTCCGAACATGTTAGAGACATGTTAGCGACATGTTAGAGACAGAGAACTGGAGTCAGAACATGTTAGAGACATGTTAGAGACAGAGAACTGGAGTCCGAACATGTTAGAGACATGTTAGAGACAGAGAACTGGAGTCCGAACATGTAAGAGACATGTTAGAGACATGTTAGCGACATGTTAAAGACAGAGAACTGGAGTCCGAACATGTTAGAGACATGTTAGAGACAGAGAACTGGAGTCCGAACATGTTAGAGACATGTTAGCGACATGTTAGAGACAGAGAACTGGAGTCCGAACATGTTAGAGACATGTTAGAGACAGGTTAGCGACATGTTAGAGACAGAGAACTGGAGTCCGAACATGTTAGAGACATGTTAGCGACATGTTAGAGACATGTCATTCAAACAGAGAGACTACAACACCCCTGCCCCCCCCCTCCCCCCCAACTGTCAACACGTCAGACTCTCAGTGTCGTCGTTATAATAACTAAATGAATCAGTTCCAGCTCAGAGCAGGAAACAAACCATGAAGACAAACATGCCGGATCATGTGGACATGTCCTTCACGATGTCTGAATGACGTGTGAACTCTGCTGTGGACAGATCAGTGTTGTTGTTTACAGCTCCTCCACACCGGAGTCGCCCTCATCACCAGAAGATCTGGAACCTCCTCGTGTTTCCAAGTGGACGTCTTCGTCTTCTACGTGTCCGGCTCCTCTTCTTCATCCTGAGATGTTTGTGTTCTTCAGGTTTCAGGTGTTAGAACCCTCATCCACACGTCCACTCGTTCTCCTCCAGGAGTGAAGACACCTCTTTGCCTCTTTGCTCCTGTGACCCGACTCGTCACTGAAGAAGAAGAAACTCAATGTTTTTAATTTAAGTTTTTCTAATTACGTGTATTTTCTGATTTGTAGTTGTGTTGCTGTTCTACCTGAGATATCCTCATGTTGCTGTATGTCAGTGACTTACCAGTGAAAACTGATGGTCTCCAGATCTGTGGTGTGTTTTTAAACCACCTCCTGGATTCCCTCCTTCCTCCTCACACTGTAACCGGAGCCGGCGGCGTGAGGAGGTTTCACAGGACGGTATCTGTGACTTCCTGTGCAGAACATTGAGGCTGCCTCGCTCTGCCAGAGGCTCATGGGATGATAGTGCTGCTGATGGGATAATGGATCATGAAGTGACTGGTGGTTGAAGTGGAGATTCGATTGCTGATGCAGTGGAAATGGTTCCTGTGATGGTTCCTCAGACGACGGAGGCTGAAGATCACACGATAGAACGTGAAGATGCAAAACGTTCAAATCTGATCAAACACTATTTATTCAAATAGAAAATAACCCTTTTCTTTTTCTTTCACATATTTTTGGCGTTAAAAATTTTAATTCAGGAATAATGCAACAAAATAAACGTGAACTTTCAGTTAAAGATGTTTGGATGAAGTTTGGAAACTGACGACATTTCTCAAAAGTGATATATCGAGGGTGGTTGGTTTTGGAAAGTGGTGATGACATCTTTTGTGGACATGTTTTTCAAAATTGGAAACAACGGAAAATAATCAAATCATTTTATGGAAATTGTCATTTTCTTTAAGATCGAAATCTTAACTAGAAACAAAGAGTCCGAGCGGTTTGTGTGGTGCTGCGTTAGTGCAGGTCCTCTTGTGTGAACATGGTTCTAAATAAATGTGATAAATCACAGTGAATCAGCTGAATCATCAAATACATGATGTTGTTACATGCAACAGTAGAAAGGATTTTGAATGAGTTTAGACTTTTACATTTCTGTGAGCAAATGGAATAAAAAGGATTTATTTCCTGCAAATGACAAAGATAAAGGACGTCATTGTTTTTTGGAGATGATTCAGACATGAACACATTCTGCCTCCGCCACAAACAAAGATCTTAAAAAAACATAAAGTTCATCTTCACGACTACGTTTACATTTTAAAACAAACTACTCTGGAGTTTTAGAAAGTTTTTACTTGACAAACAGAAACGAAGGCGTTTGGAAACGATGACGTAGACGCTCTCAACCCGTTGCTGATTGGTCCGGCTCCTGTCACATGACCTCCTTCAGAAAGAAAACCACCAGCCTCAGCTCCTAGAGAATCCTGTTGTAATGAACTGAGGTGTAATGTGTTCGAAGACACCATCCCGTTAACCAATCATTTGTCCTCCCGTAGACTTCCTGTCCCGCCCCCACCATGAGTGACATCTACGACTCAGCGACCGACTCCCTGGGTCTCTTCGGCACCCCCTGTCTGACCAAAGTGGAACTGCGACTCACCTGTAAAGGACTCTCGGACCGAGACGCTCTGTCCAAGCCCGACCCCTGCGTCGTCCTCAAGGTGCAGTCCCATGGACAGTGGATGGAGGTAGGTCGCCACAGCAGCCTGAGTGAACTCAGCTCTAGTTTCTGGTTGTGATGATTTTAATGTTTTCATTCTCGTTTATTTCTTCTTATCTGACTTTCCGTTTCTTTTTGTCTTTTTGTCTTTTTGTCTTTTTTCCTCCCGACCTTCGGTTTGGCTTCTTCTGAGGACTGAGAAAACACTTGAGCTGTTTGAGGGACAGACAGATGAACACAGTTTGTTTACATGATTACTATCAACTTATTTCAGACAGGGCGAGGGGGGGGGGGGTTGAGAGGACAGACACAGAATGTGCTTCAGCTCTGATCTCCAGTCAGTGTAGGCTGCTCTTTTGTTCACTGAATCTTAAATGCTGAAGTTCTTTAATAAGATTGAAATTACCATAATATTTGATCCTGCACATCTGATCTGAGATCAGTCTTTAAAGGTCTGTGTTTGTGAATGTGTTGTTTTTAAATGTTTGTTGTTAAAGTGGTCACTTCCTGTTGGCCAGTGTGTTAGTGTGTGTGCTCGCTGTGACTTGTCAGACTGGTTTCCATTGACCCACTTAAGGGTAAGGGTTATTTTTAGCGGCGGTGGAAACGTCCACACGGACTCAAACTTCTCTTCATCTTCTCTCTGCTGCTCGATTTTGTGTCTCTCATGTGTCTCTTTGTGTCTCTTTGTGTCTTTCATGTGTCTCTCATGTGTCTCTTTGTGTCTCTTTGTGTCTCTCATGTGTCTCTTTGTGTCTCTTTGTGTCTCTCATGTGTCTCTTTGTGTCTCTTTGTGTCACGTTGTGTCTCTTTGTGTCTCTTTGTGTCTCTCATGTGTCTCTTTGTGTCTCTTTGTGTCACGTTGTGTCTCTTTGTGTTTCCTCATCCTATGGGAGCTCTGCCTTGAATCTTGAGCCCAGGGACAGTTCAGGTCCTCAGCTGGACCGACCGTCCCTGGGTCACTGATGTTTTACTGATTTATATTTACTCAAAATTAAACTGGTTTTACTTTTTCAGTTTCCATCTTGCCACCAAGGTCACCTGTCAATCAATCAGTGTAGGCGGGACTGACAGGTCTTCCACTTCCTGTGTGTCTTCCTTTCAGTTCAATAATAAAAACAAATGTGATATAATGATTTTATAAATATGATTCCTCGTGTTGTGTGTCGGTGTCTCCTGCAGGTGGACCGGACAGAGGTGATGCGCAGCTGTGTGAACCCCACCTACTCTAAGGTTTTCACTCTGGACTTTTATTTTGAAGAGGTGCAGCGTCTCCGCTTCGAGCTGCACGACATCAACAGCAGCTACAACGGCCTGAAGGACACCGACCTCCTGGGCTCAGTGCAGTGCACGCTGGGACAGGTGCTGTTATACATCATGCTTACAGATTATAGTTATACATTATAGTTACACATGTGTGGTCCTGTCAGGCTGCTACACTCCATATTAATAACCGACTGATTCTTCCTCTGGTGAACCTGAAAGTCTGCGAAAAAGAAATAATCTTAAATATAGACTTTAGGAGTTTTTCTCCATCTGTCGTTGGCAGAGTTAATTGTTCTCGTCATGGCCGATGGCGAGCGACGTTTTCAGTTTCCTGGTGGCGTGGGGGGGGGGGGGGGGGGGATGAAGCACCGTGTTGGAAGAGTTTGAACAAGCAGAGCAGAAGACGAGGAGCAGCCGCCAAGGCTGAGACGGAACAATCAGCTCCCACATGGTGGAGACTCCCCCCCCGCTCCTCCTCCTCGTCTTTGTCTCTGCCAGCTCCTTCGCCGGCCAGATGGTCGACGCTCTGCTGACGGGCCGGGAAGGAACCGCCAGGAGCCCCCTCTGAGGAAGAGGAGAGAGGACGGAGCCAGGAGACGAGCTGCAGGTCCATGACGAAGAGGAAACAGTTCTCAAACAATACAGCTTCATGATAACCAGAGCAGGAACTGATACCAAACAAGTCCAGGTCCAGGTCTGAAACCAGATCTATGTCCAGGTCCAGGTCTGAAACCAGATCTATTTCCAGGTCCAGGTCTAAAACCAGATCTAAGTCCAGGTCCAGGTCTGAAACCAGATCTAAGTCCAGGTCCAGGTCTAAAACCAGATCTAAGTCCAGGTCCAGGTCTGAAACCAGATCTAAGTCCAGGTCCAGGTCTGAAACCAGATCTAAGTCCAGGTCCAGGTCTAAAACCAGATCTAAGTCCAGGTCCAGGTCTGAAACCAGATCTAAGTCCAGGTCCAAATCTGAAACAAGATCTGAAACCAGATCTGAAACCAGATCATTCAACATCATCCTCACTTTCTGGAAATGTGTAAACTTCAAAGTTTAAAAGTTTCATGTAAAATGTGTTTTTTCCAAACGTCAAACACAAAAACACAAAGCGAGTGAGGCAGATTCAAGCTGCAGCTCATTGGTCCGTTCGACACCTGCAGGACGTCCACAGGACAAAGACTCAGAGGACGAACAGGTTCAAAGACACTCGTCTGTTTAGGACGAGTTAGACTCTGAGCTCAAAACAGCAGAAATGTAATAGTGATCAATCAGATCAAGTGTAACTGATCAAGTTTGTGTGTTTGTCTCTCTGTGTGTGTGTCTTTGTGTGTGTGTGTCTCTCTCTGTGTTTCTCTGTGTGTGTGTCTCTCTGTACGTCTCTCTGTGTGTGTCTCTTTGTGTGTGTGTGTCTCTCTGTGTGTCTCTCTGTGTCTCTCTCTGTGTGTCTCTCTGTGTCTCTGTGTGTGCGTGTGTCTCTGTGTGTGTCTCTCTCTGTGTTTCTGTGTGTGTGTGTCTGTGTGTGTGTAGATCATCTCTCAGAGGAAACTATCTAAAGCTCTGCTCAGACCTGGAGGAACTGTGGGAAAAACCATCATCACGGTGAGTCCCTCTCTGATTGGTTCCCTTCGTCATGTGTGATCATGTGTAATCTGATTACAATGTGTTTCCATGTAAACACATTCTTCATGAAGTTAATTGCGTTTTGTTGAAATGGGCGGAGTCACTGAGTCAGCTGATCCTCTCGTCTGGGTTCCGCCGAGTCATCGTTGATCCACAGCTGACTGCATTTATTTTGAAATGTTCTGTGAACAGGAAGTTTTATTTCTTTTTCCTGTTTCCTCTTTTTGTCTTTCTCCGTCATTCTTCTCTCCATTCTTTTCTTTACCTGTTAGCTTCCTTCCTTCCATCCTTTCTTCTGTTGATCGCTGCTTCCTGTCATCTTTCACTCCTCTATTCTTTCTATCTTTCTTTTTTATATTTTTCACTGCTTCTCTCTCTCCGTTATCATCTCTCTCTCTCTTATTCTTTCATTCTTGCCTTTCTTCTTTTTCCGTGATGGATTTTTTATTTTGGTCCAAGTTCCGTCTGCTAACACGGAGGAGGTGGGGTTTATGACCAATACTGCAGGCAGCCACCAGGGGGCGGTTCAAATGATTTAGCTTTATGTCGTTCATGTTCAGTCGTGTTAAAATGTCACATTGGTGTGTGTGTGTGGGGGGGGTGTGGGGATGTGTGTGTGTGTGTGTGTTTGTTTAGATCTCAGCGGAGGAGCTGACGGGGAACGACGACTACATCGAGCTCTCCTTCAGCGCCAGGAAACTGGATGATAAGGTAACCTGTGTGTGTGTGTGTGTGTGTGTGTGTGTGTGTGTGTGTGTGTGTGTGTGTGTGTGTGTGTGTGTGTGTGTGTGTGTGTGTGTGTGTGTGTGTGTGTGTGTGTGTGTGTGTGTGTGTGTGTGTGTGTGTGTGTGTGTGTGTGTAACCACTGTGTGTGTGTGAGTGGTTTACCACTGTGTGTGTGTGTGTGTTTGTGTGTTACCACTGTGTGTGTGTTTATTTTGTCTGACGCTCCTGTTTCTTTTTCTTAAAGTTTTAATAAAAATCTATTTTTTTTAGAGTGAAACTCCGGATGTTTCCTTTGTTTTAATAAAGTTTTGGATTGACAACTCGGATTAATAAAGTTTCGATGAAAATTAGACGAACAGATTTTTATTGTCATGTGACGTTTGGACAGATGTGACCTGCAGCTGGACGACGCCCTTCAGAGTTCTTTGTGTTAATGTAGTTCTTGGAATATATCGTAAAGATAAATCTTCTTCCTCCTGTAAAATCCAGAGCATGTGACTGGGTCTGATTCGGGATCCACCTCCTTCATCACTGAACCCGAGAGGCAGATCGTTAGCTACGCTCAGAGCTAGCTTGTTAGCTTCGTGGTGCACTATGAATCCTGGGATATGTTTCCCTGAAGGACACATTTGAAATGAGACGGTTGCGTTGCTTCACTGTGAAGCAACAATCTTTGAAGGCAGTTAATGAAGAAGGTGGAGCCTAAAACCTGTCTTCTGTGTAGTGACCAGCAGGGGGCGACTCCTCTGGTAGTTTCTATATCTTCTTCAAACAGCTGATGCTCATTTAGTGAATTATGATCATTTAGAGTCAAACAGACCATAAAGCACCGGATGTTTTTTTGGGGGGGGGTGGGGGGGGCTACCATTGTGTGATTGACAGCTAGTACCATCCAATTGGTGCAGGTGTAGGTGGGCGTGTACTCATGCTCTTAGTCAGGCTCCACCCCTCAATCCTCCAAATATGGTTACTTCTGGTTGGATGGCGCTGAACAAGATGTGAAACTAAGGCTTCAGACCAGCAACTGACACGTGTGTGTGTGTGTGTGTGTGTGTGTGTGTGTGTGTGTGTGTGTGTGTGTGTGTGTGTGTGTGTGTGTGTGTGTGTGTGTGTGTGTGTGTGTGTGTGTGTGTGTGTGTGTGTGTGTGTGTGTGTGTGTGTGTGTGTGTGTGTGTGTGTGTGTGTGTGTGTTCAGGACTTCTTCACTAAGTCAGATCCGTTCCTGGAGATCTACAGACTGAATGAAGATGCCACTCTGCAACTTGTCTACAGAACTGAGGTCTGAACACACAGACGTACTTAGTGACATCACAGCGAAACTGTGAAGTCATCATCATCATCTTCTTCATAAACATCTTCATCGTGAATCAGCTGTTTCCTCTCTGTCTGACAGACTGTTATGAATAATCTCAACCCAGTGTGGAAAACCTTCAAAGTTTCCCTCAACTCACTCTGCAGTGGAGACCATGAACGCAAGCTGCAGGTACACACACACACACACACACACACACACACACACACACACACACACACACACACACAGACTATCTTTCTCTCTGTCTCTTGTGAAAGTTGCTAGTAACACATCCTGTCGTAACACTTCCTGTCAGTCACACTTCCTGTCAGTCACACATCCTGTCGTAACACTTCCTGTCAGTAACACTTCCTGTCAGTCACACTTCCTGTCAGTCACACTTCCTGTCAGTCACACATCCTGTCGTAACACTTCCTGTCAGTAACACTTCCTGTCAGTCACACATCCTGTCAGTCACACTTCCTGTCGTAACACTTCCTGTCAGTAACACTTCCTGTCAGTCACACTTCCTGTCAGTAGCACTTCCTGTCAGTAACACTTCCTGTCAGTAACACTTCCTGTCGTAGCACTTCCTGTCAGTCACACTTCCTGTCAGTCACACTTCCTGTCAGTCACACTTCCTGTCGTAACACTTCCTGTCAGTCACACATCCTGTCGTAACACTTCCTGTCAGTAGCACTTCCTGTCAGTAACACTTCCTGTCGTAACACTTCCTGTCAGTAACACATCCTGTCAGTAACACTTCCTGTCAGTCGCACTTCCTGTCAGTAGCACTTCCTGTCAGTAACACTTCCTGTCAGTCGCACTTCCTGTCAGTAGCACTTCCTGTCAGTAACACTTCCTGTGGGCGCAGTGCACCGTGTGGGACTGGGACTCGAACGGGAAACACGACTACATCGGAGAGTTCGAGGCCTCGTTCAAAGAGATGAGAGGAGCCAGTGAAGGGAGACAGGTACGCTCCATTGATCATGTTCATGTTAGAGTCCTTCCTCACATTACATTGTTACTGGCTGCTCAGTTTGTCGTCAGCAGATTCTGCTCATCACAGATGATTGTGTTGTTTTTGTGTGGACGTGTATTTAAAGAGGTTTCCTGTGGTGTTGAATCAGATCCTCTTCATGCTCCGGTTCCTCTGGGAGTCGATGGAAGTGAGGCAGATACCTGCTCACTCCTGCAGCCGCACAATCAATTTACCAGCTCAGTGAGACTCAGACTGTGACGCCACCGCGCACACACTCCGACACGCTGTTACACAACGAGACAAACACACAGCTCAACACACGGGGCTCTGGAGGAGACAGGGAGGCTGCTGCCACATGTTATTTCTAAACATCAGTCAACATGACCACATGTGAACAAACTTTTGTCTCTGGTTTGGTCTCCACCTCCTCCTGAAGGAAACACTGCTCACTGGTCCACCCGCTGGTCTCAGTTCAGATACAAGATAAACAACAACACAGTGTGTAACCGAGCAGGAAGAGAGATTTTAAACACGACATGTAAAGTAACTTTTCACGTCTTTGTCGCCCACTGAGTCTTTTCTCTGGCTGTACGACGTGTTGTTTCCAGTTTCCAGAACTTTATGTTCTTCCATCATCTGAAGAATATATATTATTTTACATTTAAAATGGCTCCGACTGCTTTATGAACACAGAGGTTTTCATGGTGTTGAACTGTTTATCTTGTAGTATTTGCAACCTGGTGTTTAAAGTTAGCGTCTGTTGTTTCAGGGCGGAGCGATGTTGGACTACTGTTGTAAAGTTTACAGAACGTGTGTAACGTTTATAGAACGTGTGTAAAGTTTACAGAACGTGTGTAACGTTGAGTCTCATCAGAAGCAGAACAACCTGCTGCTAATTGTTTTCTCCTGTTGCTGATGTAATAATCTTAACATAGTATAACTATAGCTCTGGGAGATGCTGCTGTAACTTGACCTGAAGTTTACATTTGTAATGAACATCAAACTCCTGCGTTCTGTCTTTGTAACTTGATGCTGTTCGTTGATTAGCACTTAGCTGACCATGTTGTTGTCGTGGTGGGCAGTGAGGCTGAGGTCACTGCAGCTGTGACTGGTCAGAGATCAGCAGCAGTTAAATCTCTGCTGTGTCTGTTCTGACCACTGTCACCTTCCCTCGATGCTAACGTGGCTACACACTTCAGTTTGATCTCAGCTGGTTTAACCAGAAATGACCTGAGGTCCTTGAGCTCCAGGTTCCCATGAAAGTTCCAATTAGCAGCGTGACCCCCCCCCCCCCCCCCTCGGGCCGTAACACCGCAGCGTTTGTTTGGACAGACGCCGGCGGCAGAGACAGATGATGAGGTCACAGCTCAGAGACACTTCAGAAACCAGGCGCTCATTGAAGTGCAGCTCTTCATCGGTTCAGGTTTCCAGAGGCTCAGCTTCTGGGTTTTCTCTGGAAATTTCCCGAAGACGACGACGATCCGAACAAACAGCTTCTCTCAGCTGTCTCATTATCAGAGTGTTTGTAGTGTGATGATCCCGTGGGACGCCACAGGTTTCATTAACACATCCACCTTCAGAGCGCAGAGGAAGAAATGAATTCAAATCCAGCTCCAGCTTGAAGAGGAGGCTGAAAGTACAGAAGCTTGAATCTTTGATCGTTCTGTGGGTTCCACTCCTCACTGTTTAAAACGATCTGATTGGATCAAACTAGTCTCCTCCACTTTGAATTCAGTAAAACAGGAGAGGACTTCCTCTTCCTCCTGCCGTTAACCAGGAGGAGGGTTTCATCATCTGGAGGAGACCTCCCTTCTTCTTCTCCTCTTCACAGTTTATTTATTGGCCTCCTCCCTTTGCCGACAGTCGGCGAGACTGAAACGAGAAATCCCTGTGAAGTGGAGCCTCCAGAGACCATCTGTTCATCCATCTGTGGGCTGCACAGAGAGCTGCTGCTGCCCCCCCGCCCTGCTCAGCTGAGGACGGTCTTCTGCTCTGGGATCTGGATCTTTGCTCCACAGTGACAGTCGGCTCGTAACCTTACATTTTAATTAGATTAGATTTCTTTATTTATCCACACAATGGGGATATTCACTTGTTACAGCAATAAAGAAAAACAGAATTAAAGTAACAGTGCCGAAGCACAATAAAAAAGATCACAATATGTACACTACTAAAACTACACATAATAAGAGTACAGATAACAAACAACCTGCAAAACAGACACTGTGCAAAAGCAGGGGCTGGGGATAAAGTGGAATGATGTAAGTGTTATTGTAATGAAAACAAAAATATTATAAGTAATATTGCAACAGTAGTGACCATGATACAGAAAAATAATTAAAAAGTAAGTGACCATAATATAAATAATACTACAACATAGCATACTGGAAATATAAATAATGCAATGTAACCATTTTAAGTGACCATGATATAAATATAGATGTAAAGTGTTGTAAATAATTATTGTGCATGGTAGTGAACTGAGTAAAAAAATACAAACATAAATAAGAAAAATAAAAATACAAATACAGCTATGGTGAGAGGTTGAGTGGAGATAGAGATAATCGACAGGGACTACAACATTATCAGGTGGTGCTGGTGTTGTAGAGCCTGACTGCGGCCGGGATGAAGGACCTGCGGAACCTCTCCTTCTTACACCGTGGGTGTAACAGTCTGCTGCTGAAGGAGCTGCTCAGGGACCCCACAATGTCATGTAGGGGGTGAGAGGTGTTGCCCATGATGGACGCCAGCTTGGCTAACATCCTTCTGTCCCCCACTTCCTCAATGGAGTCCAGAGGACAGTCCAGGACAGAGCTCACTCTTCTTATCAGTCTGTTGAGCCTGCTCCTGTCTCTGTCCGTGCTACCCCCCCTCCAGCAGACCACCGCGTAGAAGATGGCTGAGGCCACCACAGAGTCATAAAAAGTCCTGAGGAGAGCCCTGCACACTCCGAAGGACCTCAGCCTCCTCAGCAGATGGAGGCGGCTCTGGCCCTTCTTATAGAGGGCATGTGTGTTGTCCGACCAGTCCAGTTTGTTGTTGAGGTGAACACCCAGGAATTTGTAGTTCTCCACCACCTCTATGTCCAATCCCTGGATGTTCACTGGTGTTAAGTTGGATGCTTTTTTCCGGAAGTTCACGATCATCTCCTTCGTCTTGCTGGTGTTCAGCTGAAGCTGGTTCAGCTCACTCCAGCTGACGAAGTCTGTGATGACCGCCCTGTACTCCAGGTCATTCCCCTCAGGAACACATCCAACGATGGCTGTGTCATCAGAGAACTTCTGGATGTGGTGTTGTGGGTGAAGTCGGAGGTGTAGAGGGTGAAGAGGAAAGGGGAGAGCACCGTACCCTGAGGGGCACCTGTGCTGCAGAGCACCACGTCAGACACACAGTGATGGAGCCTCACATACTGTGGTCTCTTGGTGAGGTAGTCCGTTGTCCATGCAGCCAGGTGTTGGTCCACTCCCACGTTCTCCATCTTCACTTTGAGCAGTGAAGGCTGGATGGAGTTGAATGCACTTGAGAAGTAAACTTGACCTGTTAGAAACTACATGTAACCAAAGAACGGGACTGAAACGAGATTACTCATTTTCAGTTATTTTCAGTTATCGATCGGAAACAAATTCATGACCTCATCACGATGCTTCCTACAACCAGCTGTGAGCCGAGTTTCTACGACAGGAAACACTTCATCGCCAGAACAACGAAATGAAAAGATCAATGATGCAGCTGAGATTCCTGTGAAGTGAAATCAGGATGAATTTAGTTTCATAGTTTTAGTTTTAAAACGAACCCTCAACAGCTGCATGTTTTTCAGTGGAAGTTACAAACAGTTGTTTTGTGGACGTCAGGTTTGTCCCGACACGGCCGGCTCCTGCTGGACCAATCACATCGCAGATTCCTGAGTTCTGGACTGAAGAGTTCTGTGTTTACAGGAAACATGGTCATCACGTGTTGTTAACATCAAACTGAACTCTGGGGGCAACATGCTCTTTACATAATGATAGCCTACAGTTAGTAGTCAAACTCCAGTCAACACGTACAAACACATTTTATACACAATGTATAAAACTAAACCGTGGAAAGCGTGTGTGTAATTTACGTGAACGGTTTCTGACCCCAGTGCGAGCAGCTTTTTAAAAACAGTTGTGTGTAAAAGAAGAATCTCGACAAACTTAATGAAGCAATTAAGAACCACTCCCACAGAGACGGGGGACGAGGACAGGAGGAAGGTCTCCTGTCTCCGTCCCCCTCGATCATATGACAGAAAAGTGTTTGTCGAAGATGATTGTGTGTTTGTGTGTTGCAGGTGCAGTGGCCATGTTTAAATCCCAAATACAAAGTGAAGAAGAAGAATTATAGGAACTCTGGGATCGTCATCCTGAACCAGTGCAAGGTGACGTTTCTGTTTCATCACAAACTGGTTTCATTTCAATCTGTTTGAGGCTTTAATGTTTTTTTTAATCCGAACAGTTGAGGGATCATTTTTTCGGCCCTCGTCTCGTTTCTCTCGCCGCCTGGCGCCGGCTGACAGGCGGCTAGGGGAACCAATTAGGAAGCCGCGAGCCGCCTGACTAACCTGACACTTCCTGCCAGGCGAAGCTGAACGGCACTCAGCCGGCGAGCGAGGGCAGCCGGGGGAATCGAACCGCCGGGCGAGAGCCAGATAACATTTAGTCCAATGACACTCAGCACGTACAGTCCAGGGTCGCACAACACAGACACACATTACTGAGCAGCTACGACTTCATCCCACTTGATGGATGAGGAGTTTGAATGAGAGCAGCTTCCAGCTGGCTCCTCCCATGTGTGTGATGTCACAACTTTAAATATTCACGTTTTCCTTTCTGCTGCAGATCATCAAGATGCACTCGTTCCTGGATTACATCATGGGCGGCTGTCAGATCCAGTTTACAGTGAGAGCACACACAGACACACACACACAGACACACACACACACACACATTCTCTATAGTTGTGAGAAAACTTAATAATTCATTCCCCAGCCCTGACTCCACAACTCAATGCTGACCGATGGTATTGAACCAAAACTGGCCTCATAACTATAGATACACACACTGACGCACACACACACACAAACACACACAGGTGATGCTCAGGTCATTATTGTGTGTCTGGAAAAATTGCTGTCTGCTTTCCCAGTAGCTCTGACGTTGCTATGGAAACGGTTACCATGGCAACATGCTCCAGTTCTCCACTGTCCCAGTTTGCACCGGCAGCTGTGACCAGTTAAACCAGTGATCTATAAAGACTTTCAGTTTGTGTCTGTTTTGTGTGTCTCTTCAGTCTACGTCCTGTCTCCGTCTTCATGTTCAACACAAACTCGAGTTGTAACGCAACACGCCGACAAAGCTGCGTCCCCCCCCCCCCCCGGCAGCGATGGAGCCACCGATTGAAACCTCTTCATGGTCGGCTGCGTCTCAAAGACCTTTATTCATTCTTGTGTGTGTGTACTGTGTTTAATGTGTGTACTGTGTGTACTGTGTGTACTGTGTGTAATGTGTGTAATGTGTGTGAATCTAAAAGTTCTGGACTCTAGTTTAAAATCCAAGCACCTTCACACTGTCTTCAGTTGTTAGGGGGTGTGTCACTAGGGTTGGGTACCGAGATCCGGTTCCAATACAACCGGTTCCGACCCGGACCGACATGCAAATCAGATTTCGGTGCCTGAGCCAATGGAGGACTGAGGTCTTCGTTGCTCCCGCCTCCTCACACTTCCACTCCTTCCTTCAGGGGGAGGGGCTCCTCCCGTCGGGCCCCGCATGAGGCGGGCGTGGCGGCCGGTGGACAAACTCATGTCTCCGCGTTACGCTACGTCAGGGCGTCCGTGCAGGTGTGGGAGGATCTCCTCTCGAGACCTCTCCCCGGCGCTGGCTGCCCCCCCCGCCGGGCGCCGGGGCCGGGGGAGGGGGTCGGGGGCGGGGGGAACGAAGCCTTGCCTGCAACAGCCCCGGCCTCGGAGACACGGGGTCAGTGATGGAGAAGAGACCCTCAGTCTTCAATTGTCTCAGGCACCGAAGTCAGAGTCACGAGTCAGAGTCTGTGTGTTTTGTATTTATTTGTATTTATTTAAGTATAGTTTTAACTTTTGTTAACAGTTCATATAATATTCATAGTTTTAAGTTAAGTTTTTTTTTTTAAAGTATCGGTTAAGAACCGGTATTGGAAAAAACACCGGTACCCAGCCCTAGTCACTAGCTGAGCTCTCTCCTCCTGCTCCTCTGTGATTGGCTGTCGTCTCTCCAGGTAGCCATTGACTTCACGGCCTCTAACGGAGATCCTCGTAACAGCTGCTCTCTTCACTACATCCACCCGTACCAACCCAACGAGTACCTGAAGGCTCTGGTGGCCGTGGGGGAGATCTGCCAGGACTACGACAGGTGGGTCTGACCCAGCAGCCAATCACGTGATAGCGTTTATTGAAGGACAAATCATTGTCTCCACGTTGACTTTCTGTCCCAGCGACTAAATGTCTTATTGACACATGAAGGAAAAGAAGTGAAACTGCGTCTTTAGTTTTTTTGAATTCTCAGTGAGACGTGAAAACTTCTCTTCACGTGTAGACTCGTCCAATCAGCTGGTTTTTAATCTGTGTGAAGTTAAAACCAACATGGGAACTGGTTTTCTTCAGGTGTCACTGACAAATGCTGTTTATCTCAATGTGCATCAACATCTGGATCTAAATACACAACATCTGGATCCATCGTTCTGAACATTAACACTCATGATCACTGAGTTAGTCGCTGCAGCGCCACCTGGTGGTGCTCCAGTTTGAACTTAATGTTGATCCACTGATCAGAGAGTAAACGTGTAATGATGAACCGTGATGTCAGTGGGCGTGTCATGTGGTTCTTTAACAACTCCTCTTCCTCCTCCATGTTCTCCGCTCTCTCACTGTTCTTCACTTTGTTGTATGATTGGAGCAGGAAGTGGTAATCACACCTCAGGGTCGCCGACTCTGCCACAGCCAATCAGAGGTCTTTTCTCTGTGCTGAAGTGGAGGTGGACTGAATGAGCTCGTTAACTCCTGCTGAGCCAATCACAAACCTCATTCTTATCAACTTCTCTTTTTCCAGTGACAAAATGTTCCCGGCGTTTGGCTTCGGCGCTCAGATCCCTCCTGACTTCAAGGTAATTGAACTGCTCCTCCTGCCATTTCTCCCAGCATGCTCTCTGTTAGTAGAGAGGGGGGGCGGACCAGTCAGAGGCTGTGATTACCAGCCCACCCCCCCCCCCCCCCTCCTCCTCTCCCCAGGAAGATGCTGGTTGAACTGAATAATGACCCTGTGTTAAATGATGATTCAGACTGAAACAGTTATTAATGAAAGATAAAGATGATTCATAAACTGTTCAAGTTGAGCCACACAACAGAGTCGTGTGATGACCTCACTGCTCCCTCCACTCAGTGTGGAGCAGTCACCAGATCCACCAGCTCAGATCCAACCATGAGCTCTGGGAACCACTTCAGGAGTAATGGGAGGGTTGTGTGTGGGGGGGAGGGGGGAGCTTAGATTAGATCAAGCAGAAGAAAATGAAAAAAGGATGAAGAGAGATGAAGGTGAAGAGGGAGAGAGATAATTCTTTCTTCAGGTTTTTTTCAGTATTATCACAGATATCAAACCGACTTCCTGTCTCCCCCTCCCCCTCCCCCTCCCCCCTCCCCCTCCCCCTCCAGGTCTCCCACGACTTTGCGGTGAATTTCAACAAGGAGAACCCGGAGTGTGCAGGTAGGTGCTCTGTAGAAGAAAGAGGAAGCTCTGTGACATCAGAGTCAGCTGATGGTCACGTGACGAGGAGTCAGCTGATCGTCACGTTTCATTCTGAATTTAAAAAGCTGCTGAAGTCTTTCAAATTCTTTAAGCATTTTTTCTGCTTCATTGTTATTTGATAGTTAAAGTGAGATCGGCGACATGTACAGGACTCAGGCTGGAATCGAACCCGCGGCGCTGCAGAGAGGACGTGGTGCTCGGAGCAGAGATGATGGATCTGTGTTGTTACCCTGTAGGTGAACCTCCTGACTGTGTTTGGTGTGTGCTCAGGTATCCAGGGAGTCGTGGAGGCCTACCAGGCCTGCCTCCCCAAGCTGCAGCTCTACGGTCCCACCAACATCGCCCCCATCATCCAGAAGGTCGCCAACTCCGCCTCGCAGGAGGTCCACACCAAGGAGGCCATGGTGAGAGCACCGGGTCATTCATCATGGTTCTGGACTCAGTGACCCTCAGCTTCTTTAGTCCTGGAACACGTGACAGATGTTTCTGTCCTGAACATCAGGAACTGGACATGTTCCAGTTCGTTCCAGTGTTGTTGACTCCAGGAAGCAGCTGAAGATAACTCCGCCCACGAGTCATTTTAAAGTTGAACGTCCTGAACCTTGTGATCCTGAGATCTGAGATCATATGTTTGTGATGTGAAGTTTGAAACTTTACGTAGAATTCAAACATTCTGTTGCTTTAATGCTTCTCAACCAATCACAGTTTCCCACTCACGTCCCGGAACATGCTAAGCTAGCTGTCCATGCAATGCTAAAGTACACAGTCACACAGAACCTTTACTGCATAGATGGGATTTGAGTGGCTGATTGAAAACCTGAGCTTTTCTAAACTTGTATCACACAAAGTGAGCGGCGGTAATGGAACCACACAAACGTGTCTCCTCTCCTGCAGCAATACTTCATCCTGCTGATCCTGACGGACGGCGTCATCACCGACATGGCCGACACGCGGGAGGCCATCGTCCAGGCCTCACGCCTCCCCATGTCCGTCATCATCGTGGGGGTCGGGAACGCCGACTTCAGCGACATGCAGATGCTGGACGGGGACGACGGGATCCTCCGATCCCCCAAAGGAGAACCCGTCCTGCGAGACATCGTCCAGTTTGTCCCCTTTCGCAACTTCAAACATGTGAGTCATTTTAATCATGTTTAAAAAATTGAAATTCAAACATTAATAATGTTTCACTAGTTCTGATTGAAACATGTTTATGTCCTCCTGTCTGAGGAGTTCCACCAGAAACCATCTGAGAGCCATGTTTCTCCTCGTCACTCATTTCTCTGGGGCTCATTGGTTCCTGGTTGGTTCACCTGTTTTCTATATTCACTAACTGCAGCTAAATTAAGATTTAAGCATAAAAACACTCAAACACCAACATCACTGAGATTAAAGTCACTTCCTGGTTTCTATAGCAGGAAGTCACTTCCCTCCTGCTCAAAACATCTTTCTTTTTTTATTTGATTTATATCTAATTTAATTTTGTCCATTGTGGCGTCACATTTACGTTCAGGCTCGTCCCACTTTTAGAGACGTGCGTGCGTGATGTTACGTGGAGCAGTGTTGTGTTAACATCATAAACATTTGTGCGTTCACAGCCCCAGTGGAACTAAAAGCCTAAAGAACTAAACTGTGGCAGCAGCTGGTTTGTTTAGTTTGTTGCTTGATAGAAAATGATAGTGTGAAGAATGAGAGTGAAGAGGAAAGTAATAAACCGAGCAGAGGACGGAGGATCAGAGCATATTGGAAGAGGAGGAGATGAAATGAGAAGAGAGGGTGTGAAGTTATTGAAGAAATTAGTTTTCAGCCTTAAAGCAGGAGGCTGAGGAGGCAGCAGCTTGATTTCTCCTCCGTGTGCTTCAAGTCTGTGAGTCTGAAGCTTCCAGTGAGCAGCAGATTCAGCTCGTCTCTCAGAACCTGGTTTATTTCTCCCTCCTGGTTAAATCTGTGATGAAGGAGAGAACGAGCTTCACACATTTACTGCAGCTCCCAGAATCCTCTGTGAAGGATGAGGAGTCAATTCAGCACAGAGTAACAGTGTGTAGCACATCCTGTGTGTGTGCATGTGAGGGTAGAGGTGTTCTCTATGTGGGTCTGGTGCAGATGTCAGGACTCATCTAAAAGACACAAAATTGCTTTATAGAAATGTTTGTTGACTGTAGATTTGAAGGAGATGATGACGTCACCTACAGAAACCAGTGGGTTGACCGTTCAGTTGGATCTGCAGTTTGATTCCTAGAGATCCTTGGTTCATGTCAGAGGAGAGTTGGTGGTTTCATGGTGATGTTCTCTCCTCCGCAGGCGACTCCAGCTGCTCTGGCTAAGAGTGTGCTTGCAGAAGTGCCCAACCAGGTGGTGGACTACTACAACAGCAAGGGCATCAAGCCCAAAGTGCCCAGCAAGTTCCAGTCTTCCAGGCCGTTCGGGCCCTGAGCGCCGCCGCCCGCTGACCACATGTGGCGTCCTGGACGGAGGGAGATGTCTCTGTGTTCTGTTCGTTGTTATTGAAAATGTTAAAGGTGCTACACGCAGCATTTCACCACCAGGAGGTGTTTATATCAGACACAAGTGTTCTACAACAACATCGATTTTACAGATACTTTCATTTAAAGCTCAGTTCAAGTCGAGGACATCTCCTCACCTCTTGTCGTCCTCGAGGAGAAGCTGCAGTTTGGATCTTCTCATCATGGAAACACATGAACGTGCAGCAGCTGGGATGTTCTCATTCAGAGATGAAGGGTTCAGCGTCGGTCAGCGTGAACACAGCAGCTGAGGTTCCTATGTTTCTGTATTGATGCTGAACTCAGACCATCCTGCAGAGTTCGTTCAGGACCTGGTCTCAATCAGCCGGCTCAAGAGGAACTCATTAGACGACCCCTCCGTTCATTAAGCACAGCCTCGTCTCCAAAGACCCAGAGAACGAAAGTTATTTTCAGGTTATGACTGATGAACCAATCAATGACTTTCAGGAACTCATCAGAAACGTACCACAGAGTTTCAGGACCATGTTAAAGAAAATCATCATTTTTAGATTTCAACAGTAAAGTTGTAATTGAGAAGAATTTCGCACTGAACCCCCAAAAAGAGTTGTAATTTTACGAGAGCAAACCGACACATTTCTTTTTGGCCTGTGTGTGGCGCTGTGGTTCATTTAAGGCTTTACATGATTGAAGCTGTTAGTTCATGTTATGTGGACTCACTCACTAATCGCTAATTACTACGTTGTAAATCCTTCATGGTCAACATCCAGGTTCTAAATAGCATCAGCTATGTAGCATGAAAAGCTGCGGCTAAGTTTGTCTTCCTCTTTGTTCTGCGTTAGCGTTCAGCTCGTTTTGAAAAACTGTTTTACGTCAGATTTCAAAACAAATTCACTTCGAGCAAATTAAAGCTCACACAGACACAAACGCTTCAATAAACTCACTTTGATCTCGTTAGCAACTAAACCAGCTAATCCGATGGTTAGCTAACAGGTAGCATGAGCTAACAGGTAGCAGAACGGCCACTGTGGTGATGCATGTGTGTGCTTAGCTCGTTAGCCACCGCAGCCCAGCTAGCAATACAAGTAGTCAATATGTCATAGTTCCCAGCACTACTCATCTCTCACGGACTCAAATAAATGTCACGATGCTGCTACACACAGCCGCCATCTTGACTTGTCTTAAACATGGGTGTCGTTTGCTTCCTAGCGACCACTGCTAGCAGGCAGCAGAGGGGTTTGAGGGGAACTAGGAAAGTTCTATACGGGGAAATAATTCATTTCATCAAGTGTCAGGTCTGAAAATGCTAAGTGTAGCACCGTTAGCGTCCGTGGTGCATGCAGGGCCTCAACGTCTCGCTACGTTCAGGAGGGTTTATTTATATGGACATGAAAAGCACACAAACAAAACACTGACCAATCCAATCGCTGCTTCTCCGCTGACAGCATGACGGGCGGGAAACAGTCGCTGAAGGAATGTATGACCCCCCCCCCCCCCCCGGTTTGTTTTTATAGTGAATTGAGATTTTGCTAAATTTGGTATTGTTGGTCCGATGTGAAGCACTTTGGTTCTGGATGAAGAAGCTGCCTTCACAGACGTCTGCATCCTCTGCTTCCCTCAAGACAAATGCATGAGCTGTGGTTTTGCATGTAAATGTCCATGTGGGACTGTTTCCTGGTAGTGAGTCATCAGAGTGATGACGTTTACGATGTGTCCGATAAAGGGGCGGTTCTACTCTGAGCATGTTCGTGTGTCAACGGAAATGTGGGAGTCGACTTTAAAAAGCACAACTTAAGTATCTTTGGAGAGATTTTAGATTATAATGATAGTTTGTGGTCATTTTGTGCCACAACATCTGTCAGAAAACTTTATTCAATTTCTTACTCTAAGTTTTTTAATTATTAAATTAATCATATTTGGTTTCTGGAAAGATTCGATCTGCAGCTGCACTGTTGAGTCTCTTAAATCAACTTTTCTTTCTTTTCTTACACAAACTCTATAAAATCCTAAAAACAAAATTACACTACCCACAATCCTCAGCTGTAAAAGTGATGTCTCTGATTGGTGGACATCACTGTTACCATGGAAATGTTCATCATCTTCAACCTTCGCAATGGATTATGGGTAGTGTAGATCCTTCACTCTTGAAATAATATATTTCAATATTTTCATTCTCTGAATCAAAGGTTTTTGGTTATGATTCATCTCAGACGCTGGTTCAGGAATTAAAACTCTTTTTATAGAAGAACAAGAGAAGTTGACTTCCTGAAGCAGAGTCGCTCTGGAAGTGGACGCTCTATGACTGTTGCTCAATAAGTCAAATGTTCAACCTATCATTTTACATCTGTAAGAAATGATTGTACATGCTAAGTTAATTTCCTATTTATCATTCACAGCAATTCTACTTCCTGTACTCAAACCTGTGGGGAATGTGTGATGCATTTGGTTTGGTCATTGTTTATTTATTGATTCTTTTATTACAGGAAGTTTGATTAAGTTGATAAAAGATGGAGGACAGGTGTTGAGTCACATGACTTGATTGTTGTGTTAATATGCAGCATTGTGTGCAAAACAATGACAAACTGACTTATGATAATAAAGTTTTATCAGTTACGTGTCTCAGTGTTTTATGTGAACAAGCAGAATTCAGAAATCACAGATTTCTAAAAACAGGGAAAAGTGTGTGTCAGTATGAGTGTGTGTTGCTCTTTGTGTCAGGGTGTGTTGCTCTCTGTGTGTCAGTGTGTGTTGCTCTCCGTGTCAGTGTGTGTTGCTCTGTGTGTGTCAGTGTGTGTTGCTCTGTGTGTGTCAGTGTGTGTTGCTCTGTGTGTGTCAGTGTGTGTTGCTCTCCGTGTGGCCCCCTGCAGAGAGAAGCACCTCCTCATCCTGATTCCAAACGGCAGCAGCAGTAATTAAAGTGCTGTTCGTTGGTGTTGGCTGAAAGGGGGGGGGGGGGGGGGGGTGTAACTCTGTCACCAGAACAAAAGATTCACGTGACGACTCGAAGACGCTGAGAAACAGGAAGCTGCTCAGGAGGAGGATCCCAGGAAGGAGATCTGAGCTCAGGAGAGAAAAGCTCTTTAAGTCAAACTCTGAGTTGAGAGAAAATAAAATAACCAGTTTAGATCAAACTGAACAGATTCAGACCAACGTTTATCAGAATCTGTCTCCAGGGACCAATGAGAGATAATCAGTGAGCTGATTGATCAACTGATTGAATGATGTCATCGAGTGTCACTCCAGTATTACCTGAGAACACGTCTTAAAAAAATGGCGGCAACCAACGTCCAGGTCCACAGCCCTGGTTCCTGTGTCTTTTCTCAGCTTGTCTCTCGTCAGTCTCAACGTCCTCAGCTTCTGTGTCTTCTGCAGGAACTCCCTGAGGTCCAAACTGTGGGCGGAGCCGGAGGCGAGGGAGCTTCTGAGCTTTGATCTTGTTCAGCTGAAGTTCGACGACATGAAAACGATGTGATGAGTTTTCAAACTGACAGTTCATAAAACCGAGCGTCTCTCAGACAGTTCACTGCAGCGCATTGAGACGTCCTGACAGATGGTCCTCACTGAGGCAGCAGGACACGACTGAGGACTCGTCTCCTGCTGCTCGTCACGGACGTTCAGTGAAAGGTGTCCTGAGGCTGACGAGCTGCAGGCGGAGGAATCAAACCCACGAGATCCGGTTTGAATCGGTTGGAAAGTCCAACGCTGAACACAGGCTGTGATTAGGTCATTGAATTCACCATCATCAGGTTCGTTACAGTGAGAATTCACCAGGTACCACACGTCTCCACACACATTGTCCTTATGATTAATATCATTTCATTTAATTGATAAATTAAATTTGAGAGACTGATGTTTATAAAAATCAATTAACACAATGCTGCTGCTATTCCTGCTGGGTCCATGTGGTGGCGCTGTGTTAAACATTACTTCTCTTGTTCTGTACTGTACTGGTTAGCACACAGCTCACATATTAACATAAAATAATAACTACGAAATTCCGCACGTCAAAGGCTTTAATCTAAATATTTGCTACTTTAGTTTAGCACAACGTTATTTACCAATTAGTATTAAATACAGTTGACCTGAGGATGGTCAGAACACAGACGGTAAATAAAGATGGATGACGTGACCCTTCCCAGGAGTGAATTCAAAGCGTGTCATCGCCCCCTGGTGGCTGGCTGCAGTAGGTCACTGTTGTTAAACTTTACTCAACAGAGACGACACTCGTTGGTTTGAAGCCTCGGTTCAGCGCCATCTTGGTTTTTAGAAACGCTAGTAACCAATCGAGGAGCGGGCGGAGCCTAAGTAAGAGCTCAAGGATACATCCACCTGTCACCTTCACCCATTGGACGGTGTGGTGTCCCCCCCCCCCCCCAACACATCCGGTGCTTTATGGTCTGTTTGACTCTAAATGATCATTAGCTGTTTGAAGAAGACTTGAAACTAGAGACTGAGACAGAAACTCCTGAATGTTACTGACGTTATAAAGAGAGAAGAAGAGTCACTTTCTATAGAAACTCCCAGAGGAGTCGCCCCCTGCTGGTCAGAGGGAGAACACAGGTTTCAGGTAGTTCCACATTAGCTTCACTTTCTGGACCTGGAGTCTACATTTGTTTTATAAACAGTCTTCACTTTGCTTTCTTCTTCTTCTTCTTCTTCTTCTTCTTCTTCTTCTTCTTCTTCTCCAGCTTTTAGGTTCATTACTGCCATGGACTGATCTGAAATATGAGTTTCTCTTGTTTTCTTACTCTCTGAAGCTGATTCGTTCTCAGGCTCTGAAAGTATCCAGCGTTGGATTGAACGTGAATCAGTCGCAGCCTCATACTTCATTCAGTCGTCTTATCATTACAACGTTTGGTGCCTAACATTCCACAGTAACTATGAGTCACAATATTCTGCATTAATAAATAAACTGTCAGGGACGTTGATGTGTATTTGTTGCTCTCAGCAGACGAATCTCTCAGTCATCAGCACATGAAGAACGTTGTGTTTGCTGGCAGCCGCTGATCCTGGAGCTGGATGAGAGAAGGTTTGAGTGACAGCTCCTCACAGGAACTCATTATCACATCGGACTGAACGAAGCAGGATCCACTCGGTGGAGGACGCCCCCCCCCCCCCCTCCAGATGCTCCACCACCATCATTAAGTCAAAGAAATATCTGAATAATAAATCAGTTGTAATATTTGTACAGCAGCTCAGAAAACTGAAGTGATGACAAACAGAGTGCAGCAGAAACCAGTGGAGAAAATTATTTTATTATTGTAAAATTACATTTTTTTATATTATATCAGAACTTGGCAGGAAAACGAGAGGAAGGAGGGAGGAAGTGAGAAAACAGGTTGAATTGTGAGAAATGAGATCAAAGGAATAAGAAAAAGACAATGATTATGTGAGACAATGTTATGTAACAGTGAGAGCAGCATCATAAAGAAAGAAAAAACATATTTTATTTAAATTTGACCCAGAAACAGAGGTTTGTGTTTTAGTACAGAATCTGAACTCAATGTCAAACTGAGATAATTCAGCTGCATTGTTTTCATGTTTTCAAGACAATAATCTGAATAATGTAAACATTGTGTTCTGATAAACTTAACATGAATATATTAATAATCAGAATAATCAATAATCAGATTAAGAGGTTTTTGTGTGTATGTCTTAATCTGAATATAACGTCGGTAACGATCCACAGTGAAGTCACATGACCTGAGTTCAGGTTCCACTGAGGTGAGCAGGAACCATCTGAAGGCCGAGCTGCAGGTCGGAGAACGTTGAGGCAGCATCGTGTTAAAGTTTGTTTTCCTCCTTCACCAGTTTGTTACCTGAAGTGTGAGGAGCTCCATTTGTCACCAGCGGAGCAGAACATCTCCTCTCAGGATCAGAAGAGCAGCTCTCCTTGTGCTTTTTAGATTTTCAGGTTTCAGTTGAACAGAACCAGAAATGAGTCAGAACCAGTGTGAACAGGCGTAAAGCTGCAGAGACGTGAATCTGTTTATTATGAATGTGTTGGTGACAGAGGAGCCGAGCTGCAGCTGAAACCGGAGACAACTCACGATTACGTCTCATTAAAAAGACGAATGGACGAGAGACGGCTTCAGATCCACAGCCTCAATTCATAATGTTTCCTTTCTGAATATTATACCTCCACGTCTCAAACTAATGGTTCTGGAATCACATATTTGTTTTATTTTCTTCTAAATCAGGTCGAGTCCATCGGGAGCAAATCCCCCCCCCCCCCCCCCCCCCCCCCCCCCCAGCAAAACAACACAGAGGAATCCGACTGGAGGGGAATCTCCATTCAAACAGACTCGTCAACATGAGACTCTTCAACGTTTGGAAACAGCTTCTGTGTTTTATTGAAAATTAAGAACTGGTGGATTTCATCTGAAGCTTGTTTCAGAGCCGATGAGAGGAGCCTGAGACCGACGGGTCGATTCCCGGTGATGTATGTCCTCACTCTCAGCGTCTCATCACATCCTGAAGGATTCAGGCTCAACAGAGAGTCGACAGAAGGAAAGTGAATTATTCTGCTGGAGGAGAAACGAGGCCGAACACAAACATCTGAGTACAATCCAGAGGTCAGAGGTCAGCTCAGGGGGGAGGAGGCCCTGAGGGTCGCCCCCCTCATTCGTCTTCCTCCTGCTCCAGAGAGACGTCCTCGATCACTGGTCCTGTGCGGCTGAGCTCATTGTTAACGACCCTGACCAGTGGCGCCATCGCCCCCCCGACTCATTAAAGGTGAAAGTCACGATCGTCCGTCTCACTTCACTCGGCCTGAGTATCCCGGTGGAGATCCAGCCTGAGACACATCCTGCTCTTCCTCAGTTTGATGTTGTGACTGTAAATGTGTTCGTGTTCGATTCCGACCTGGAGGACGGACGACCTGCAGCCACCACATCGGTCCCTGTTCTGTCCTCATGGTTTCACCGGGGGAGGAAGGTGAAGCTTCTGTGATGAATGGGAGGAGTCAGGTGCTGGAGGCGTGTCTGAGGTGGGAGGTGAAGAGTCGCCTCCTCTGGTCCGAGGCGCCAGTGGACGTGTCACCTCCGGTTACTGATGAGCTGTTAGAGTCCCGCTGTGTGTGTCGCTGTTGTTTGACCTTTCAGAGACATTTCAGACACAAAACTGTGATGACCTTTTAATGCTCTCGACCACAACACACACACTGATCCACTGATCCACTGATCCACTGATCCACTGATCCATTGTACCACTGATCCACTGTACCACTGTACCACTGATCCACTTTACCACTGTACCATTTTACCACTGTACCACTTTACCACTGTACCACTATACCACTGTACCACTGATCCACAGTTTGAGAAATGGTCCTGGAACTTGTTGGTTTTCAATTAACTAAACTTTTATTCTGAAGTTTTCAGGAAACCACTGATACTTGTCGTCGTTCATCAGCTGTTTTGATTTGAGTCACATGGTGGAATGTGTCCTGACGTCGATTTGCTTTGGGCCAAAGACCAAACGATGTGAAACACCTCTTCGGTTAATGAGGTTAATTCAAATCCTTTCAGTGGACGTCTGCTCAGTTCATCAGAGCAGCAGATGAATCCATCGCTGTTCAAACCATCAGCCTGTTTGAGTTTGAGTTGTTTCTCGGTCACATGGGACTGAAGCTCCGTCCTGACTACTGCTGATCAATACTGAAGACTACAGACCTGAGACTGCTGCAGCCCCAGGATCAGTTTGAGGATGTTTCCAGAGAATCAACAGACTCTGACGGCCGCTGCTGATTGGATGAGGGGAAAGGTCAGCTGCTCCTCACAGGAACTAAGGAAATCTTTGCTGCTGCGTATTTAGTGAATTATGATAATTTAGAGTCAAATAGACCATGAAGCACCGGATGTGTTGGGGGGGGGTACCACAGAGTGATTGACAGCTAGTACTGTCCAATGGGTGCAGGTATAGGTGGATGGGCATCGTCATGGAGCTTTAAGTCAGGCTCCACCCCCGCTCCTCCAAATATGGTTTATTTCTGGTTTCAAACAACCAAGATGGTGCTGAACTGAAACCTCTTTACAAAGTGTCGAGGAGGCAGTTTGATAAAAATTACAATAAATAAATAAAGAATCTTAAGCATCATAAAGATGTTTCAAATCAGCCTGCGGGGGGGGGGGGGGGGGGGGGGAAACACCTGAGACAGACGGGTTCTCTGTCCAGGTCAGACACCACGGAGCTAATGGACTCTTGTCCTCAGTGAGCCGGAGGAAACTGGGACAATCCCAGAAGCTGAAGAAAACAAACACATTCACATGATTCTCCAGATTCTTCTCATTTCGTTTTTCTTCTTCGGTTTGAATCAAACAGTTTCAGTCAGAGTCTGAGCAGGAAGCAGCAGTTAGTGGACGGCTGCTGTCGGACAGGAAGCTGCTGATGTCTGCCCCCCCCCCCCCTCTCTGACACGTCTTCATCCTTCAGCAGCTCTGAAGCCGTCAGTGTCTTCATCAGTGGAACAGATGAACGGTCGGCGCGGGAGGTGTCCGTCCAACAGGAAGTGTCGGCTCAGGCAGCAGCCGTCCTCCTCAGATAGAAACTGCTTTGAGAGACGGTGAAGAGCATCTTGATGGCAGCTTGTTGCTCTTCCCTCTCTGCCCAGTTTCCTGAGAGCAGATTGCTTCAGACGAGCTGTGATGCAACTGCAGAGCAACACGCAGAGAGCAGAGCCGGGGCATGAAGAGAGTTTCTCAGACTCAGAGACACGAGGATCCAGAGAAAACAGGGTTTGATCAGGACTGTGTGTCACGTGACCAGAGGAACGTGTCGTCTGGAAGGCAGCAGCTGGGATGTGTGAGTCTGTTACAGGTTCATAAAGATAAAGAGCCGGAGACGAGCAGCTCCTCACAGACGTGACCTGACGGCTCCAGCTCCTTCAGAGGCCACGTTTAATCCTGCAGCAATTAAAGGGCCTGACCGTGCAGATGAAGTGGTGTTAGCAGAGAGCTGAGTCATGGTGTGCAGAGAGCTGAGTCATGGTGTGCAGAGAGCTAACCTTTATTTAAATGAGCACAGCGCCGCTCTGGACCTATTAAAGGAGAACGTGTGGTCTCACTGCAGCTCTCAGGCGCTAGCTCATCAGTGATGAAGGGATTCAATCTGCATGAAACTTTATTTAAACTGCCGACGACAAAGTGAAATGTTTGGATTCATTTTATTGAACAAATTCAATGATTAAACTGAGTTGAACAACTGAACCAGGGAAACCTGCTGGTGGGGGGGGGGGGGGGTATCATAAACACACACACGCACACAACTTCCCCCGTTCAGATACAATAATTACACATCTTCACTCCAGAGACTCAGCAGCAATAAACTGTTACTGAAGATCAATAAGACTGATCTTCTTCTGTTATTAACACACACACTCGCACAGACACACAGGCACACACTTACACACACAGACACACAACACATAACCTTAAGAAGTCTTTTTCCTGAGCAGTGCTGGTCACTTGGAAAACATTAAATGAGGTCATATAACATTATTTAATATAACATGACGTACGGTTATACAGCTCATTACAACATAAAGTGACATGATGTAAATATGGTATTAATGTCCTCCCTGTTGGATCCACAGGTCTGTGGTCCTGTCAGACTCTGTGATTGGTCCACACTTGTGTCGGTTGCAGGAAGTTGTTGTTGCCTGAAGCAGCTTCTTTCTGATCCTGAGAGATTTTAGAGTGAAAACCAGGAACATCTGTTGTTCAGCTCAACTCTTCATCCCATCCAACTCCCGGTGGGAATTGAACCCCCAACCTCTGTCAGGGCCTGAGCTCCTGTCAGCCGGCTGAGCTCCACAGAGCCGTGACAGAGACCCACCTCCACACAGACAGCTGGGTCCCTGCTGAGCTCCAACAGCAGAACAACACTAGATGAGGAAGTGAGATGAGGATCCAGAACCCAGAGACCACATCAAATATCTGAAACAGGAAATAATCAGGAAGTTTGAGGAAACATTTAAAACAAGATAAATAAGTGTTCAGGACTCGTTCACACCTGGTTCAGATCTTCAGACTCTTCAGTTCAGTCTGAAGCTGAACACCAGGTGTGAAAGGTTCCTCAGAGCAGGGGTTCTGGATCTGGATCAGACTGAACCTGGTTCTGGTGGTTTGCAGTGAATCAGTGAATCTGAAGGACGACACTGAAGCGTGGGTCGTGTCCTGTGGTGGATTTGATTGGTTGAAAGTCTCTCCAGTAAAACTGTGGTCGTCAGAGACAGGACGTCAGAAACATCTCAGTTTCTCAAACACTTTGTTTTGAGTTAAATAGAAAGAATAACGTCACGAATCCAAGTCGCAGGACATCGAGCTTCTTCACCACTGACGAGGAGAAGTCATGAACCGCTCAAAGTTCCTCCTCCTCCTCCTCCTCCTCCTCCTCCTCCTCAGGGAGGTGTTGACTGACAGCACGGAGCTCAGCTCGTGGACTTCCTGTTTGTCCGTCACAGATGTTGGACTCGGCCTCTGCTCCCGTCAGCAGGTGAACTGGACCTTTCTTCTGTTTCTTCTGTTTCTTCTGTTTCTTCTGTTTCTTCTGTTTCTTCTGTTTCTTCTGTGACGTCTGTTTTTTCAATGTTTACCTCAGAGACAGAATTCAAAAGAACAAAAGTCTCTAGTGTTTAAATCTTCACTTTTCTTCTCTTTGTTGATTCCAGTTTGTCTAAATGTTTGTTCTGTTGATTTCTCTGTGGATGATCTCATTAAACCATCTTTCTGGTTGGTCTGGCTCTGATCCGCTGCAGCTTCCGGCTCCGTGCTCCTCTGGAATAATTGGATTATTTAGAATTCAACCTTTCTCTGATGCTCTGAGAGAATCGAGCTGGAATCTGCAGCTCAGACGTCTCCACGTCTCGAGGACATCTCACACATTTCACTCAGTTTGTCTCTACAGAGGAAACCAGGTTAAATGTCTCCGGCACTCAGAACAGTCTCAGTTCATAAGAACCTGTCACCATGAAATCGAATCAGCTTCACTCAGTCACAACTGATTAGGGTTTGATGATGTCACTGTGACCTTTGACCACCAAAGATCATCTGTGAGTCTAAAGCTGTGTCTCAGTTCAGGCTCCGCCTCCTTCAGAGCCAGCAGAAGAAAATATCTGTTAAAAATATTTTTAAATTAAACCATCATCAGTGTTGAAAATAGAAACAGTTCCTCTCAGTGTCGTCTCTCAGGGGTTGATCCTCTG